>NC_141381.1:12128305-12728305 GCF_017979445.1 Akebia trifoliata | reverse complement strand
TCTTTTTTTTCGAATATCCGACCTGGATTCCCCTCTCGAGTCTTCCAACGACTAATAAGACTTCGGAGATTCGGACCAAGTCGCAAGATCATCGATGCTGTCATTGTCATTGGGTTGCCCTAAGACATTCCCTGATCAAAAAGGTCTTTTGTTGGGACGAAACGTTGGCCTAGGCTAGTGGTGGTGAAAGGTTACAAAAAGGATTAAGGTCTGGATATATTAGAGCGGTTTAGACATGGGGCTTGTCTATTTTTGTTTCGAAAAGGTGATCTGCATCTCCTCCCAGCGTCTCTCGAACTTGTTTAGGCTGGAGATTTGGGTCGAGCTCAGATCAAGTGTCCGAGTTTTTTTTTTGACTTTTTTAATTTTTTTTTTTGTATTTTAGGTTTTTTTGTATTTTTTTTTTGTATTTTTAGCCGTTCACAGTTTATCCTCATGCGTGCCAGGAGTAGCTGGATGCTTTTGTTTTGATGATGATCTCTTCTTTTTTTTTTGACTTACCCCTGTCTTAGGTTAAGAAATGAACGTGATGGCTCAAAAGGGTTGACTAGGGTTAGATTTGTTGGTTTAGAATAGCAAAGATGGCCTTTCGTCATTTCAGGGTCAATTCTCAGGCGTAGTATTTTTTGACAGTGTCAGCATTGATCGGTTGCGGGAAGACTTGTTCGTCCATCTCCGTGAGGATCAGAGCTCCTCCCGTCATCACCTTCTTCACGATGAATGGTCCCTCATAGTTCGGTCTGAATTTTCCTCTGGCGTCTTCTTGGATCGGCAATATCTTCTTTAATACAAGGTCTCCAGGCGAGAAATCCCTAGGTTTGACTTTCTTATTGTAGGCACGAGCTATTCGCCTCTGATAAATTTGCCCATGGCAAATGGCTGCGAGCTGCTTTTCTTCGATTAGATTTAACTGGTCGATCCGAACTTGGATCCATTCGGTTTCATCTAATTCTGTTTCTTTTAAGATTCGGAGGGAGGGAATCTCCACCTCTACGGGTAAGACTGCTTCCATTCCGTAGACCAATGAATATGGAGTTGCCCCGATCGAGGTTCTAAACGAAGTTCGATAGGCATGGAGTGCAAAAGGCAACATATCGTGCCAGTCTTTGTATGTAATTGCCATCTTCTCGATAATTTTCTTAATATTCTTGTTGGCTGCCTCAACTGCTCCATTCATTTTAGGTCTGTATGGTACGGAGTTGTGATGAGTGATCTGGAAATCTTCGCACATCTTGACCATATCCCTATTTTTGAAGTTCTTAGCATTATCAGTTACTAACCCGCTGGGAAGCCAATACCTGCAGACAATGTTGTTCTTGACAAACTTCAGGACATTGCTTTTGGTGACGTTGGCATATGACGCAGCTTCTACCCATTTGGTGAAGTAATCGATAGCCACTAGGATGAAGCGATGTCCATTTGCAGCTTTTGGCGAGATTGGCCCGATGACATCCATTCCCCAGAGGGAGAAGGGCCAGGGCGTAGTCATGTTATGCAGCTCCGAAGGCGGAGCATTAATCTTGTTGGCGTAGATTTGGCATAGATGGCATTTGCGAACATGCTGGTAGCAGTCACTTTCCATTGTCGACCAATAATACCCCATCCGCATGATCTTCTTTGCTAGCATGTGGCCATTCATATGAGGTCCACAAACTCCACCATGTACAGTTTCGATCAATCGCTTTGCTTCGGCTTCTGCAACGCATCGGAGTAAGACCTCGTGGTGTGACTTTTTGTACAGGATGCCATTGCTGATAAAAAATTGCCCTGCCAATCTCTGAATGGTTCTGCGATCGTTAGGCGTTGCATCTGAGGGAAGGGTTCGATCTTCGAGATATGCTTTGAGGTCTGAGTACCAAGTTTTTTCCTCAGGTTCTTCTACTTCGACGGGTAGACAATAGGCTGGCTCGTCCTGAATTCCAATCTCAATTGGGTCGATGACCAGATCTTCTGAGATACTAATCATGGAAGCAAGGGTAGCTAGTGCATCGACGAACTGGTTCTTCGCTCTAGGCATGTAGGTGAATGAGATTCTGTGAAAGTGTGAGCTTAGTTCCTCTAGATACTCATGGTAAGGGACCAGTCTCTGTTCTCGAGTTTTCCATTCTCCAGTCGTTTGATAGACTACCAGGCTTGAATCTCCGAAAACATCAATCTCGTCTACTTCAAGATCTAATGCTGTTTTTAACCCTGCTATGCATGCTTCGTATTCGGCTTCGTTGTTAGAGCATTGAAATTTCAATCTGATTGCGATCGGTACATGGGACCCGTCTGGTTTAATCAAGACTGCTCCTATTCCGTTTCCTTTCTGATTAGCTGCTCCGTTGAAGTACATTTTCCAACCAGGTCCTTCGTCATCATCGTTTTCTATCTCGACCAATAGTATGGCTTCATCCGGGAAGTTTGTTTTTAACGGTTCATAATCAGGCAACGGGTGCTTGGCGAGGTGGTCAGCGATGGCTTGCCCTTTGATGGCTTTTTGGGTGACATAGGTGATGTCGAATTCTGATAACAATAACTGCCATTTCGCCGTGCGGCCTGTTAGTGCTGGTTTTTCGAATAGGTACTTCAGGGGGTCCATCCTGGCGATAAGCATAGTCGAGTAGCTAAGCAGATAATGGCGTAGTCGTTGAGATGCCCAAACCAATGCACAGCAAGTCTTTTCGAGTGTCGAGTATTTTGCTTCGTAGTCGGTGAATTTCTTGCTGAGATAGTAGATGGCCTGTTCTTTCCGCCCTGATTCATCATGTTGTCCTAGAACACACCCCATAGATGTTTCTTGCACTGAGATGTACATTAACAGAGGTCATCCTGGCGTAGGAGGGACTAAGACTGGTGGATTGAGCAGATATTGCTTGATTTTATCAAATGCTTCTTGACAGTCTTTGTTCCACTTCTTCGACGTATCTTTCCTTAATAGCTTGAAGACTGGCTCACAGATAGGCGTGAGTTGAGCAATGAAACGGCTAATGTATTGTATCCTTCCCAGGAAGCCCTGAACGTCCTTTTTTGTAACGGGTGCCTTCATTTCTAGGATGTATTTAGTCTTTGTTGGATCTATTTCAATGCCCCTTCTGCTGACGACGACTCCCAGCAGCTTGCCCAATGTTGCCCCGAATACGCATTTCGCTGGATTTAGCCTTAAGCTGTACTTCCTCAGCCTGTCGAACAACTTCTTTAGATTGACCAAATGATTTTCCTCAATGCCAGACTTAGCGATTATGTCATCTACGTAGACCTCCATTTCTTTATGGATCATGTCATGAAATAACGCGGTCATCGCCCGTTGGTAAGTTGCCCCCGCGTTCTTTAACCCGAACGGCATGACTTTGTAGTGGAAAGTACCCCATGGTGTGATGAATGCTGTCTTTTCTTGGTCTTCTTCTGCCATCTTTATCTGGTTATAGCCTGAGAAGCCGTCCATGAATGAGAACATGTCATGCCCTGTTGTACTATCAACTAAAGTGTCGATGTGTGGTAGTGGAAAATCATCTTTAGGACTGGCCTTGTTCAAGTCTCGATAGTCGACACACATCCGTAGTTTTCCGTCCTTCTTGGGTACTGGTACAATGTTAGCTAGCCACTCTGGGTACGTAGAGACTGCAAGAAATCCCGCTTCGAATTGCTTCATGACCTCATCTTTGACCTTGAGGGTCCATTCTGGTTTCAGTCTTCTCAACTTCTGTTTGATTGGCTTACTTCCGGAAGCGATGGGTAGCTTGTGTACAACGAGATTGGTATCTAACCCAGGCATATCTCTGTATGACCATGCGAAGACGTCCTGATAATTTCGTAGAAATTCGACCATTTCCTCTTTTTGTTGTGATGTTAGTAAAGCCCCAATTTTGACAATTCGCGGGTCCTCTTTGGTACCGAGATTAATTGAGTCTGTATCCTCGATGTTTGGCTGAACACCTCTTTCGTGGCGTTCTACCAAGTCTTTGATTTCTTTGGGAGGGTATTCCATTTCGTCCTCAGACTCTTCTTCTATCCCCATGAGGTCGAAGTCGAGTTCTAGATTGAAATCATACTCGTCCCTTTCAAACTCTGTTTTATCTGAATACTCATTTGATGGAGGCAAATCCCTTGAAAACTCTTTTTTTTGTTTTTAAACTATATCTATTTTTTTGGGATTTTGAAAGTTTTTTGATTTTTTTGATTTTTGAGAAATTTTTGATTTTTTTGTCTTTTGAGAAATATTTGTTTTTTTGTGATTTTCTGGATACCTGAAATAAGAAGAACAACCATGCAAACTTGTTAATAAAGGTAGGGAGCCCCCAAAACAGTCTTCGCCCGCATTATGATCCTCGGGCAAATTGATGTCGCCTAATGGCATTTTTTTTTTGAGGCCTCGATCGCCTCAAGTGTCAGTGGGAATTCCTCCCAGTTGTGCAATGTCTCCCCTTCTCTGAGGGGGCGGATGAGATGAGCAAGTGATTTGTTGGATGATTTGGTTGGTGGTTCGGAGATTACCATGATCTCCGATTGAATGTTGTCAGGTTGGGGCATAATCCCTCCCAAGCTTGGTGGGATGATGACTGATGCCCAGTCAATCCCTGATGAAAATGGTGAGTCGTTCTCTTGGTTGGTAGTAACTTTAGTAGGCTTTGGAGCAGTCTCTGATAGACTTTCATCGGAATCCCCATTGAATAGAACATCAATGCCTTCTTCAAAGGATGATTGGGACTCTACGATTGGGTCTTCTTGAATGTTCACTGGTTCAGGGTTTACCGTTCTTGGCTTTTTTGCTGATGGCAGTTCTGATAAGTCGTCAGGTCTAATATGGGACTTCGGAAAGCTAACACTGATGTGAGGGACTCGGCCCAGATTCCAGATGTTCGGATCACGATTTTGCTTTCTGGCTAGCCGAAGTTCTTTTTTCTTGTCATTCATTTCGGCAATATCCCTCTTTGTGGGTTTAAACCCTAAACCAAAGTAAGGAATATGCTTCCTGGCTTCAACCGGTGTAGCCCTTCCTCTTCCTCCCGGTCCCAACCCTTGCTTGGGTCGGTATCCCGATCTTTTCATGATCCGACCAACCATAAGGTTCGCTCTTGATAGCTTTGCCCTTACCTTTTCTCTCCCCTTCTCGATGTGATTGACCGCCGCGAATTGGTACGAATGGTAGAGTGCTTTGTCTTTCGTCATTTCTATATCAATGAATGGCACATCTGGCGCTCTCCCAGCTGGAATAAGGTTCTCCGCCAATACCGATATCATCCTCTGCCCCATGATAAATTTGACTCTTTGGTGCAACGAGGAAGGTACCGCTCCGGCAATGTGGATCCAAGGTCTGCCCAGTAACAGGTTGAATGTCGTTGGTATCTCCATGACTTCAAATGTTATTTCGAAGGTGCAAGGACCTATTGTGATAGGTAAATCCACCTCTCCCAGGGAATCCCTTCTCGAACTGTCGAAGCCTCGAACAACCTTATTATTGGGTTTCACATATGACCAGTCAGCGTTGAGCTTCCGGAATGTTTCAAGTGGACAGACGTTAAGTGCTGAGCCATTATCGATTAGTACTCTGGCGACCATCATGCCCTTGCATATGACCATGACGTTCAGTGGTTCGACATGCCCCGTCCCCTCAGGCGTGTATTCATTCTCTGTGAAAATAATAGGGTTGGGGGCCATGATCTGGCTGACTGTTTGTTCCAACTGTGATGGTGTCGTGGTTGAAGGTACATGTGATTTTCCCAAAACTCTCAGCAGTGCCTCCTGGTATTCTTCTGATTTTTGCATTAGTCCCAGGATACTAATCTGAGCTGGCTGTTTGTTTAATCTGTCTACTGCGTTATGTTCACACTTGAGGATGAGCTTAATGAAGTCTGCAGCTTCCTTGTCGGTGACCCTTGCCTTTTCTTTGTTTTCTCCTCCTTATACAGCTTACCCTTCCCCTTCGCTTTTCTTTTTTCTTTTTTCTTCTCTGTCCCTCTCTCCACGGTCTCTTTTTTTCGATTTTTGTCCCGATGTTCCCCATTTCCTGGCAAATTTTGGCATTTTCCTATCCTTGTCGTATGGTCGATATCTGCCACTATTGTTTCTTTCACTGTTTCGATTCCCGTGGTGGTGGTGATAGTGGTCTCATAGCTCCAGGGGACTGCCTGTTTGGAGCTGTAGGGGAATGGTTTGGGTGAGCGTATGATCATGGGGGGTGGATCGGGTTTCATGTTGAGGATGAGGGGTGGCGGTGATGGTTTGGAGGCAGTGGTGGTGTATGGAATGACGAGTGGTGGACGTGAGGATGGAGCGTAGGGTATGTGAAGGGGGGGTTGAGCTGATCTTTGTGAATATGGCGGTGTATACAGTATAACCAAGGGGGGTCGGGTTGGACTTTGATGGTTGGATGATTCGCAAGGTATGACTAGAGGTGGTCGGGTAGCAGCATTTTGATGAGTGGGATGTATGGTGAGGTCGGCCATTCTGAGAGGTAATTGTGGATTTGGAGGTGGATTGGTTGTGTAGTTGTTGACTGTGTTAACTGACGATATCTTTGTCTTTGGCTGGGTTAAGTGGACCCTAATTTTCTCCTACCGGTGCTATCAGATCCGAAGGATTGAAGTTGAGCTCTCCGTAGACGACATTTACCCTGTGCCCACTTCCTTCTCCATTGTGAGTGGGTAGGGGGTTTTGATTGACATTTCTGCTGCTGGGGTGGGTTGGCAGGCCCATCTAGGATGAGGGCCTTTTTATCAATTAAGTTCTGTACTTGATGCTTTAGCTGCCAGCATTGGTCCGTAGAGTGCCCTGGTGCACCCATGTGGAATTCGCAGAATAAATTAGGGTTGTATCCTGGTCCTTTGGCAGCCTCCGGATTTGGTGGGCGTTTTGTGAGATACTCACCTTTGAGTAGGAGTGGTAGTAGTTCTGATAATGTCATGGGTAACCTGGTAAACACACTATTTACTCGGTTAGGTCGTGCCTGCTGATTTTGCCCGTATAGTGGTGCCTGCTGTGCAACTGGTGGAGGATTTGCCCTGAATTGATTTTGAGGGGGAGGGTTCCACATTGGTGGTGCTGGTGCCCATGAAGTTGTCGGTGTTGGCGGTCTCGGTGCCGGTGAGGGAATGAAGAGGGGTCGGTTTGGCTGTACGTTATTGACCTGAGTTTCTTCCCTCTTCTTTCCTGGAGGCACTGGCTTTCTCTGAGGAAGGATTCCTGTTGTTGCCCCTAGACTCGTGAAATCGAAGATCAGACCGGTTCGGATTCCGTCCTCGACCCTATCTGCCACTTGTACTAGGTTCGAGAATGTGCCTGTGGTGTGTCCCACCAGATGAGTGTAGAAGGCATGCCCTAGTGTTGAGATGAACGTAGTATTCATCTCTTGTTCTGTCATTGAGGGCCATACTTGTGAGGCAGATTCTCGCCATCTCTGGGCGTATTCCTTCACCGTCTCCCTCTGCTTTCTTGTCATTTTGGCCATGTCATTTCGATCTAGCCCTACATCAGTATTGAACCGGTAATTTTGCCAGAAATATTTCGGCTAAGTCTTGCCAGTTCTTAATGAGTGAGTGATCTAGTCCAGAAAACCATTTGAGCGCCGGCCCGGTTAAGCTCCTTTGAAACAACTGTACCAACAATCTATCGTCCTCGCCGTACTGGCACATGGAACCACAATACAATTTCAGATGCGACAGCGGACACCCTATACCGTTATATTTTTCAAACTCCGGGCATTTGAACTTGGCCGGCAGTTGAGCATTAGGGTAGAAGCACAAATCCTTGAATCGGGTTCCGCTCATAGTGTTGAGGCCCTTCATTCTCTTCATCTCTTCCTGTAGAGATTCGATCTGCTGCGGCCAATTTTTCGTCTGTAGCTCTGTACTCGCATTCATCGTCGGAATGACCACTGGGGCGGTCGATTCTGCGGAATATAAAGCGGGGGCCCTTGGTATTCAGGCATTGCAGGTGGCATCGTAGTCTGGGGTCCTGCGGAGGTTGTTCGGGTAACTCTTGATTCGACCCGGATGCGTGCTGTTGTATCGTTTGCCCTTGTAGGATGCTGGCGTTGGCTAACACAGTACTGACTATTTTTCTTGCCTTTCGATTATCTTTAGTAGTGCTGTTATCTGCGGGTCGATACCTGATGCTTCGGTCACTGGAGGTTGTGCCGGTTCGGAAGAACTCATGGTGACGGCGGATGACCGGAGAAAATAGGGAGGCACTTCTGGCTGCTTGTATTTCTTTCTTTCGTTTGGCCACCTGTGAGATACAGACAACCAAGTGTTACTATCTTATTCACAAAAATGAGGATGCATGATGTTTTATTAGATCAGGTAAAGTTGTTTATTGTGTGTTTTGACGAAGTGGTAATTGCTCGCTGCGGAGCTGGTATCAAAACGGAGTTGGTAAAATATTTTACAAACGAATTACATCAGCCAGGACTGGCATCGACACGGAGTCGGCATCAACACGGAGTTGGCATCAGCACGGAGCTGGTATCGACACGGAATCGGAAGAATATTTTGAAAGCAGAATTATCTCAGCACGGAGCTGGCATCGACACGGAGTCGGCATCAACACGGAGTTGGCATCGGTACGGAGTCGGGAAACTATTTTGAAAAAGTAATTTCATCAGCACGGAGCTGGCATCGACACGGAGTCGGGAAAATATTTTGAAAAAGTAATTTCATCAGTCGGGAAAATATTTTGAAAAAGTAATTTCATCAGCACGGAGCTGGCATCGACGCGGAGTCGGGAAAATATTTTGAAAAAGTAATTTCATCAGCACGGAGCTGGCATCGACACGGAGTCGGGAAAATATTTTGAAAAAGTAATTTCATCAGCACGGAGCTGGCATCGACACGGAGTCGGGAAAATATTTTGAAAAAGTAATTTCATCAGCACGGGGCTGGCATCGACACGGAGTCGGGAAAATATTTTGAAAAAGTAATTTCTGAGGTAAATCGAGTTGGAATAACTCATATTTGGTAGCCTCCAATTCAGTTCTATGAAATCATCGTCGGCCAGGCGGATCTCCAAGGAAGAGGCGACGCACAATGGCACTCTTAAATCACCTTGTTCCCTGAATAGACGTGGTCTATCCCCCTCGTATCAACAGGGTAAGATCTTTCTAGGCACCGACTTTGATCAAGGACTGCAATTAGTGCTTTCTGAAATCCTTTGTTTTTTTTTTTTTTTTTTGTTTTTTTTTTTTTTTTGAATTCCCTTGGATTTGATTGATTTGTTGTTATCTTTGCTAGATCGTGAACTTGGTTCGAAATTAGGTCTAGATCCGAGTCTTAGGCCTAGTTAAAACGGATCCAGGTTGTAGTCCTAATTGAAAAGGATTTGGATCTGGGTCTTGGGCCCAATTGGTATGGATATGGATCTGGGTCGAAGACCATGTTTGAAATGGATCTAGGTTGTAAACCCAGTTTGAAAACGGATCTAGGTCGCAAACCCGGTTGAAAATGGATCTGGGTCGTGGACCCAGTTGGGTTGGATTTGGATTGTGGACCCAGTTGAACGGATCTGGGTTGTGAACCCAGTTTGAATGGATCTGGGTCGTGGACCCAGTTGAACGGATCTGGGTTGTGAACCCAGTTTGAATGGATCTGGGTCGTGGACCCAGTTGAACGGATCTAGGTTGTGAACCCAGTTTGAACGGATCTGGGTCGTGGACCCAGTTGAACGGATCTGGGTTGTGAACCCAGTTTGAATGGATCTGGGTCGTGGACCCAGTTGAACGGATCTGGGTTGTGAACCCAGTTTGAATGGATCTGGGTCGTGGACCCAGTTGGGTTGGATCTGGTTTAGATGGGTACAAGTGGGGACCCGACTCACAAAATTGTTTCGAGTTGGCAAACCCGCAAACTCCTCCGTTCCTTTTTTATTTTTTATTTTTTTATTTATTTTTTTTTATATTTCTATATTTCTTTTGTTCATCTATTTTTTTTTTGCTTTTGAAAACATTGATTGCCAAAATCCATTTTAATCGATTTGTCCCGAAACTTAGGATTTTCTTAAGGGTGTCATCACCGTTTGATCGATAGTGAGCGGGCCCTTTCAAAATGGGCTGTCGAGTTCATTTGGTAGCGTTGAGTTCACTCTGGTCCGTGTCAATGGCGCGGATTGTAATTTATCTTTTGTTATCCGTGTCTTGGGAACGGATGAGACATTTTCTGTTTCAACCGTGTTCCCAACACGGATGACACACATTTTAGTGTATCCGTGTCATGGGCACGGACCAGAATGAAATCCAGTTTCTGGAATTTCACAGGACAGTTTCTTTTGGCCCCTGTTTTTCCATGTCGCCCTGTTTTAAGTCCTTTGCTCACTGTTTTTCTTTTCTTTTTTTGAACATGATGCAACAAGCATTCTCTCCCCTTTACCTAGGGGAGGTGAGAAAGAAACAAAGATAAATCCTACGGTCTACGTGTGCCTCTTTGGGCTTACAACTTGGGCTTCGAGGCCCGAATACATCAAACACTTACAACTTTGCCTTGGGGGTCGATGTAAAATTACAATTTTGTGTCCTAGCTCATCTAGCCGGGCAAATGCATGAGTTTTATAGGTGGCTTCACGGCTACCCGATCTTCAAACCTCGATGCATACCGAAATACACACGTCGTTGGTTGGTGATCGGGTTTGATGTGTTCATTCCCGACACTTGAAATAACGATCTCAAGCCGTGGAACTACTAAGCATCGGGGCTAAGTATGTTATGGGGTGGGGTGGCTTGGAAGTGAGGCTATGCTCGCAAGTGCACGTGTGCATTTTCATATTCATTATTTTTTTCATCGACCCCCTTACAAACGTCATAAACAAGAATGTAAGTAAATATTACAATTGTGGACACAAGAATGTCATCGAAAGAACAACAAAATACACACAACAACAAGAAACAACATTAGTAAACTAAAAATCTTTTTTTTTTTTTTTTTTCAAATGATCGAGTTACTCGCGAGGGATGAGCCGAAAAGTCCCCAGCGGAGTCGCCAGCTGTAGCTACGTGGTTTTCGTCATTACGACGGCCACAACTACTAAATATTGGAGTCACCACCATTCAAGTTGGAAGTGGGTGTGAATGGTCACCCGAGGTACATTTTCCAAAAGATGAGATTTTGGCATTTTAGTGACTCACGATGGATAAGGGGTAGTCAAACCTCGAGATTTGGGTAAGCGGCTCGGTTGGAGAAAAGGGAAGGTGTTCGGCACCCTTTCCTCCCCGCCACGTGGCGGTAACCTCAAATAACTCGGTCATTTTGATTTTTTAAAAGAAGGTAAAAAATGTGCCACGTGGGTGCATTTGTTCCCTAAGTAGGGATTCATTTTCGGCTTGATCATAGGGTCATTTCATTAATGGTAGCCTTGGGGCCCAATCATCAAGAGTGGTAAAATAAAATAAAATAGAAGAAGGGGGTGTTAGAAGAGGGAAGAGTAGAAGGTTAGAGAAAGGGAGAGGGGTGTGCTTCAAACCCACCTTGTACACTTGATCTTCTCTTCTTCTTCTTCTTCTTCTTTTCTTGAATTCTCTTGAGTTCTTAGTGAAGTATGTGAGTGAAGTTTCTTTTTAGAAGGTGGTAGGAGAGAGTAGTAGAGTAGAAGAGGGATGAGTAGATTTTTTAAGGAGACTTGGTGTAACCCTTTTTGGGGTGAGAGGGGAGGTATTTATAGGTGTTTGGAGGGGGTTTGGGGGTATAATGGGGTTTAAATGTGAGAGAAGGGATAATGGTATAGGATTTAGGAGTGAGGGGTGTGTAATTTGATGTGAGATGGAGGGTAGATATGTAATGAATGAAAATGGGTGAGGTTTAGACCCAAATGGGTTGGATCCTACCCAAACCCATTTGGGTAGAGTGTTTGATGGGTTGACATGAGTGATGGTTGGTGGTGGAGTGAAGGTGTAAGAGAATGAGTGTTAGGTTGGTTGATGAGGTGAGGTGTGTAGATTTAGGAGAATGGGTTGTGTAAGAGGTGGTTAAGTTAGTTTTTGGGAGGAGAAAGGAGATGATGCCATGTGGCAATCATGATGAGAGGGTGAGGAGTGAGATTGGTTGATTGGTTGATGGGGGTTGTTTGATTAGGGAGAGAGAAATGGGTTAGTTGATTGATGATGAATGAAGTATGGGTTGAGTTGATTTTATTGGAGTGTTTTAAGGAAGGTGATGGGTAGAGGTATGGGTGGTGATGTGGGGTTGATGATGGTGATGGATTAGGGTATGGGTGGAGGTGTAGTTGGTTGTTGATGTTAGAGGATGGGGTAGGTTAGGTTAGGGTAGGGTATGGGTTGAGGTAGTTTTGGAGAGAAGTGAGATAGGTTAGATGAGTTGTTTAGAGCATAGTGATGGGAGTGGGTGATTGGATGAGGGAGGTGAAGGGTGGTGATGACAAGTGTCATCTTTTGATGTTGAGAGGTTGATTGGTTGATGTGGGTAAGGGTTGATGGGTTGGGTTGTGGGTTGGATAGTGAATGGATAGTGGTTTATGGGCTTTTAATGTATTGGGCTTGGGTTTAAAAAGGTTTGTGGGTTGTTTTGGATGGGATATCGGATTTGGAGATGGAACGATGAAGGTTGGATGAAGGGGTAAGCATCCCAAGTCTCACATTTTATTTTTTTTGATTTTTTTTGATTTTTTGAAACCATCAAAATGCCATGTGTTGGCGAATCGGGCTTTTGGGCCCGTTGGGGAATTTATCGATTTTTGCATGCGAGTGCGGAGCGACGACGTTGAACAACTGTAGGATGGGTCACTATTCTTTTTGCGAGTCCTCGAGACCATGAGGTGGTCTTAGGGGCATTGATTTAACCGTGGTTACTACTTTTGGTGTTTTGGGCCTTAGGGGCCCGTTGGCCCCTTTTGTTGGAAAATCGGTATTTTGCATGGAGCGGGGTAGATGGGAGTGTGCCGAACCCTTTTGGTGGACCTACTAACCCATTGAAAGGTGTTAGTGGCTTGGGTTTCGGTGAAAATATCATTTTCCGATGATTCGGGCCATTGAGGCCCGTTAGTCGAACTTATTGAATTGTTTTTGGGCCCCTTCGAGTGAGGGCCCGTTCAAATTGAGGTGTCTACAATAGTTATGTCCTAACTTTTGCCTAAGTCACCTTTTCAGGTTTTCGACTTAGCGGGCTTTTTTTTTTCTCAATGGACTTGAATATTTAACTCGACAGCTTCTTGGTTCCCTGCACCTTAACCGAATCAATTAACATTCAAGAGGACTTAATCAGTAGGCTTAGGATATGATTCAAAAAGAAAAGATATAAGGCTCAACTTCCCAAAATGCCCCTAGTTTGATATTCTCTTTTCTATCAATTATTTTGATTTTTTCTAAATGCCCCTAGTTTGGCATTCTTTTCTTTTATCAATTCTTTTGATTTTTTTTAATGCCCCTAGTTTGGCATTCTTTTCTTTTGAACGTTTCAATAGGGGATTTTTCTTTTAGATGACACTTTTTTTAAGAGAATACATTTTTTTTTGCATGATCGGGCCTGAAGTAATTTCTCAAGTTGCCTACGTACTCCAAATATTTCTTTTTTTTTCTTTTGGGATCAAGTCAAAACGTAGTTCATACTAAGATTCCCTCCCAAGGTTGGTCGGTATGGTTTAAAAAGAAAAGGCTATTGCTTTTATATATTTTTTTTTAAAGCTGCGAGGGGCTAAAGAAGGTTATTTTTTTTCTTTTTTGATATGATAGGATAATTGTTCGACCAAAGAAGGCCTCCTTTGGTGAAGTGCTAATTGATTTGGTTAAAATTCTAGGAACTTGATGTCTTAATTGTTCTGTCAAGGAAAGTCTTCTTTTGAAAAAAAATAATCTTCAGTCTTCTTCTAAGAAAAAGTAATCTTCAGTCTTCTTCTTAGAAAGAGTAATCTTCAATCTTCTTCTATGAAATTGAGTGTGATTGAGTTATTTATATTTAACTGTTCAACTTTTCTAGAACTTCTAGAAAATCTTTTATTCTTTTGTGAATGAAAACTCTCCTCTCTCAAGTGAAAAACCTGATGGATCCCTTCTTGTGGGTCTTAGTACCTTTGTCGATGGTTTCAACTACATCATTCTTGATCGATGAACTTTGATTTTTGAAAATCATCATTGACTTTATATCCTCATGAGACTATGTAGGAACGTTGTTGAGCTTCTCAAGTAAATTTATTATTCTCTCATGTTCCCCTGAAGATAATGTATCACCAATTTGCACTTTTTAAGTGTACTCTTTAATTCTAATATTTATTAAGTTTGATTAGTAAGCTCTAAGTCAATCCTCATGTTAGATATTATGCTTAAATCATTATTACACGCATGATAATCAAAAGTTTCTATATTTTATTGGAATTGAAAAACATAGATAGACTAAAATTTGAAAGTAAAAGAAACATTGACGTAACTGAAACAACTAACTGGATTTAAAGACTGGCGAAAACTGGATTGAAACTCAAAGAAAAATCAGGGACAATTATGTACAAAGTGAGAAGGTCCTTCTGGGTGGATGGACTACTTGGACTTGACATTGGTACTTTGACTAGACGACTTTTTTGACGAACCCAAAATGACACAGATGAGGGTTTAGAACATTTAGGAGCACCTAAGATTAACCATCGATTCTAATGGTTTGACTCTTGACTACATGATTAAAATTTTGATATAAATTAGTCCTCCGGTGGGAAATATCGAATCCAAATGCACTATAAGTTTATATTGACCAAGAATGTGAGAAAGACTAGTCACAGGTCTACCCCTGATTAGGATTGAATCTTTAATCTGACAAATTAATTTGATCCTGAGATCAAATCTTTCTATACAAAGTGGTCTGGATCTTTAAAAGTGAAACCAATTAGTCCAACTGAGTTGGTATTGATCAGTTTAATCCATTTGTCAATTGGGCCAACTAGTTTAAGTGGTTCAAATTAATCGGTACATTTCACCGATTGGGTCGGACCGATATTATTGGTATAATTTGAATGATTTGGATCGGTCCGCCCACTTACCTGTTGGTTGAATTGATTAGAGCAACCCGGGAACACCCATAGTAGGTTCGAGTCTTGACCTATAGGAAAGCTTCTAGACTCTAGGTTTACTACATGCAATGCAATTTATCTGGCCACCCTTGCCCAAGCACACCTATATACCTCTCGATATGTGGTGACTTGGTTTGATATACCGTATAGGTGATAATCTAAAATCTCAACTCACTTCTCTGAAGCCAAAAACAGCCAGTTTGATCCCCAGTTGAGAGGTGGCACACAATGCTAAGTAAGGGCCCACTTAAATACCTCTCGTCTAGAATAGACGTAGTCTATCCCCTTCGTACAGTAGGATACAGTGGGGCAGGATCTGGCTTAGGCATCGATTTTGACCAAAAAGTGCAATTGATATACTTGGATTATCTTTTATATACCTACGGGTACGAATCAAGAGTTGTAGCTTTCATAAATGGTTTGGCATCCCACGAGGGGATCGACCACGTACTAGTACTACGTTGGCAATCGGGATATGTGACTGTGTGACTCACAATAGGTCAAAGGCTCAGGTCGCTCCAGCCTGGGTGCATCAAATACCTCTCAGAATCACCTGATTAGACGGTATTGATGCCCTAGTTTGATATACCTTAAATTATGTGACTGGAGTTGTGGTTTTCATGAATGACGTCGCATCTCCGAAGAGACCAGGTCACGCACTAGTGCCACGTTGGTTATATGGTACGTGTAAGTGTGCAAAGCAATAACATAAACGTGCTAGTGGTGTGTGCAAAATAGGGTGGGGTGTGCCCGGGGCCTTTTCCAAACAAATGGGCCCATGGGCCTGATCATACCATCACACATTGACACCATATGAATATTAGCCAAAATAAATGCTAGTCCAATAAAATCATTAAGATCACCAATAAGCACATCAACTATATATCTGATCAAGATCAATGGCAAATCAATTAATGAGCATGGCATATAATAATTGATCAAGCAAGCATTGCAATAGGCATGATTTTTATAATTTTTAAGTTCCAATCAATGATTACTTTTGAGTGATCCAAAATAAATCGAGATTTCAATAGATGTTACATTGATGATGGGATG
Source organism: Akebia trifoliata (assembly GCF_017979445.1). Classification (NCBI taxonomy): domain Eukaryota; kingdom Viridiplantae; phylum Streptophyta; class Magnoliopsida; order Ranunculales; family Lardizabalaceae; genus Akebia; species Akebia trifoliata. Next base: position 12,712,282 of record NC_141381.1, on the reverse strand, counting down.
ATAATTGTTGAGATGAGCTCGCTTTCAGGAGTATTAACTATGCTAACACTAGATAAATTCGGATTTTCTGTGAATTAGAAAAATATAATCCGAACTTGCATCGATGATATCTAAGGCTCCCGATAATGAAATCGAGTGAATTTAGGTCCTAAATTAATCTACTCGATGGGATCTACATTTTATTAATAGGTGCTCAGACCTAATTCTAACTAGAATGTTCCGTAAAAACGTTTTAACATTGCTGTCCCAACCTTCAATCAGTAACAATTCCAGATTTACAGATTGAGCTTGCATCGATGATATCTAAGGCTTCCGGTAACGAAATTGAGTGAACTCAGGTTCTAAATTAATCTACTCAATGAGATCTACATTTTCTTAAAGATGCCCAGACTTAATTCTCATTATAATATTCTATAAAAACGTTTTAACATTGTTGTCCTAACCTTCATTCAGCAACAATTTCAGATTTACAGGTTGAACTTACATCGATGATATCCAAGGCTCCCGATAACGAAATTGAGTGAACTCAAGTTCCAAATTAATCTACTCGATGAGATCTATATTTTATTAATAGGTACCCAGACTTAATCTCACTAGAATATTCTGTAAAAAATATTTTAACATTGCTGTCCCAACCTTCATTCAGCAACAATTCCAGATTTACAGATTGAACTTGCATCGATGATATCCAAGGCTCCCGATAACGAAATTGAGTGAAATCAAGTTCTAAATTAATCTACTTGATGAGATCTACATTTTATTAATAGGTTCCCAGACTTGATTCTCACTAGAATATTTTATAAAAATGTTTTAACATTGCTGTCCCAACCTTCATTCAGCAACAATTCCAGATTTACAGATTGAATTTACATCGATGATATCCAAGGCTCCCGAAAACAAAATTGAGTGAACTCAAGTTCTAAATTAATGTACTCGATGAGATCTACATTTTATTAATAGGTGCCTAGACTTAATCTCACCAGAATATTCTGTAAAAAATATTTTAACATTGCTGTCCCAACCTTAATTCAACAACAATTCCAGATTTACAGATTGAACTTGCATCGATGATATCCAAGGCTCCAGATAACGAAATTAAGTGAACTCAAGTTCTAAACTAATCTACTCGATCAGATCTAAATTTTATTAATAGGTGCCTAGACTTAATTCTTACTAGAATATTCTGTAAAAATATTTTAACATTGCTGTCCCGACCGTCATCATTCCATCATTTTCATATGTCAATTTGAATATTTCATTATTTAGGTATCATAAAAAAGTGATCCTTAATTGGAAAAAAATGCAATACCCAAAATCATCCATAATCAAGCAACAAAAAGAAATAAATAAATAAACAAATAAATAAATAAATAAATAAAATAAATCGAACTAAATAATAATAAAAACTAGGTCAGCATGGCAATGCTCCCATACTTGGGATTTTTCAAGTCTGATCCTCAATAGTCCCAGTGGAGTCGCCACTGAAATCGTCGATCCGCGGGGGACGTGGATCCGCTTTTTTTACTTTTGAGGTTTAGGAGTCGCCACCTAGTTATTACGGTCTAGGAACTGAATATTGACTCTAAACGGATAAATAAACTAATCTACTAAAGAAAAACTGAATCCGAGGATCACATTACGGGGTTGGAAGGTGTTAGGCACCAACCCCGCCCGGCCAATGCCGATTTTTACTTATCCTAAATAAGACTACATTCCTAACAAAAACCTAGATAGCAAAAAATAAAATAGATTTTACCTTCGAACGCAACGGTTTTATTCCCTCAGATTTGATAAAACTGCTCCTTGTACCGTACTCCTTACTTCATTCTGTTTCTGGATCTGATTTCTGATCTCTGAGGTAAGGTATCTCTTCCTTAAATCTGGATTCTTCAAATTTTATTATCGATTTTGGAGTATTTTTGAAGGGCTTCTAGGTGTTTTTTAAGCTAAAGTTGAGGTATGGATGTCAGGTAAGGAGTTAGGGCTTCAAAATTAGGGTTTTGGGAAGGTTGGGGAGGCTTCTTGACCTACTTTTCCTAGGATTTATGATTTGATATGAAAATAGGGTGTGACGACTCCTATTTATAGATTTTTTAAAGGGTGATTTAGATAGAATTAGTGTTTAATTAGAATTCTTTTAGTTAGAGTTGTATTTTAGTTAGAATTATTTTAGGTAGAGTTGTATTTTAATTAGAATTATTTTAGGTAGAGTTATATTTTAGTTAGAATTCTATTAAATAGAGTTATTATTTAATTAGAACTCTATTAGGATTTTGACTTTTGGTTTTATTTGATTGACTTTAAGATTTTGGCTTTAGTCTTAATTGATTGACTTCAATATTTTGACTTTAGTTTTACTTAATCGACTTTAATTTTGACTTTAGTCTTACTTGATTGACTTTAATACCTTGACTTTGGTCTTGCTTGATTGACTTTAATTTTTTGGAGAACTCCCCTCTATTATATCTTTAATTCTTTGGACCCCCAAATGGAGGGGTCCTTGAATAAATATCTTGGCAACCCTCAACAATTTTGCCTGAAAACATGATTGATCGATTTTTTTAGTTAAAATTTTTAAATTAATTTTATTAATGTTTCACTTTAATTATTTAATATTTTATTTATTAATTTCGAAATTTTTAATTATGAAAATTGTGAAATTATCGTTTTACCCCCAGAGAGGATTTTTCACGTTTTAAGTCAGTTTTTGATGTTCTAGGATGTTTTAGAATCGATTTTTCCTAAGGAATTCAATGAAAATATTGGTTTGTGTCATTTATGAAGTTTTTTGTGTGAAATGTTTGTGAACTTTATGAGGGGCATTTTCGTAATTTTATCGAATTTTGTGAAAATTAGCGAAATAATTTATTTGATTTCGATTTGTTATTTTATGTGTTTGAATGTGTTTTCCTAAGCATAAGGTAAGCTCTAGGGTTGTTTGGATGTTAGGGGTATTTTGGTAACTTGATTATTTTTTAGTAATTTTTATCGTAAAGCTTCTTTTTGTCTAAAAAATGATGATTTCTAAGTTTTTGGGGTTATATTTTCCTAGCGTAGTACGGTTTCTACAGTTTTGTCAGTTCGAGATACTTCATCCGGATTTCTAAAACATATTTAGTAACAAAATAAAGCATTGGAATAAACATCCATCATTGGGAACCGTTGCAATCGGATTGACGAGTTGATTAATCAGGCGAGTGCAAAAATGGGGTGTCTACAAATTGCCACTTGTTCTTTCTCTAAGGGTCTATCTCACATTTGGGCAACCTTAGCTCTCCAACGACCAATGAAATCACAAAATAAATAAAAAATAAAAAGAGAAAGATATTGTCTAAATGAGGGAAAAAAGTTCAAAGAAAATGACAAAAAAATTAAAAGAAATGCCACATAAAGGGTAATTGGGTTTTGAGCCTCAAGTCTCATTTCTTTCTTAGCCTACTTCTAAGCCCACCTATGGAAGTCCTCTTAAGTATTGTACGAAAAGGTCAAGTAAAATAGCAGTAATTCTAATAGTTCAAAAGAGAATTTTAAAAAAATAATGCTTGCTAGGTTGAAAATCCAAAATGACAACTTAGGCAAAAATCAAGGCAAGCTCGCAAGGTTAAAAATCTGAAAAGACGACTTTGACAACAATTACAGCAAAGAAAAAAGAAATGAAAGAAAATTGTAAGTTTACTAGATCGAAAACCTGGAAGGTGCTCTAGGAAAAAACTAAAGCATGCTCGCTAGATTAAAAACCTGAAAAGGCAATCCAAGAAAAAGATAGAGCAACTAAAATAAAATTTTCATTGAGTTGAGAATCCAAATAGGTAATCTGAGCCAAAACATCAGAAGTTCGAATGACCAAGCTTCAATACCCAGTTTAAACCAAGCAAAGACTCAAATGGCACGAGTATCTTGTCTATGATTGATCTTAAAATTTTTACTTTCCTAAGTGAGCAAAATGGGAAAGAACATGATCTCCAAGACGAATCTCGGAAGTGAATGTTTGGTTCCGATAGTTGAGCCTGACTCATGATCTTTAATAAAGTTGAAATTAAAAGTTGAACCTTTATTGCACTTATTGTAATCTAAGATATCTAGTTTTCATATTGAGGGGCATTCCTCCTTTTTCTGAAATGTATTTCTCTTCCCCTTACACTATAGGTATTCGTTTTCAAACTATATTTAATTATCCCTAGTGCAATGTTCCTTGTCAAACTAGGGGCATTTTGTTCTAAAGCCTGATTAATTTCAAGCCTAAAAGATAAGGTTAATCTTCTATTTGTTTTGCTCAAAAAATAGTTCATTACTTTGTCACCCCGAATAGGTAGAGTAGGACTCCCCAAAAAATAATTCATTACTCTTTCACCCCAAGTAGGTCGAGTACGACTCCCAAAAAAATAAGTTCATTACTCTTTCATTCAGGGTAGGTAGAGTAAGCCATTCAACTTTTACTCAGATTATGTTCAGACCCTATTAAGATTTTTCTCAGATTTTGTTTAGATTTTTACAGATTTTGCTCAAATCCCATTAAGATTTTTCTCAGACCCTGTTGACATTTTTTTCAGATTTTATTCAGATCTCGTTTAGATTTTTCTCGAATTTTGATCAGATTATACTCAGTTATGTTTAGATTTTGCTCAATTATGCTCAAATTAGGCTTAGTTATACTCAGTTTATGTTCAGATTTTATTCGATTTCACTTAATTTTAATTCATAATTTTCTCAAGTTTTGTTTCGATTTTATGTAGATTTTACGTAGTTCATCATTAAGTTTGTTATCTTCCCAACATGAATGCTCAGATTTTATATAGATTTTACGTAGTTCTTCATCATTAAGTTTGTTATACTCTTAGCATGAATGCCTGGAATGGAGGTGTACTTTTTCAAAATCATCATTAGACTGTTGCACACATGTGCACTCTGATTGCATTTGCATTTGTTAAGGAGAATTTTTTAAAATTAGAGGATTTGACATTTTTTGTGTAGGGAGAGCTTACCCTCAAAGATTTGGACGTCTCGACAAATTAGCGAATCAAGTTGCAAAATGAGCTGTCATTGACTTTAGCATTCGAATGTCATACTATCTACCACAATAAATAGGCCATCTAGTTTGCTTCCACCATCTGTTAAAGAGGGGCATCTGTAGACATCCCCTTTTTGCATCTGCCTAATTCGACAATTCATCATCCGATTGCCGTAAATTCCTAATGATGAGCACAAAGAACTCGAAGGCTTGTGAGTACTGTCCTCAATCTTTCTCATTTCAAGTCTTTTCATCTTCCCTATTTGTTACGACTCGACATAGTAATTTACACACACTGAAGATCGCTACACCTCATACTTGATTTAGCAAGCACATACGCTTAGGTTCGCTACACAATTCGATAACTTAAAGACCTTACTACGCTAGGAAAATGTGACCTTGAAACTTAGAAATAATTACGTTAGGACTGAAAGAAATCTCACATCAAAATTCATAAAAATCTATAAAAATCAACAAAATGACAAAAATACCCCTCATGAATTTCGGGCCTCTAAAAAATCTCAAAAGTACAGTCAATATACTTAGAAATTTAGGAAAAATCACAAAAATTGACCAAAATGCCATTAAATGTCCAATTCTAACCTAGAGACCTTAACCCTTAGGAAAACATGATAAAAAAATCAGAATCAGATCAAAATCAAATCGAAATCAAATTAAAAATTTAATCTAATGAAAGTCAAATTTAAATTAAAAATCAAACTCAAATTAAAAATCCAAATCCAATTAAAATTTAAAATTAAAAATGAATCGATCGATTAAAATTTAAAGAAGAATTTCATCAAAATCATATTAAAAATCCAAATTAAAAATTAATTGAACAATTAAAATCAAATTCAAATTCAAATTTCAAATCTAAATTTATCAACCAATAAAACAAAAGTTAAAAATTATATCGACTAATCAAGCAAAAATTAAATCAACCAATCAAAGATTAAACTAAAATTCGACTGATTAATCTAATCAAATTTGAAGTAAAATACAAATTATCAAAATTAAAACTAAAATTTAGTCAACCAATAAAAATTTCAAATTAAAAATCAATTAACTCACAAAATTGAAAATGAAAATTGAAAAATAGAGAATATAAAAATCGATCAATCATGACTTAATTGATGAACGAGTGAGTAGCATGGGATCCCCACCCTCATTTTCCTAAAAAGAAATCAAAGCAAAAAAGAAAAAGACGTTAAAAAAAAGTAGAAAAATTTAGAAAGTTTTTCTATTAAAGTAGAGAGGCATCACTCTTTAGGAAGAAGGAATTGTTGAATGTTTTTCTTCTTGTCCATTAGATCTATGTCCTCTTCTTTCCCCACAGCACCAACGCCCCAAGAAAGCTTCCTCTCTCTGTCGAACTCTTTTCTTCTCCTCCATTGGCCCCACATCTTCTCAGCCCTCATCTCTCTCACGTATTGCCCAGCTCCTTTTTCTTTTTCTATTAACGTTTGCAACATCATCTCTTAGCCTTTATCTCTCACATTTTGCTCAGGCCCTTCTTCTTCTCTGTTAGCGTTTGCAACATCATCTCCCAGCCCTCATCTTTCACGTTTTGGCCGGCTCCTTCTTCTTCTTTGTCGGCGTTTGCAACATCCTCTCTCTACTTTCATATCCCTCACATCCCAGTACAACGTCCCCCTCTCTTCCTTGATCTTCTTCAAGTCCCAACACAGCTTACTCTCTCTACCATCGTCTCTCATATCTCCACAGCAACAACAACCCAAATCTCATTTCATCTCTCTCTGTACTAAAGAGTCCAACACAAATACCCGTAGTCACAACCACAACAACTAGCAAAATGAAATAACACATCCCGAGTACTCTTGACCCAAACATAAATGCACGGACCCTCTCTATTCAAAAGTAAATAATGGAGATCGAGTTACTGATCCAATAACTCAAGTTGATGTTTTCAAGTCTTCTCAAGAACCATTGCAAGGAATTGGCGGTCCGATGACTAGGGCAAGGACAAAGAGGATGGAAGAGGCATTGCAAGGCTTGATTGTGGAAGTACAATACAAAGAGGCCATTCTAGAAGATTCTAAGGCTAATTTTGAAGATATCAAAGTTTCATCAAGGATGGTCAACTATCTTTTTATGCAAGAGATCAATTTGGAAGCAAGGGTTAATTGGGAATTTTTATGTTCTAATTGTCCTTAGTTTTGATTTCTTTATTTTTCAAGGACTAATTAGAACCAATCTTGATCTAATTTGTCTATAAAAGGGTACCTCATCTTGTAATTGAGACACAATTGATAATTTACATTTTATGAGAATTGAAGTTTCTTCAAGACTTTGTTTTGTTTCATGTGTTCTAGTTTGAATTCTTTATGAGATCTTTATGAGTTCTTGTTCGAGTTCTTGAAAGAGGGCATGAATCTTCGACTTATCAAAGGAGTGATCATCCTTTGTGGCGTCTCAAGATTGGGGTTTTAAGGACATAGATTCCTTAAGGTTCTAATCCGATCAACATCATCTTTTGTTTCTACACAACTTGTGTTTCCTTCAAATTAAAAGATTCCTGAAGAGATCATCAAGAGGAGTTTTCAAGAGGAATCATATCATTTGGTATCAGAGCATTAAGATTGCTGAAAAATAGAACATTATTGAAGGAATTCTTCGAAGATTCGGGTAGCGTAACAATTGGATTGGAGAACAAAACGGGTAGATCTTACTTCCCAACAAAAATTCATACCAATTCAAAGCCAATGACGGTTGGAAACCAAGCTTTTATTATCCCAAAATCAAATTTTGTTACATTCTTGATTGGAATCTATGACCATTCATTAGATTTCTGTTATTGTTACATTTTTTTTTTGCTCTCATTTGTTACTGTTTTGTATTGTTGTTAAAAAAAAAAAATTTTTTTTTTGGACAGCCACAATAAACATTCATTGTTGTTGAATTGTTGTATTGTTGTTAAAAAGAAAAAAATTCTATCCACTAGCCATTAAAGAAGAATCCACATCATCAAAGGGTGATATTGTCTTGCATTTTGTTACTGTATCATTAATGATACCAAACGTTCTTTTCTGTTTTTGTTTTAATGTTCTTAATGATTCAACTTGCTGTTTTCATTTGTTGTGACGTTGCTGTTTTTTGGTGATTTTGAGAGTTATATATAGACCTACTGTGTATTTCTTGATTTCTTGTTAAAATTTCAGCAACATTTCTTGTTTAAAACACAACGTTCTATTGAAAACTCAGATCTGATCAAGGAAAAATTAGATTGAACACAACAACACAAATTCGTGATTACCAAGATCATCCTCGAACTTGTTTTCAGAAAATTTCTTTCGTAATATTATTTTTTTTGTTGGGCTGAGATAAAGAAAATAAGAAATCGTTATTGGTTGTCTATATTTGCTTCTTGCTGTTCATCACGTTCGCTTCGGAAAAAAAAATGATTGATATTCGTTGTTCGTAGTACAGAAAAATTGATAAAATTGGAGTTGCTAACTTCAAACGGCCATAACTTTTGATCCAGATATCGAAACGACTATTAGTGCATATCAAATCAAAGCTCTTTTCGAGATCTACAAGTTACATAAGGAAAGGTCTAGTTCCACACCGTTTCGACCTTCAATTCCATCGTTTTCATCACTTTCTGGGACTTACAAGATTGTTGCATTTTTTTTTTGTTTTCGTTTATTTTAACTTACAGGGTTTCAACCATGAGTAAGGAAGGAGGAGAACCACATGAGACCAACTTAAAATTATTCATCAAGGCCGTTCATGACCAATTTAAATTATTGAATTCAAGGTTGGACAATATGGAATCCTCTAATGAATCTAAACCATATCGAAGACATGAGTTCGACGGAGAAGAAGATATTCATTCCGAAGCGGAGAGAGTACATTATCGACGGGATAAGAAAGTAGATTTCAAAGAAAATAACAATTTGGGTAGCATAAAGATGACGATTCTGACCTTTCACGAAAAAAATGATCCTGAATTATATTTGGAGTGGGAAAGAAAAGTTGAGCACGTTTTTTATTGTCATAATTATTCTGAGGATAAAAAAATAAAGCTAGCCGCCGTGAAATTTACAAACTATGCTAGTATATGGTGGGATCAATTGGTGATCAATAGGCACAGAAATGGTGAGAGACCTATTTGATCATGGGATGAGATGAAAGTCAGTGATGCGTAAAAGATTTATTCCTAGCCATTACTATCAAGATTTGTATATCAAATTGCAAGGGTTGGTTCAAGGTTCCATGAGTGTAGAAGATTATTATAAAGAAATGGAGATTGTCATGATTAGAGCAAGCATAGAGGAAGCAACCATGGCTAGATTCATTGTCGGATTGAACAAAGAGATTGTTGATGTGGTTGAATTGCACCATTATGTGGAGATGGAAGAGTTACTGCACAAAGCCATTAAAGTGGAAAAGCAAGTCAAGTCTAGAAGTTTCAGATCTGGATCATCTTTCAATAGTCCGTGAAGACCAAATTGGAAAGACAACCAAATTTTTTTCAAACCAAAAGAAGAAGCAAGGTTGAAGAATTCTGTTTCTATTTCTAAAGATAGACCTGAAACAAAGCCTCTTATTAAGTCACGCCAGATTAAGTGTTTTAGGTGCCAAGGGTTCGGACACATTGCTTCTGAATGCCCAAACAAAAGGGTTATGGTTGTATTGGCAAACGGAGACATTGAAAGTGCTAGTTCAAGCGACAACGAGATGCCTCCATTAGAGGATTGTTCTGATGTTGAAGTAGAAGAGCCTGTGCATGGTGATTTACTTGTCACCAGGAGAGCTTTGAGTATACAACCTAAGGATGAAGGAGATGAGGAGCAACGTGAGCATATTTTTCACACAAGATGCCACGTGAAGGATAAAGTCTGTACATTGATTATTGATAGTGGGAGTTGTACCAATGTTGCTAGTACCTTGTTGGTAGAGAAGTTGAATTTGAAATGACAGAAACATCCTAAACCGTATAAGCTACAATGGTTAAATGATTGTGGAGAAGTGAAGGTAAACAAGCAAGTCGGGTTCCTTTCTCAATAGGCAAGTATGTGGATGAGATTATTTGTGATGTGGCACCGATGCATGCTGGTCATATATTGCTCGGTCAATCATGGCAATTTGATAGGAGAGTTTCACATGATGGGTACAAAAATCGATATTCTTTTGTAATGAACAATCGAAAAATTGTATTGGCCCCTTTCAAACCTTTGCAAGCTTATGAGGACTAGGTCAGGATAGCAAGTGAGTGCAAAAAGAGAGAAAAACCAAGGTGTGGGCAAAAAGTAGAGCAAAGTGAGCAACATGGAGAGGAAAATAAAATACTGAGTGTAGTTGCTGAAAAATATGAGGTTAAAAGTGTAATGATGGCAAGGCAACAAGTATTAGTACTTATACACCAGGAAAGTATATTAGTTGTTGTTGATAGGTTTAGTAAAATGACCCATTTTATTGTATGTTTTAAAATCAACGACGCAACACATATTGCTGATTTGTTCTTTAAGGAAGTAATGCGATTGCATGGATTGCCTAAGTCAATTGTTTGTGAAAAAGATGTTAAAATTCTACGTTATTTTTTGCATACTTTATGGAATAAATTAGAAACTAAACTTCTACTACAACATATTTAGTTTGCATATAATAGGACTATTCATTCTACTACTTCATTTTCTCCTTTTAATATTATTTCTGTTTTAATTCTTTAACACCTATGGATATTTTTCCTTTGCCTACTAATGAGCATGTTAATTTTGATGATAAGTAAAAAACAGATCTTGTGAAATATTTACATGTCAGAATATAGGCCAACATTGACAGGAGGAATGATCAATATGATAAGCAAGCCAATAAGGAGCATTTAAAAGTTGTCTTCCAACTTGGAGATTGGATTTGGGTTCACTTGCGTAAGGAGAGGCTCCCTTCACAAAGGAAGTCAAAATTGCAGCCTAGAGAATATGGACCATTTCTAGTTTGGAGCGAATCAACGATAATACCTACAAATTATATTTCCCAAACAACTATGGTAATGTTAGTGTAATTTTTAATGTTACTGATTTATCTTTGTTTGATGTAGCTGATTTGAGGACGAATCTTTTCGAAGAAGGGGAGAATAATAGAGATCGGATTGATATTCCCAAGTCTTCTCAAAAACCATTGCAAGGAATTGGCTAGGTCAAGGACAAAGAGGTTGGAAGAGGCTTTACAAGCATTACAAGGCTTGATTGTGGAATTACAATATAAGGAGGCCGTTCTAGAAGATTCTAAGACTTAAATTGGAGATATCAAAGCTTTCCCAAGGATGGTCAACTATATTTTTATGCAAAGGATCAATTTGGAAAATCAAGTGAGATGCGAGGGTTAATTGAGAATTTTATATCCTAATTGTCCTTAGTTTTGGTCTTTATTTCCTAAGGACTAATTAGAACCAATCTTGATCTAATTTGTCTATAAAAGGGCACCTCATCTTGTAATTGGGATACAATTGATAATTTACATCTTATGAGATTTTGAAGTTTATTCAAAGAAACTTGAGTTTTTTTTCATGTTTTCTTTATGGGTTCTTTATGAGTTTTCATTCGAGTTCTTGAAGAAAAGACATGACTCTTCGACTTATCAAGGAAGTGATCAATCCTTGTGGTGTCATTAGATTGAGGTTTCAAGGACTTAGTTTCCTTGGGGTTTTAGTCCGATCAACAATTTAATTTGTTTCTACACAACTTGTGTTTCCTTCGAATTAAAAGATTCCTAGAAGAGATCATCAAGACGAGCTTCCAAGAGGAACCATATCATTTTTCTTACTGGTTTTCATTTATTTAATGGTCTTCCATTGGATATTATGGATTTCAATTTGAAAACTTCGTTTCTTGTTTTCTAAAGTTGTTTCACCACGATTACCTATTGATCTTTCTTGGCTGGAAAATTCAGCAAGTATGTCTCTATTGAATATTCTAAATTGCTGCTCTTTTATGTGCTTTAATATCGATATTCTTGAATGAGTTTACGGTTGCTGGATTTTTTTTTTGAAATCTTTCTCAGATTTCCATCTGTGAATCAAACTTCTTGAGTATTTTCGACAATATAAAGAGGAAATAACTTGCTGGAATGTTTTTTAGGCGATAACTTCTTGTTGCTGTATGTGTTGGTCATCGAATTTTGACGATTGCTGTAGGAAATAACTTGCTGAAATTTTTTTTTCTTGATGTATAGGCGGTAACTTGTTGTTGTTGTATGTGTTGTTCATCGAATTATGATGGTAAGTCATCTTGTGTGAGTTTACGTTGTTCTTGAATGGAATTTGATAATTGATTCCATCGTCAAGTTGCTATTTTGAGGGCTGTAATTGTTAGTTTTTTGAGTTTATTATTTGCTGCCGAGTCAGATTAAAACAGAAAAAAAATATAAAAAAAATAAAGAACGTGATGGCTGATTTGTTTTTACAAATTGTTAAAACCTTAAGGAAAAGAAAACATTTCTTTAAAACACATTTTCCTTTGAACATTGGATTACCATTCAAACAAACCACGTTGCTGAATTCTTGTTGCATATCCGATTTGATTAGAATATAAAAAAAAGGGGATGGCTATTCGCTATTTGTAGTTGTAGAAAATTGATAAATTGGAGCTGCTAACTTCAAACGGCCATAACTTTTGATCCGGATATTGAACGACTATTAGTGCATATCAAATCGAAGCTCTTTACGAGATCTACAAGTTGAATAGGCATAGCCTCGTTCCACACCATTTCAACCTCCAATTCTATCATTTTTATCACTTTCTAGGACTTACAAGATTGTTGTATTCTTTTGTTGTTTTCGTTTATTTAAAATTACAGGTTTCAACCATGAGTAAGGAAGGAGGAGAACCATATGAGATCGACCTGAAATTATTCATCAAGGCCGTTCATGACCAATTTAAATTGTTGAATTCAAGGTTAGACAATATGAAATCCTCCTATGAATCTAAATCATATCGAAGACATGAGTTCGACGGAGAAAAAGATGTTCATTCCGAAGCGGAGAGAGTACATTATAGACGGAATAAGAAAGTTGATTTCAAAGAAGGTAACGATTCTGACCTTTCATGGAAAGAATGATCCTAAATTATATTTAGAGTGGGAAAGAAAGGTTGAGTACGTTTTTTATTATCATAATTATTTCGAGGAAAAGTTAAAGCTAGCCGTCGTGAAATTTACAAACTATGTTAGTATATGATGGGATTAATTGGTGATCAATAGGCGCATAAATAGTGAGAGACCTATTTGATCATGGGATGAGATGAAGTCAGTGATGCATAAAAGATTTATTCCTAGCCATTACTATCAAGATTTGTATATCAAATTGTAAGGACTGGTTCAAGGTTCCATGAGTGTAGAGGATTATTATAAAGAAATGGAGATTGCCATGATTAGCAAATATAGAGGAAGATAGAGAAGCAACCATAACTAGATTCATTGTCGGATTGAACAAAGAGATTGCTGAGTGGTTGAGTTACACCATTATGTAGAGATGGAAGAGTTACTGCACAAAGCTATTAAAGTAGAAAAGTAAATCAAGTCTAGAAGGTTCAGATCTGGATTATCTTCTAATAATCCGTGGAGAGCAAATTGGAAGGATAACAAAATTCATTTCAAACCAAAAGAAGATGCAAAGTCAAAGTGATGTGGTTCCTCTTGGAAACTCGTCTTGATGATCTCTTCTAGGAATCTGTTAATTCGAAGGAAACACAAGTTGTGTAGAAACAAATTAAAATGTTGATCGGACTAAAACCCCAAGGAAACTAAGTCCTTGAAACCTCAATCTAATGACACCACAAGGATTGATCACTTCCTTGATAAGTCGAAGAGTCATGTCTTTTCTTCAAGAACTCGAATGAAAACTCATAAAGAACCCAAAAAGAAAACATGAAACAAAACTCAAGTTTCTTTGAATAAACTTCAAAATCTCATCAGATGTAAATTATCAATTGTATCCCAATTACAAGATGAGGTGCCCTTTTATAGACAAATTAGATCAAGATTAGTTCTAATTAGTCCTTAGGAAATAAATACCAAAACTAAGGACAATTAGGATATAAAATTCTCAATTAACCCTCGCATCTCACTTGATCTTCCAAATTGATCCCTTGCATAAAAATATAGTTGACCATCCTTGGGAAAGCTTTGATATCTCAAATTTAAGTCTTAGAATCTTCTAGAACGGCCTCCTTATATTGTAATTTCACAATCAAGCCTTGTAATGCTTGTAAAGCCTCTTCCAACCTCTTTGTCCTTGACTTAGCCAATTCCTTGCAATGATTTTTGAGAAGACTTGGGAATATAAACCCGATCTCTATTATTGCCTTCGATTTCTATTCCTAAAGATAGACCTGAAAGAAAGCTTCTTATTAAGTCACGTCAGATTAAGTGTTTTAGGTGCTAAGGGTTCGGATACATTGCTTCTGAATGCCCAAACAAAAGGGTTATGGTTGTATTGGCAAACAGAGACATTTAAAGTACTAGTTTAAGTGACAATGAGATGCCTCCATCAGAGGATTGTTCTGATGTTGAAGTAGAAGAGTTTGTACATGGTGATTTACTTGTCACTAAGAGAGCTTTGAGTATACAACCTAAGGATGAAGGAGATGAGGAGCAACGTGAGCATATTTTTCACACAAGATGCCACGTGAAAGATAAAGCGTGTATCTTGATTATTGATAGTGGGAGTTGTACCAATGTTGCTAGTACCTTGTTGGTAGAGAAGTTGAATTTGAAATGGTAGAAACATCCTAAATCGTATAAACTACAATGACTGAATAATTATGGAGAAGTGAAGGTAAACAAGCAAGTTTGAGTTCCTTTCTCAATAGGCAAGTATGTGGATGAGGTTATTTGTGATATGGTATCTATGCATGCTGGTCATATATTGCTCGGTCGACCATGGCAATTTGATAGGATAGTGTCGCATGATGGGTATAAAAACCGTTATTCTTTTGTAATGAACAATCAAAAAATTGTATTGGCCCCTCTCAAACTTTTGCAAGCTTATGAGGATTAGGTCAGGATAGCAAGTGAGTGCAAAATGAGAAAGAAACAAAGGTGTGAGCAAAAAGGAGAGCAAAGTGAACAACATGGAGAGAAGAATAAAGTACTAAGTATACTTGCTGAAAAACATGATGTTAAAAGTGTAATGATAGCAAGGCCACAAGTTCTAGTTCTTATATATAAAGATGTTTATTTTTCCACTGACAGTCTTAACTCATCTTTACCTAGTGTTGTTGTGTCTTTATTGCAGGATTTTGAGGATCTTTTTTTCGAGGAGATTCCACATGGTTTACCTCCTTTAAGAGGAATTGAGCACCAAATAGACTTCATACGTGGTTCTGCTATATCAAATAGACCTGCTTATAGAGTTAATCCCGAGGAAACAAAGGAGATACAGAGGCAAGTGGATGAACTGTTGCAGAAGGGATTTGTAAGGGAGAGTCTTAGTCCATGTTCGGTTCCTATTCTCTTAGTACCAAAGAAAGATGGAACCTGGCGCATGTGTGTGGATTGTCAAGCTATTAATAAGATAACGGTAAAATATAGGCATCATATCCCTAGGTTAGATGATATGTTTGATGAATTGCATGGCTCTCTGATTTGTTTTCTAAAAATTGATTTAAAGAATGGGTATTATCAAATTCGCATGAAAGAGGGAAATGAATGGAAAACTGCATTTAAAACTAGATATGGGTTGTATGAATGGTTAGTAATGCCCTTCGGTTTAACTAACACACCTAGTACATTCATGAGATTAATGAACCATGTCTTGCATACTTTCATGGGAAAATTTGTGGTAGTTTACTTTGATGATATTTTAGTCTATAGCAAAAATGTTCATAACCATGTGAAGTATTTGCATGCTGTGTTTATTGTGTTAAGAGAACATCAATTATATGTTAATCTTAAGAAATGCACATTTTGTATGGAATCTGTTGTGTTTCTTGGATTTGTTGTTAGGTCGTATGAAATTAGTGTTGATGAGGAAAAGGTAAGGGCAATAAAGGATTGGCCTACACCTAAGAATGCGAACGAGGTAAAAAGTTTCCATGGTTTAGCAAGTTTTTATCGAAAGTTTGTTAAGGATTTTAGTTCTATTGCTGCACCTTTGAATGAACTTGTTAAAAAGAATGCTGTTTTTAATTGGGTTAATGTGTATGATCAAGCTTTCCAAACTTTGAAAGATAAGTTAACTAATGCACCTTTGTTGTGTTGGCCTAACTTTGATAAAGCTTTTGAAATAGAGTGTGATGCATCCGGGATTGGAGTAGGAGCTGTTTTGATGCAGGATTCTAAACTAATAGCTTAGTTTAATGAAAAGCTAAGTGGGGCAGCATTGAATTATCCTACTTATGATAAAGAGCTTTATGCATTAGTGAGAACTCTTCGACCATGGCAACATTATTTATGACCGAGGGAATTTATCATTCATTCTGATCATGAGAGCTTGAAATTCCTGAAGACCCAAGGTAAGCTTAATAAAAGACATGTTAAATGGTTGGAGTTTATAGAAACATTTCCTTATGTAATAAAATATAAAAGTGGGAAGGAAAATGTTGTGGCCGATGCACTGCAAGAACGTATGTATTACTTATTTCATTGCAAACTAAACTACTTGATTTTGAATTGATTAAAGATTTGTATGCCAATGATTTTGATTTCAGTCAAGTATAGAATGCATGTGCTAAGTGTGCGTTTGGTGACTTTTATAGGCATGAAGGATTTCTTTTCAAGAAAGATAAATTATGTGTGCCTAATTGTTTTGTTCGTGAGTTACTTGTAAGGGAAAGTCATGGGGGAGGTTTAATGGGTCACGTTGTTGTCCTAAAAACTTTAGATATCTTACGTGAGCATTTTTATTGGCCCCATATCAAGCATGATAATCTGTTTGTGACAAGTGTATTATGTGTAGGCAAGCAAAGTCTAGAATTCGACCGCATGGCTTGTACCCCTTTGCCTGTATCTAATCAGCCTTGGATTGATATTTCTATGCATTTTGTTTTAGGATTGCCAACGACTCAAAATGGTAAAGATAGTATATTTGTTGTTGTTAATAGGTTTAGTAAGATGGCCCATTTTATTGCATGTACTAAAACCAACGACGCAACACATATTGTTGATTTGTTCTTCAAAGAGGTCGTTCGATTGCACGAGGTACCTAAGTCAATTGATAGTGACAGAGATGTTAAGTTCCTAAGTTATTTTTGGCGTACTTTATGGAGTAAATTAGGAACTAAACTTCTATTTTCTACTATTGCACATCCTCAAACGGATGGCCAAACTGAAGTAGTTAATAGGACACTCACTACTTTGTTGCGTGCTATCATACAAAAAAATTTAAAATAATGGGAGAAGTGTTTATCACATATTGAGTTTGCATATAATATGACTATTCATTCAACTACTTCATTTTCTCCATTTAAGATTGTTTATGATTTTAATCCTTTAACGCCTGTGGATATTTTACATTTGCCTACTAATGAACATGCTAATCTTGATAGTAAGAAAAAGGTAGATTTTGTGAAAGATTTACATGCCAAAGTTCGAGCCAACATTGATAGGAAGAATGAGCAATATACTAAGCAAGCCAATAAGGGCCGTTTGAAAGTTATTTTCCACCCTGGAGATTGGGTATGGGTGCACTTACGTAAGGAGTGGTTTCCTACCCAAAGGAAATCAAAATTGCAGTCTCGAGGAGATGGTCCATTTCAAGTCTTGGAACGAATCAATGATAACGCCTACAAACTCGATTTGCCAAGTGATTATGGTAATGTTAGTGCAACTTTTAATATTACTGATTTATCCTTATTTAATGTAGGTGATTCGAGGACGAATCTTTTCGAAGAGGGGGAGAATAATGGAGATCGAGTTGCTGACCCAATAACTCAAGTTGATGTTTCCAAATCTTCTCAAGAACCATTCCAAGGAATTGACAGTCCGATGACTAGGGCAAGGACAAAAATGATGGAGAGGCATTGCAAGGCTTGATTGTGGAAGTACAATATAAAGAGGTCATTCTTGAAGATTCTAAGGCTAACTTTGGAGATATTAAAGTTTCATCAAGGATAATCAACTATCTCTTTATGCAAAAGATCAATTTGGAAGATCAATTTAGATGTAAGGGTTAATTGGGAATTTTTATGTTTTAATTATCCTTAGTTTTGATTTCTTTATTTCCTAAAGACTAATTAGATTTTCTTTATTTTTCCAAGGACTAATTAGAACCAATCTTGATCTAATTTGTTTATAAAAGGGCACATCATCTTGTAATTGAGACACAATTGACAATTTACATTTTTATGATAATTGAAGTTTCTTCAAGAACTTTGTTTTGTTTCATGTGTTCTAGTTTGAATTCTCTATGAGATCTTTATGAGTTCTTTATGAGTTCTTGTTCAAGTTCTTAAAAGAGGACATGAATCTTCAACTTATCAAAGAAGTGATCATCCTTTGTGGCGTCTCAAGGTTGGGGTTTTAAGGACATAGCTTCCTTAAGGTTCTAATTCGATCAACATCATCTTTTGTTTCTACACAACTTATGTTTCCTTCGAATTAAAAGATTCCTAGAAGATATCATCAAAAGGAGTTTCTAAGAGGAATCATATCAGTAAATAAAATATAAATGAACACCAAGCACTTTATTTTCCAAAGTCTATGATTCCAAGTACTAACTAATCCCAACTACTCTTTTATAAATATTTCTAGCATAGGAAATCATATCACATAATTTCTAACACATTCAACCATAATCATTCCTGTAATATTGCTTTAGACCATCTTCCAAAATAAGACACCTTAATCCTAATCCCTAATGTAGCCTTAATCTTTCCTTATAATCTTCCTAGTTTGCAACTATACTAACTTATCAAGTTCGAGTTCAAGTTTGCTTTTTCGATAAACGTATTTCTTCAAAGAATCTAAATTTAAACTCACATTCCATATTACATGATTGATTCAACTATTACTATGTTACCATAAAGAACATAATAGTATTTTCTAAAATAGATTTGAGAGTACATCAAAATTATGTTTGTGTTTTAACATAAAAGTTGACCATTTGTAATTATAATACATTATAAGAATTACAATGAAAAACTAATTTTTAAAAATTTATCAACAATAACAATTGTTTGAAAAAAGATTTTACACAAATCGGGGATCGCATGAGTCCCATAAAGCCCTTAAACAAAAATGCATTTTTTAGTCCCCACATGTCACCCATGGTGGTAGTGGACTGATTTGTACAATGGCAGCTTAGATTATGCTTGTAGTGGGTGGGGGTGCTACAGTAACTCCCACCTTGCAACTCAACTTTTCATATTAACTTGCAGTTTCTCGTGGTTTGTTTCGGACTTACTTTCTTTGTGTTTCACATACCATTTGTCAATGATTTTGACAAACATAGTAATGATAGAGCACACATAATTCGAAAAGAATATATTTTAGATAATTCATTGCAATATAACCGCTAAAATTGTAAGTTCGTGGTTACAATCATACGATCGTAAGTACTTAATAAAACTCTACTAGAATGATAATATATAGATCTGGAATATAATTCACATCATATAATAAAGGAATTTCAAATAGATAATGGATTCTAAGATCACCATATACAAAATGAAACTTGATAAGGAAAAGACTAACTCTTACGTATAAAAGTATAGAAACATCTATGATATATATAGCCATGAATTTCTCGATTAAATCGAGAGGGAAAAAAAATTCTACCTTAGCATGATAGTGATTCTCCTTCCAACTCATATCGATCTTGTCAAAATTAGATCAATCCCTCATATTCCTTTGATTCGAATCTACGTAGAATCTCTGAAGATAAACTTATGTAGAGTTCTTTGGTTTGATTGGCAAGAACTTGATGGTCTTCATTGAGTGGAATGAGGAACGAAAGTGCAAAGTTCCAACTTAAATTGAAAAGGCATAAAAATGCTTCTTGAGAAACTTTAAATAAACACAGGGTTGGGACTAACCAGGATTAGTTAACCATGGCATGATTAACTATTGTTAATCATGTATGTGGTGATTATACAATGTGAAATGGATTAATATTGCAAGTTGATATGTGTCCATGGGGGAACCCATACATGACACATGTCTGGATGAGGCATCTCAACCTCTAATGGTCATCTTGACTCAAGTCAATTACTATTGACTTGATCAAATAGCCTAAGTTACACTTCTGCTCTTTAGTCCTAAGTTGAGTTAAATAATTAACTCAATTGGTGGGGTATACCCTCAATTGGCTAGGGTTTGATTTATCGATCTTATCCTTGGTCATTAATGGTTGACTCACAAAACTATCTTGCAGAGTTTTGAGTTTCGGTTCTCTTTTTGATTGACTTCTTGTTAGATTTCAACATGCAGATATATCATTTCGAATAATGTTTGACAAACTATCTACTAGTATCATCCTTTTTTTTCAAAACTCCCAATCCTTATGTCTTTTGTTCATTTATCATAATTATACCTATCTCAATTTTTTTTGTTAATCTTTCATGTATATTTTCCCTAACAATTTCTTTGGAAATTTAGATCTTTCTTTAATTTACATACATAATTCCAACTCCTCCATCCTTAAGTTTTTTGTCAAAAAAATTTCTTGAGATACGTAGTTTTACGGATGGGTTGTCATAACCTCTGATTATGCTATAAGAGTTGTGCTAGGACAACAAGTGAAAAAACTTCCACATGTCATTTAATATGCTAGAAAACATTGAATGGCGCCCAACTCAATCACTCTACCATGGAGAAGGAGTAGCTAGTTAGTTGTAGTGTTGCATTAGAAAAATTTAGATCTTACTTGATAGGATCTAAGGCGTTGGTCTAAATTGATCATGTTGCCCTCAAGTACCTTCTTATCAAGAAGAATGCCAAGGCTCACCTTATCCATTGGGTTCTTTTTTAACAAGAATTCGATCTCGAAATTCAAGATAAAAAAGTATCTGAAAATGTAGTCGGTAACCACTTGTCCAAACTAATTGTCGAGTGACCGCTTGACTCATTTTTAGTCTTTGAAATATTTCTAGATGAGCAACTCATGTCCATCCCACATTCCAATTGTAGACACATCATTTTTGTATTCGCCTGATTAACCAATTCATCAACTCGATTAAGACAGTTCTCAATGATGGATGAATATTCTAAGAAAACTTATTTGTTACTAAAAGTGTTTCCTAAGCTTGGATGAGATATTTCATGCAAATATATTTTAGAAACCACAATATGCTAGGAAAATATGACCCAAAACATAAAAATCATCATTTTGAGAAAAAAGAAGTTTTACGAGAAAAATCATCAAAAAATGATCAAATTACCCAAATACCCCTAACACCAGAACATCCCTCGAGGCTACTTTTGAAAGTGCCATCGATTTGCGGGATGCGCGGATCCACTTTTGACCTTTGAGGTTCGGGAGTTGCTACCTAATTGTTATGGTCTAAGAATCGAATATCGACTCTAAACTGATAAAAATAACTAATCTACTTAAAAAATAGAAAAAAAAAACTGAGTTCGGAGATCAAATTATGAGGTTGGAAGGTGTTAGGCACCAATCCCGCCCGGCAAACACCGGTCTCTACTAATTCCCAAATAAACTACATTGCTAAAAGACCTAAGTAACAAAAAAAAAAAAAAAAAGAAATTTATACCTTTCCGAAGACAATGATCTTATTCCCTCAGATCTGATAGAACTGCTCCTTGTATTGTACTCCTCGTTTCGTTCTGTCGCTGGATTCGCTTCAGATCTCTAAGGCACGGTATCTCTTTCTTAGATCTGAATTCTTCGGATTTGTTTATGAGTTTCTGAGTATTTTTAAAGGGCTTTTAGGTATTTTTCAAATTAAAGTTGAGGTATGGGTGTTAGGTAAGGAGTCAGGGCTTCAAAATTAGGATTTATGGGAGGCTAGGGAAGCTTTTTGACATACTTTTCTTAGGATTTATTATTTGATATGAAAATAGGGTGTAGGGACCCCTATTTATATATTTTTTTAAGTGTCTTTTAGATAGAGTTAAGGTTTAATTATAATTCTTTTAGAGAGAATTATTGTTCAATTATAATTATTTTAGAAAGAGTTATTATTTAGTTAGAATTCTATTAAATATAATTATTATTTAGTTAGGATTCTATTAAATAGAGTTATTATTTAATTAGAACTCTATTAGGATTTTGACTTTTAGTCTCATTTGATTCACTTTAGTCTAACTTGATTGACTTTAATTTTTGGGGAACCCCCTTTATTATGCTTTAATTCTTTGGGCCCCTATATGAAGGGGTTCTTTAATAAATATCCGGGCAACCATTAACAATTTTGCCTGAGAGCCTGATTGATCGATTTTTTTGGTTCAAAATTTTAAATTAAATTTATTAATGTTTCACTTTACATTATTTAATTTTTTATTTATTAATTTCATAATTTTTAATTATTAAAATTATAAAATTACCATTTGCCCTCGGAGATGACTTTTTGCATTTTAAGTCGTTTTTCAATGTTCTAAGATGTTTTGAAATCGATTTTTCATAAGACATTCAATGGAAATGTTGGTTTTTATCATTTATAAAGTTTTTTGTGCGAAATAGTAATGAACTTTATGAGGGGTATTTTCGTAATTTTATCAAATTTTGTGAAAAATTGGTGAAATAATTTATTTGATTTCGATTTATTTTTTTGTGTTTGAATGGATTTTCCTAAGAGTAACGTAGGCTCTAGGGATGTTCTAAGATTAGGGGTATTTTGGTAATTTGATCATTTTTTAGTGATTTTTATCGTGAAACTTCTTTTTGTTTGAAAAATGATGATTTTTAAGCTTTTGGGATTATATTTTTCTAACGTAGCGTGGTTTCTACAGTTTTGTTGATTTGAGATACCTCATCCGGATTTCTAAAACATATTTAGTAACAAAATAAAGCATTGGAATAAACATCCATCATTGGGAACTGTTGCAATCGGGTTGACAAGTTGATTAATCAGGCAAATGCGAAAATGGGGTGTCTACAGATGCCCATTTTTGGCAAAGGATTAAAGCAAATTAGATAGAAAATCTATTTTGGTAGATAATGTGATATCTGAATGCCAAAGCTAGTGACAGTTCATTTTACAGTTTGATTTAACAATTCGTCAGGACGTTCGGATCCTTCAGGGTAAAACTCTCTTAGGATTAAAAGGTTGTCAGGTCCTTGAGTGAGAACTCTCAGTGACAGTGTCAGATCCTTAAATTTTAAAGAATTCTCCTTGACTAAAAAGTGCAAGTGTGAGTGTGTGTACTACGTGAAACTGAGTAAAAATTGAGTATGATTAAGAGAAAATCCTTAGCACTATCTGAGCATAATCCAAGTTAACCCTTGGCGGCAACTGAGCAAAATCCAAGATAACCCTTGGCGGCATCTGTGCAAAATTCAACTTAACCCTTAGTGGCATCTGAGCAAAATCAAAGATAACCCTTAGCAGCAACTGAGCAAAATCCAAGTTAACCCTTGGTGGCATCTGAGCAAAATCCAAGATAACCCTTGGCAGCA
This sequence comes from Akebia trifoliata, assembly GCF_017979445.1. Taxonomy (NCBI): domain Eukaryota; kingdom Viridiplantae; phylum Streptophyta; class Magnoliopsida; order Ranunculales; family Lardizabalaceae; genus Akebia; species Akebia trifoliata. Next base: position 12,688,739 of record NC_141381.1, on the reverse strand, counting down.
ACTAAGCAAAATTTAAGATAACCCTTGGCGACAACTGAGCAAAATCCAAGTTAACCCTTGGTGGCAACTGAGTAAAATCTAAGTTAACCCTTGGTGGCATCTGAGTAAAACTAGCAGAGGAATGAATGAATTTTGAGAAAGAATAAATGAATTTGGAGAAAAATGATTAAAATGAATCTAGATGAGATTGAAAATGAATCTGGAGAATAATGATTGAATCGGGAATGAATGAATAAATCTGGAAGAGAATGATCGAATCCAAGAATGAATGGATCTAGAAAAGAATCTGGTAACAAAAGAATGCCCTATCTCCTCTCTAAGTAAATTGGTTATTAGTTAATCTCTAAGCACAACAAAATGTGAGATCCGAAGTGTTTTTGTTTGAACCTTAAGATTTATCCAAAATTTTATGAATTTAAAACCTGAGTTTTTATTTCTTTTGAACCTTAAGAGTTTTTTGAAAAACTGTTATCAAGAGGGTAACCTAAAGTTTGGGGTTCCCATTATCTTTTAGGATTAATATTGCTCAAAAACAAAATGCCCCTGGTTTGATAACAAATATGGCATTGGAGATAATTGAAAAAAATGCCCCTAGTATAAAGGGGAAACTAGATATTTAGAGGAAAAAAAAATGCCCCTTGTATGAAAGTTTGAAATATTTGATTATCACAAGCGCAATCAAGATCCAACTTTTAATTTTGATTAATTTTATAGAAGATTTTAAGTTAGGCTCAAGAAAATAAAATATTTCCTTTTGAGACTCATCATAGAATTCACTATCTTCTTCCTTAGTTCACTTGGGGAAGTAAAAATTTTAAATCGATCGTAGACAAGATACTCATGGCTTCTGAATTTGTGTTTGGTTTAAGTTAAGTATTGAACTTGATTATTCGGACTTCTGATGTTTCAAGTCGGACCGCTCTTAGCTTTTCTTCTGTTCTGCTTTATTACTCTAACTTTTGCCTAGATTGCCTTTACAGATTTTCAATCTAGCGAGTTTGCTCTAACTTTTGCGTAGATCATCTTTTCAGGTTTTCAATCTAGCGAGCTTTCTTTTTTTCTTTGCTCTTATTATTGCCAAAGTTGTCTTTTCAAATTTTCAACCTTGCGATTTTGCTTTAATTTTTACCTAAGTTGCCCTTTTGGGATTTTCAACCTAACAGGCCCTTTTTTCTTTTTTTTTCTTTTCTCCCTTGTAGAATGACTGTCTGATTTATCTTCCTTGACTTTTCGCACGGTACATAGGAGGACTTTTATAGGTAAGCTTAGGACTGGGTATAAAAAGAAAGGGATTTTGAGGCTCAAAAACCCGAATGGCCCTTGTATGGCATTTCTTTTATTTTGTCTTGAATTTTCTTCCCCATTTTGAAGATATTTTTTTTTTGAATTTTTTTCTTTTTAGATTTTTTCTTTATCAGGGAATCTATATATATATTTTTATTTTGATGTGGTCGGGCCTGAAGTAACTTCTCAGGTTGCCTACGTACCCAAGAATTTTGGGATTAGACCAAAACGTAATTCAAAATCTTTCCTCCCTTCATAATTTTGTTATTAAAAATACTGCAAAGGGGTTGAGAAATGATATATTGAACTAGGTAATAGGAGAATTGATTCAGCCAAAGATGGCCTCATTAAATGTAGTACCGTTTGATTTGGTCAAGGTTGGTTGGTTCTGGTAATTCGATTCCATCATGATCTTGAAGCTTGACAGCTTTTCCTGGTAACATTTCCTTGATGATAAACGGACCTCCCCAATTTGATTTGAACTTATCTCTAGGTTCAGAGATAGGTGCCCAATTTTCTTTGAGTATTAAATCCCCGACTTGTAAGTGACGGGCCTTGATCTTTTTGTCAAACGCACGGACGACTCTTCTTTGATAAGCTTGTACGTGATACAAAGCTCTTAGTCATTTTTCTTCGATCAAATTTAATTCTTCATACCGTTAACGAACCCAACCTGCTTCTGACAACTGACTTTCCAACAAGATCCTAAGAAACAGAATTTCTATTTCAACTAGCAAGACTGCTTCCATGCCATACATTAATGAGTAGGGAGTAGCTCTAATAGAGGATCGAATTGAAGTTTGATATGCCTATAGTACAAATGACAATTTTTCTGACCAACTCGATGTGATTGACACATTTTCCTAATGATAGTCTTAAGATTCTTATTAGCTACTTGGCTGTTTATTTAGTCTGAATGCAGTAAGGAGATGATTTATGGTGTAAGATTTTGAACTTTGAACACAATGTAATAACCTCAGCTTTGAAATGTGACTCGTTATCAGAAATCAATTCCGAAGGTATCTTGTATCAACTAATGATGTTCGTTTGGATAAACTTTGCAACTCGAGATGTAGTGAGGACAACATAAGAGGCAGCTTCGACCCACTAAGTAAAATAATCGATAGCAACTAGAATGTATTCATGCCCGTTTGATGCCTTAGGTGATATTTTACCAATAATGTCAATTCCCCAAATTGAGAATGGCCACGATGAAGTCAGACCAACTAATTGAGAAGGTTGCACATGTATGAGATTTGCATGTATTTGGCATTTGTGCAAGTCTTGACCATGTGATGACAATCTGTTTCTATCGTGGGCTCGTAATACTCTTGTTTCATAATTTTCTTAGCTAACATTTTCTACTCATGTGAGGGTCACATTTTCCTGAATGTAGTTCAACCATTATCTTTTCAGCTTGATCTTTATCGATACACAACAAATGAATCCCATCATAAGACCTTTTGTATAAACTTTCTGAGCACAAGATGAATTGAGATGCTAATCTTATTAGGGTTTGTCGTTCCTTCCTTGATGCTTCTTCCGGGAATTCTTATTTTTCCAATACTTTTTTAATGTCTGTGTACCACGACTTTCCATCAGGTAGTCGAGTAGCAATGTTAATCTGATGGAACTATGCAGGTTTGTCTTTGACTTCGACAGTGATCGGCCTCAATTCCATGCTAGGGGACAAGTGGGTCATTGAAGATAGAGTGGCTAAAGAGTCAACAAATCTATTATCTTCCCTTGACAGGTGCTGGAATAGGATAGCTTTAAACTTACTCACTAAGTTTAATAGATACTCATGATATGACTTCAACTTTTCATCCCTAGTCTTCCACTCTACCAATAACTGATGTATGACCAACGTTGAATCCCCAAAAACCTCAATTTCTTTAATGCCCAGATTAAAAGTAGCTTCAAGTCCAGCGATGCATGCCTTATATTCGACTGTGTTATTGGTGTTAGAGAATGCTAACTTAGTAGCGATCAGAATGTGGCATCCTTTCGGAGAAAATAAGATTGCCTCTATTCCATACCCATTCTGATTGGTGGCTCCATCAAAGTACAGCTGCCATATTTGGTTCTGAGGTTCTTTTTCAACATGCAAGATGTTCTTATCTGGGAATTGATCAATAGGCCTTATTCCTTCTACTACAGGGTGATCTGCCAAGTATTCTGCCACAGCTCTCCCCTTGATAGATTTGTGTGTAACATGCGTGATGACAAACTCTGATAACAACAATAACCAACGTGTGGTTCTCCCTATCAGTGCCAGTTTCTTGAAAAGATACTTGAGAGGATCCATCCAAGATAACAAGATAATTGAATGAGATAGCATATAGTATCGGAGTCTCTAAGTAGCCCATACCAGTGCCAAACAAGTTTTTTATAGGGCTGAATACTTTCATTCATACTCTAACATCTTTTTGCTGATGTAATAGATAGTCTTTTCTTTACGAGTATCCTTGTCATACTGTGCAAGCATGCATCCCATAGCATCTTTTGTGACTGACAAATAAAGAAGAAGTGATTCACCCGGTGTAGGTGGAACCAAAATAAGTGGATTCAAGAGATACTCATTGACTTGGTCGAAAGCCTTTTGACATTGTTCATTCCAAACTATTGGTTCATTCTTCTTGAGAAGCTTGAAAATAGGTTTGCAGACGTTGGTGAGTTGAGCGATAAATCTGTTGACATACTGGATTCTGCCTAAAAAATCTCGAATTTTCTTTTCAGTCTCCGATAATGGCATCTCTTGGATAGCTTTAATCTTCACATGGTCTACTTCGATCCCTCTTTGACTAATCACAAATTCCAACAACTTTTTAGAAGTTACTCTAAATACGTATTTTTGGGAGTTGAGGCAGAATTGGTACTTTTGAATCATTGTGAGAAATTTTTCTAACGCGGTAATGTGCTCAGTCGTTCCTTGGATTTGACTATCATATCATCTACATAGACTTCGACTTCGTTGTGTATCATGTCATGTAGTAAAGTCATGGCTGCTATTTGATAGGTGGCTCTAGCGTTCTTCAAACTAAAAGGCATAACCTTGTAGCAAAAGGTTCTCCACTGTGTGACGAACGACGTTTTTTGCATATCTCGAGGATTTACCTAATCTATAAGATTGGTTGGCCGAATCGATATAAATTGATGATGATTGGATCTTTGACCTTAGGATAATTTAGTCAATTAATTTGACGTTAGTATTTTTTGTTGACCATAGGATAGTTTTGGATCGTAGTAGAGACCGATCATCTTGATCGAGTGGGTTCAATACCTAACACCTTCTGAAACCTGTAATCTGTCTCTTTGCCCACTTCTCTTACTCGTGGACCAATTCGATCCATTTTAGAGTTATCTATGGTTCTTAGACCTAAACTAGGTATTAACTCCATGTTCTTAGAAAATCTCCAATTTATCAATTAGACCCCTCTTCGCTATTTAGTGAAAAAATGTTGAGACGATTTCAGTGGCAACTCTACTAGGGATTTTAGGATCAAACTTGACCAAATCCAAGACTATCCCTAGGTTGACTTTTCACTCGAGTCAACCCAATTGACTTAAAGAGACTCTTAGATTAGGCTAGACTTTGTCTTTCTTTCATGGGTATGTAATCGGATGTGATTGATTGATTATTTTGGTCATTGGCTATTTCTTGTGATTGGATTTGATGAATATATATGGTTTATATGGTGGATTATTCATGAAAATTCCTCAAGCACACTTTGTCCCTTTTGCACACACTCACGAGCATGCAAATTAATATTTGCATCATGACATATCCATATGAACCCGGTTGCCAGATCCAAGCTAATTGGGTCCTTCGGGACACGGGAATGCCCGTGAACACTACAACTTCAATATAATAGTTTCGGATATATCAAACTAGAGTACCACGTACTGCTCGACCAAGTAAAATTGGGATAGTGTATCACATTTTCAGGCTGAAGTGACCTAAGCTTTATCCTAACCTAGCCTCAATCATATAGTAAGCTCAGAAACATGAACATAGGTGTTATCCCTCTAAGCCACGACTCGAACCGACTATGAATGCTCCCAGATTACTCTATTTAACCCAATCAAAAGGTAAGTAGGCAGACCGATTCACAACGTTCAAATTTAACTAGTAATATCGGTCCAACCCAATTAGTAAAATTCACCAATCAATTTGAACCAATTAAATCAATTGGCCCAATCGACAAATGGATCAAACTAAACAACACCAAACCGGTTGGACCAATTATATTTACTTTTAAAGATTCAAACAATTTCATACAAAAAGGATTCGATCCTAGTGTCAAATTAATTTGTTTGATCAAAGGTTCAACCCCAATTAGGGGTAGACCCATGACTGACATTTCACACTCTTGTGGTCATTATAGATTTGCAGTGCATTTTAACTCGATGTTTACCACCGGACTTGGGCAAATTGATATAAAAATTTTAATGATATAGTTAAGAGTCAAACCTTCAGAATTAATGGTTAATCTTGGTTTACTTCCAATTAGGTAATAATTACTTCTAAACATCTGAAACCACTATCTATGCTACTTTGGGTCCGTGAAAATAATCGTCTTGTCAAATTACCATTATCAAGCCCAAGCTGTCAATCCTCGCCACGAGAAGAATCAAGTACCATGGATGAAATAACACTCTGTCAAATTTTGGAATCATTTCAAGCACAGATTATTGGTTCTGTTCAAATGCAAATTGAGATCTTGTAGATTGAAAAGAAAAAATGATAAAGTTATAGAACCTCAGGCTGTGTTTGACCTCATTGAAAACCTAGAAGATGATTAATTACCCGTCAACTTTGTCTTAGCTAATCGAATAACTCAGGTAGAAATTGCATTGAAGAATATCCAGGACCCTGTTCATCTTATCTTTAGATTAGTGGCAATGACGTTATTTCCTACGGTCTATCTGCTATGAAAATTCATAATGCTAGATATGGAGAATTTGATGGGATTAGATGTCCTAAGACTCACTTAAAAGTATTTGTCGGCATCATGTAATCTCAGGGTCTGAGTGAAAAGTAAATGGCCCAACTTTTTCAGAGAACCCTATAGGACCTGTCTTACGCTGGCAAATGTCACTGAACTCATCTCAGGTAAGAATATGACATGAATTAATGAAGGAGTTTATTAGTTGATACTCATTCAATACGGACATTGAACTCACAAGAAGAGATATATAAACAACTAAACAAAAGTCCGGGGAAACCTTCATTGAGTTCATTACTCGATGGAGAGCTAAAGCTGCTAAATTTTGGCACCGACCTCAAGAGAATGAGCAAGTCAAGATCATCCTAAAAAATCTTACTCCAAATTATACCAAGTATTTAACGCCTCAATACCTTCCTACCTTTCAATCCCTCATTTAAGCTAAAAATCAAGTTGAGGATGCCTACTCTTCGGGATTTTTTGGTAACTCGTTTGAGTTAAAATCCAAAAATTTCTAACCTAGTGCCAATTACTTATAAGTAGCCAGTACCTCTTTCGCACTAGCTCATCAAACCACTCAATCCTCTCAAGCGAAGCTTATGAGAAAATTCTCCAATCTTGGAATATCCCTTAGTGTAGCCTACAAAAAATTGAAGAAAAGAGAATTATTGACACCATTCCTACCTAGGCCTTTTCCTAATCCTCTCCCTCAAAACTTAGATAATTGGTAATTCTGTGAATTCCATCAGATGTTCGCACATGTTCTTGATAGGTGCATTACTCTTCACCATATTATTTAAGACCTTATCGAGTAAGGAAAGGTCATCATACCCGCTCCTATCGTGCCTAATGTTAAGACTAACCCTTTGCCTACTTTTCAAAATCAATTCCTACCTACTTTAAAACTAATATTCCTATTCAAACCCGAGTTAGTTGACCCAGTTTCTTTCATTCACTCAATTAGTCTAAATGGTCCATTTTCCTCGTGCCAGAATGAACTTATCTACCACAAAGTAGTGACAGAACTGAATGACAAAGAAATTATTAAAGTAATGAGTTATTCAGCAACGAACAAGCTCGAATTAGAACATGAAGAGGTAACAAAGGCGAATGAGCCCAAATCATCCGTCGTGAAGATATTTGAAGTGACATAGACCCTAACAGTATGTCATTCCATTTAGAATGATATCCCCGCTTTGAGTTTTCTTTTTAGTTTTAGTCGCGTCAATCTTTAATTTCAATTGGTTATGATAGGCTTTTTACTTATTTTAGAATTTTAATCGAGTTTGTGAGTTTACATTTTTCTGATTCCAATAAAATAAAGAAGGTTTTGATTATCATGCTTGCAATAATGATCTGAACATAAAATTTGACACGAGGAATGACTCAAAACTCACTAATCAAATGTGATTAATATTAAAATTAAAGAGAACACTCAAGAAGTGCAAATTGGTACTACGTTATCCTCCAGGGAACATAAGAGAATAATAAATTTACTTAAGAAATTTAACAGAGTTCTCGCATAGTCTCATGAGAATATTTTGAATATTAGCACTATATTACCTTTCATCAAAACAGATTGCACCAAAATAGATCAAGACATAAAGTCAAGGGTAAACTTCAAAGTCAAAGATTATTGATTCAAAATGATGAAGTTGAAGGCATTGACAAAAGTTCTAAGAGCTATAAAAGGATTCACCATGTTTTTCACTTGAGAGGGGAGAGCTTTCATTCACGAAAAAAAAAAAAGATTTTCTTAAAGTTCTAGAGAAGTTGAACAATTAAATACAAATAACTCAACCACACTCAATTCCGTAGAAGAAGAATGAAAAATATTCCTTCTCAAAGGAAGACCTTACTCAATAGAGCAATCAAGATATCAAGTTCTTGGAACCTTGATCAAATCAAGTAGTATTTCACTAAATGAGGCATTCTTTAGTCAAACAATTTTCCTATCATACTAAGAAAAAAATAATCTTCTTTAGCCCTTCGCAACCTATAAAAAATCAATAGCCTTTTCTTTCTAAACCACACCAACCAATCTTGAGAGGAAAGTCTTATATGAACTACATTTTGACCTGATCACAAAAGAGAAAATAAAAATTTGAGGTACGTAGGCAACCTAAGAAGTTATTCAGGGGCCCGGTCATGCAAACAAAAAGTTATGAAGCGTCGTTGAAAAGGAAAATCTTTTATTGAAAATTTCAAAGAAGAATGCCTAACTAGGGGTATTAAAAAGAATTGAAAGAATTGGCAAAAAGTAAAAGAATGCCGAGCTAGGGGCATTAGAAAGAGAGATTTAAAAGAAGTGATAGAAAGAAAGAGAATATCAGACTAAGGGCATTTTGGGAAGTTGAACTTTGTACTTTTTTTTTCTAAACCTTGTCCTAAGCTTACCTATTAAGTCTACCTAAATGCTAATTGGTTTGGTAATGCTGTAAGGAGCCAAAAGGTTGTCAAAATCATTAAGAAAAAAAAGAAGTTCGCTAAGTTCAAAATTTGAAAAGGCGACTTAGGCAAAATTAAGGCATAACAATTAAAAATCAGAGCCTACTAGGTTGAAAACTTGAAAAAGCAATCTAGGCAAAAGTCAAGGTATTCTTAAAAAAAAATTTGGCAAGATTGAAAACTTGAAAAGGCAATCTAAAAAAAATTAGGACACCAAAAAAGGGAGAGGAAAGATCCCACCGAGAAGGAAAATTCAGAAGGAAGCTACTTAAAAACTAGTAAATGTAGAAAATTATTCAAATCACGGCATCTGTTTTTCAACTAAAAGTTCACATATGACAAAAACAATGTTGAAATCGAAGAAACTCAGAAGAAATGTTGAACATTATAAGATCTTTAAGAGTATGTTTACTTGTCCAAGTATTAGCTAAAGAAAAATGTAAAATCATCGACCACTTTAAAAAAAAAGATTTTCTATTTTTATATTTATAAAGATTTTAAGTCTAGCTTAAGTATTTCTCAAAAGAAATTTGAAAGAAAATGACCAATTCCTTATTCTACATATGATAATCTTAAGAGTTTGGAAATGTGGCACCTCGCCAAACGCTAACACAAAGTCTCATGTCAAATCTCGAGGCATAAGCTGGCGTCTTAAAATTTTGGTATGATTTCCTCTATTTATGTTAGCATTTCAAGGCGTTCAACCTGCATCTGATAAGCAACATATAATCCTGCATATATCCATATAAAATATCACAATAGCGAAAGCCTACATAGATCTAATAACGTACGATAGATCAGAGTGCAGAAGTAGAAATTTATATACAAGATTATACAGAAATTCCTCACTCTAACAAAAGTCCTAACGCTTGATAAAAAAAACCCATAATACTCCTAAACGAATATGATACCATTAGGGTATAGCCTCAATACTCACCAAGTAATGAACTTTGACTTTCTAACTGACCCACCAAATGATTCTCACTCGTTTTTTATACTTGCCTCATCAAGCTTCGGATCTAAAACTAAAAAATAGAGAAGGAAAGGGTGAGTAACAATGGTTACCCAGTAAAGAAGAAAATAATTTCTGCCAATAACCTCTCCTAACATAAACAAATAACCGTACTGAATCATTTTAAAATAAGAAAAATTTTACAGAAGAAACTACGATTAACTGGCACATATAGCCAGGGATGAGCAATTAAATGTTTTAAAACTCACATTTCATCGATCAGCAGTACTCACTATAACATTTTCTTTTTATACAAGACTAATTGATCAAGGAGAAATATTAAACATGCATTTCATTTTATATATTAAAATAAGACAACAGATACATAATACACAATGGTGAAGTAGTAAAATTAGAGAGTTGGGATTCACGACTGGATCACTTTTAGTCAGGACATGATGTTTCATAATAAAGCAGTAGTTCTTGATTTTGTGGCTGGTCACTGATTCTCAAATATACAAATCATTCGTATACGACCACCTTTACATTACAAATTCACTGGTAAAGATAGAGAGAAATAAATCCAGATTTCAGGTGTGACTCCACTCTCATACGCGTCTCATACCACGTATGAGCTTGGTGGTTCCTACCGTACATCCCAGGATAGTACACCACTCCAGATGACATGATGCACTATCTGATGAGTGTCTCCAAACACTCAATTATAAGCACATTTTACGGATATTTATCTTGATTTTTGTACATATTTCTCTATATTAAGATAATAATCATGATAAGCCTCAAACCACCACGTTGCATGTTAATTAGGCTTAATTATATATAAATAAATTCATTTACTAGATAAATCTAATTACGTGTGTTTCTTGTGCAGAAAATTAATAATTTGGAATCAAAATCTCAAGGAAAAAGCATTTGGGCCCACTTTGGAATGTCCTAATCCTTAACTCATATTCTCCTCTTTTGTCTTTTTGTGCAAAGAAAAGTGGAGGCTACTTTTAGACTCTTCTACACACATTTTTCTCTATAAATAGAGCCTTCATTTCTAGAGAAAGGGTCCCATCTTGGTTCTCTTATCCAAGACTCCTTTAATCTAAGGCTCTTTGCCTATTCTCTTATTTTTTGTATTTTCATTTTCTAGTTATTTTCTTTTGGTTAACTAGTCTTGTAAGAAGTAGAAGAAGAAGAAGTTGTAATTTTCTCCATGAAATGAAGAAAAGTTCTTTCATCTCTTATCTTCCCTCTCTTGCAATGACATTAGGCTAAGTTCCCCTCCATTGGAGAGTGAAAAAGCCTAGAGCAAGTTCTTGTGTTATTTCTAATTTTATGTCTTTCTTTTATTTAAAATGCTTATGAATTCTCTTTAAGTTTCTTGCACATTTTATTCTTAATATAGATACTTTATGCTTAGATTAGATCAAGATAAAGTATGCTTAAATTAGATAATTTGTAGTAAGAAGTTCTCAAGAAATTCTACTTTGTTTTTGTTCCTTTATTTCATTTTAATTGCAAAACTTTCCGATCTAAGGAGCTAACACCAAGCCCTTATGATTGAGTTATAAAAAGGCTAGAGACTAGAAATTGCTCATTAACATGTTTTAGGTAGATCCACCTCCAATGGTGTTTTAATTCATAAGTTTACTTTCTTTTAATTTCATTTACTTTAGTTTATTTTCTAGCCATTTTACATCTTCTTATAAGTTCAAAAATACAAAGAAAAACAGTTTTAATTCCTTTTAGTTAATTTGAATTTTATCTTCTTAGCTTAGCTCTATTCCTCTTTTCTCTTGGGTTCGATCCCCTACTTGCCCCACAAGTAAGGTAAAACTAAGATTATTATTAACTCCGATGAGAAGAACAACGATAGTCTCATCAGAATTTTGGCGTCGCTGCCGGGGAAAGGTAAAGGTAGTAGTGGTAAGTTTTGATTTAAAATTTTATTTTATTTTTTTTCATTTTTATTTTATTTTATTTTTTTTTCTTTTGGTTTCTTTCTATAAGTTCAAGTGTTCTTGAGATTTTAAGAGAGAAGAAAGAAAAAAAAAATATTGAAAAAAAAGAAGTCATTCTCGTTTTCTTTTTCACCCTTGACAGCAGAACTTAAACTGACTGTAACTTTCTACTCCGATCTCCGATTATCTATTAGTGTATATCGATTTGGGGTAGAACGAAATTTTTTATAAAATGTGACAAAGTCAGTAAGATAGCGGTAAGTCAGATTCTGTTTTTGAGTCCATTTACTATCATTTCTGCTAACATTTCTGTTTTACTTCTTGTAGGTGAACATTTTTTTTTTCTTTTTTTTTTCTTCTTTTCTTTCAATTTCCTTTAATCTTTAGTTAGGTTTATTTTTCTGTTTTAGAAACTCTTGTATAGGATTTCTTGTAATTTTTATTAATTATCCAAGAAGGCTTGGATTGTAATAGACTAAGGAAGGACGACGGGTGGACAATACCGTCACGGCTCCTTAGGTTCGTACACCAAAATTGGAGTTGGTGGCCTAAGTCGACTCAAACCGTCTTCACCCCATCTAGCACGGGAGGTAATCCCGAAACACCCACGCCTCTCTTTGCTAGTGGGTTACTCCTTGCCTTTGTATGTTATTTTTCCAATTTGCACACACTTGGAATAGTTAATTAAGTAGTAAAGAGCACCCCTCTCCTAGGGATGGCATGATAAGATAAGGATTGGAAGTTATTATCAATTCCTTGCTCTAATTAGGATAATCAATTCACTAGTCATCCAATCAAATTAATTAAAATCAATTAGACTTGACTATAGGGCCCACGAGCTCAATAGGAGAAATTCCACTTCAAGTTGTGCCAATTGCGCTTCTTGGTCATTTTTGTATCTAGTAAGATCTTGCCCTTTGAGGGGATAGACTCAGTCTATTCAAGAAAGGAAGGTATTTAAGCGTGCTCTTGCTTATGCATTATGCGCCTCCTCCGATCTGGAGATCCGAATGATTCAAACTTGATTTCATAGAACCGAGTTGGAAGGTTAGTTGCGCTATTTCTACCCAGTTAGGAGCTGTCTAGCTTTAGGCAACCTATCTAGGTCCAGTCTTTTCTTTTCGTGATTGTTTGATCGACTGTGTGATTTGTATGCTTGGTAGACGTTCACAAAATAACGTGTTAGAACCATTTGATCCTGAGATCGAACGTACCATAAGTAGGATACGCAAGACACCATCAGTAGTTATGATGGGTGATCGAGAGCGAACTCTCAATGAGCTCTTCGCTCCAGCTTCCGCATCTCCTCCCACATGCATTGTTTTACCATTGAACAATGCACCTCAGTTTGAAATTAGGGCTGCCACCATCAATATGCTCCCTAAGTTCCACGGTTTAGAGCGTGAACAACCTTACACCCATCTTAATCGATTCTTGACTATATGTCAAACTTTTAGAAATCAAATCTAGATGAGGAGAGTATCAAACTTATTCTGTTCCCGTTATCCTTGGAAGACCACGCAGCTGCGTGTTGAACACTCCCTAACACCCAATTCCATATCTACCTGGGATGTTCTATCCAAGAAATTTATGGCCAAATTCTACCCCGTGGCCAAAACTGAGAAAATGAAGGACTCTATTAAAAATTTTAGAGCCCGTCCTGATGATGAATTTTTCCAAACTTGGGAAAGATTTAATGATTTATTGGTCAAATGCCCACACCATGGCATTGACAAAGCACAGTTGGTGCAAAGTTTTTATAGAGGATTAACAATGAATCAACGTACCTTAGTTGAGTCAATGCATAAGGGTCAGTTCATGAACCAGACTCCCAACCAAGCGTATGATTTCCTCGTTGAGTTAGGTGAGAGTGCTCAAAATTGGAGCACTAACCAAGAAGAATTTGATAGAGACGATCCGGTTAGGAAGACAGGCATGTATGAGATGAAGGCAGACCCTGATCTAAAAAATGTCATGTGTAGTCTAGTGAGTGGGATGAATAATCTCACGAAGAAGTTAGATGCCTTTACCATCTCAGCATCCAAACCTCACCTAGACCCTCGTACAATTTCGCAAGTGACTGTCGAACCGAATTCTTTGTGTGTCATATGCGACGGCAACGACCATTTGGTCGAGTGTTGTCCCACCTTGCCTCAAATCAAAGCTGAACAAGCAAATGCGATTAATGGTTATAGTACTTTTAGGAAGCCAACTCCAAACTCTTTTAGCCAAACGTATCACCCAGATAATAAGTTCTATCCTAATTTCTCATACAGACAGAATGAACCTATTCAATCTAGTGGTCCGTCAGGTTACAATAGGAGTTTTCCTAGGCAATCTGGTTCTTCCACAAACCAAGCTATTGTCCTCAAGTCCCTTATCAACCCCAACAATCTACAGATTGCAGAGCCATCATACCAGATCCCATGACCAATTACCAGCAGCCTGCCCAACAACAGTTCCTTAGAATCTATGATTGCCGAGTTGATGAGACAGCAACAGCAGTTCATCCAAACTCACAGCAAACCCATCAAAATCAAACTCAGATTAACCAGGTCACTGCGCAATCCATAGCTAAGATGGAAGTTCAGTGGGGGAAGTTAGCTCTCTCATTGAGTGGGAGAGAGAAAGGTCAATTTCCTAGTCAGGACTATCCCTAATCCTAGAGGCCAACCTTTGATTCCAACGGATCGAAAGGTCAATATGAAGTAGGAAGCCATTCTGGAGCTCCACAAGACTCAGTCCAGGCTATCCACACCTTGCGTTCGGGAAAGAAGGTGGACAACAAGGTCCAACCTATTGACACGAGAAAAAGTCTTAGAAAAGGACAAAGTTCAAAAAGAAGCCATAGGGTCTCCAACAGAGAAGAAGAAAGATTTGGAAAATCCTCCTATCATTTTACCAATTCCAAAAGCTCCATTTCCCCATCGCCTTAGAGATTCTAAAAAAGGTAAGCAGTTTGAGGGTGTCTTAGAAGTCTTCCAAAGATGTGCATATCAATATCCCATTCCTAGATGCCATTAAGCAGATACCTTCTTATGCGAAATTCTTAAAGGATTTGACCACAGCTAAAAGGAAAACACCATTTCCTCGGGAAGCTATTATGGCAGTCCAAGCTTCGTCACTCATCCAACAAACGATTGCACCAAAATTTAAGGATCTTGGATGTCCGACAATTTCTATTCATATTGGAAATCAAGTGGTCGAAAAATGTCTCTTAGACTTAGGGCCAGTGTGAACCTTTTACCATATTCGGTTATAAACAATTAGGTTTGGGGATTTTGAAACCCACAGATATCACGTTGAGTCTAGCCGATAGGTCCATAAAAATTCCAAAGGGTATAGTTGAGGACGTGATAGTTAAAGTCAAAGATTTCTATTTTCCTGTTGACTTTGTTGTCTTAGAGACACAGAGCCAGTCATCAATTCGAACAGTCATATTCCTATCATCTTAGGACGTCCATTCTTAGCCACGTCTGACGCAGTCATTCGTTGTAGAAACGGAATTATGACTTTAGATTTGGGGATATGAAAGTGAAACTGAACGTCTTCCACAATTTCCAAGGAATTGATATAGATGATGGTATGGAGGAAGTGAACATGATAGATACGCTAGTCAATCAAACGTATCAAGAATTAGGGTACTCTGATCCCCTAACGAAATGTTTGGCTCACTTTGGCCTTGACTTGGACGTAGAAGAGTCTATAAGCGAAGTCAATGCTTTGCTTGAATCCGTTCCACTCTTAGATTCTGTGCGGTGGCACGCAAAAGCTGAAAGTCTTCCTGTGCGCACATCCAATCTTGTTCCTTCTCATGTCGAGCCTCCAAAATTGGAACTCAAGTCTCTTCCAGAGACCTTGAGATATGCATTTCTTGGCAAGAATCAAACCTTGCCTGTGATCATTTCCTCTCACCTCGATGAAGTCCAAGAGGAAAAGTTATTAGGAGTATTAAGGGAACATCAAGAAGCTATTGGTTGGAGCATAGCTGACATCAAGGGAATTAGTCCATCTATGGTGATGCACCACATTCGTTTAGAGAATTTTGCTAAACCTTCCTTAGAACCTCAGAGACGACTAAATCCTATCATGAAAGACGTGGTTCGGATGGAAGTGATGAAATTGCTAAATACGGGTATTATCTATCCTATCTTTGACAGTCGTTGGGTGAGTCCAATACAAGTAGTTCCTAAGAAATCTGGTATCACTGTGGTAGTGAACCAAGACAACGAATTAATCCCCACTCGAGTCCAAAATGGATGGAGAGTGTGTATCGATTATAGGATACTCAACTCGATGACTCCTAAAGATCATTTCCCCTTACCTTTCATTGATCAAATGTTAGAGCGTCTAGCAGGACATTCTTATTATTGCTTCTTAGATGGTTATTCTGGGTACAACCAGATACCTGTTGCTCCAATCGATCAAGAGAAAACAACGTTCACCTGTCCCTTTGGAACTTTCGCGTATCGTCGCATGCCTTTTGGATTGTGCAATGCACCCGCTACTTTTCAACGGTGTATGATGAGTATATTTTCCGACATGCTAGAAAGATATCTCGAAGTGTTCATGGACGATTTTTCAATTTTCGGACCAAGTTTTGAGGAATGTCTCCATCACTTGACTTTGGTCCTTCAACGTTGCAAAGAGGTCAATCTAGTCCTCAATTGGGAAAAATGCCATTTCATGGTAACATCGGGGATTGTGCTAGGGCACATTGTTTCTGCTAAAGGGATTGAGGTAGATAAGGCAAAGGTAGGTCAAATTGAAAAATTACCACCTCCTAGAACGGTCAAAGAAATTAGGTCATTCCTAGGCCATGCGGGTTTTTATCGTAGATTCATTAAAGATTTCGGGAAAATCTCGAAGCCTTTATGTGAGCTATTGGGAAAGGATGTTCCTTTCGACTTTTCAGAGTCATGTCTCTCTGCATTCAACAAGCTCAAGTCCGAGTTAACCTCGGCACCCATTATTCAACCTCCAAACTGGAGCATTCCATTCGAAGTTATGTGCGACGCTTCAGATTATGCAATAGGCGCTGTTTTGGGTCAGCGAATTGAAAAACAACCTCATGTTATCCAATATGCTAGTAAAACCCTAAACGATGCTCAGCTTAATTACTCTACAACAGAGAAGAAAATGTTAGCAGTGGTCTATGCCATTGAAAAATTCCGCCCCTACCTCATAGGATCTAAAGTCGTGATCTACACAGACCACGCAGCATTGAAGTACCTTCTATCAAAGAAAGATGCTAAAGCAAGGTTAATCCGAGAGATTCTACTTCTACAAGAGTTTGATCTCGAGATCCGAGATAAAAAAGGGGCAGAAAATGTCGTAGCTGATCACTTGTCTAGGATAGTTAACAAGCCATCCAAGGAATCCTTACCCATCTCTGAATCCTTTCCCGATGAGCAACTTATGCAAATCTCTCAAGCCAATGTTCCATGGTATGCGGACATTGTCAACTACCTAGTTACAAGTCAATTCCCAATCGAAATGACTAGTCAAGAGAAACTTCGTCTTCTGTCAAAAACAAAATGGTATTTCTGGGATGAGCCATACTTATTTAAGTATTGTCCTGATCAAATCATTAGACGTTGTATTCCAACCTGTGAGCAAGTCAGTATCCTAGAGTTTTGCCATAATCATGCCTGCGGAGGGCACTTCAGTGGTAAAAAAACCGCTATGAAAATCCTACAATGCGGTTTTTTTTGGCCTAGTATTTTTCGTGATGCCCATGAGTTTAGCAAATCTTGTGATAGATGTCAAAGATTAGGAAAAATCTCTAAGAGAAATGAAATGCCTCAAAATCCTATACTGATCATCGAAATTTTTGACGTGTGGGGTATAGACTTCATGGGACCTTTTCCTATCTCCCAGGGTTATCAATACATCCTAGTTGCCGTTGACTATGTGTCAAAATGGGTCGAAACTGTGGCATGTAGAACTAACGATCACAAGATTGTGATAAAATTCATCAAGGAGACGATTCTTTCAAGATTTGGTACTCCGCGAGCTATCATAAGTGATGGTGGCTCACATTTTTGCAACAAGATCTTTGCTGCGTTGATGAAGAAATACCTCATAACGCATAAGGTTGCCACACCTTACCACCCACAAACAAGTGGACAAGTGGAGATTTCTAACAGGGAAATAAAGACTATCTTAGAAAAAACAGTCAATCCTTCAAGGAAAGATTGGTCTTTGAGATTGAGTGATTCACTCTGGGCCTATAGGACTGCATTCAAGACACCCATAGGGATGTCTCCTTACAGGTTAGTTTTTGGCAAGGCCTGTCACCTCCCTGTAGAACTAGAACATCGTGCATATTGGGCGATCAAGTGCCTCAACTTTGATTTTGATAAAGCCGGTGAGAAGCGAAAGTTACAACTAGACGAGTTAGAAGAGATTAGAAATGACTCGTATGATTGTGCCAAAAGGTACAAAGAGCGTACCAAATTCTTTCACGATAGGCACATTCTTAGGAGGAATTTCATTCCTAATCAAAGAGTTTTATTGTATGATAATAGACTCCACCTTTTTCCAGGAAAACTTAAGTCTCGATGGACTGGCCCATATATTATCCAAACAGTCTACCCCCATGGTGCTGTTGAAGTCCTTAATTCTAAGGACGGATCCACTTTCAAAGTGAATGGCCAACGTCTCAAACCGTTTCTCGAGTATGTTCCGCAGGAGGAAGTTCTTTTTCTCAATGATCCCGTCTATCAAAATTAATTATGTTTTCGTCTAGCTAAAGACGTTAAACTTAGCGCTTCTGGGAGGCAATCCATGCACTTCAAGGGACATTGTGTTAAATATCAACAGGACTATAAGGTCTTTCTCAGGTGCTATCTAACCCACTTCATTTCATTTTGTCAATTTCAATTTTACCTTTGCATGTATTTGTTGAAATATTGAGGACAATATAATGTTTAAGTTTGGGGGTGTATGGGTTGGATTTCCACTTATTATTTTCTTCTTTTATACAAAAAAAAAAAAAAAAAAATTGAAAAATATTTGGTTGGCAACTTTGTTGTATTTTTCTCAAAGTCTTAGCTTGTATCTTTTAAGCACTTAGTGAAAATATTTAATCAGTCTTTCATTGGAAGCTATGATCTGGAGTCCCCATTTATGTTTCTCTTAGGCAAAAATTAGAGCAAAGTTATCTTTTGATTTATAGTCACTTCTAATAAGGTTACCAAGAGTCTAGATTGTATTAAAAGAGCTTGTTACCTTCTTTCTACCTAGAGTTTAAGGAAAAACTAGGTTTGATAAACTTTGACTTCCTTGTTCAATTGGTTGGTTGATTAGAAGAAAAACAGAACTGGATTGTATACACCTTGTACAGCAACCATTGAATTAGACTGGGTACCTTGAAAAGGGCTGCCTACTTTTCTTAGAAAAATAGTGAAGAAGTAATATAAAAAAAAAAAAAAAAAAAAAAGTCAAAGATCCAAAAATTTATGTAAAGTTTTAGTAGGGTGAAAGCCATCAAGTGTAAAAATGTGAGTATACTGGAATATCACAGATAAAGCCCCTTAGAGGTATTAAAGTGAATATCCACACTTCTCACTACCTCAGACAGGATGCTAAGTTTAGAATTAAACCCTAAGTTACTCCAGTTATTCTTGAGTAGTTAGAAGGTTGAAACTCATTTTGGGAAATCGAATCTCTTAAATTTCTAAGTTAGAATCACTATCGCTCAAAGGTCAATTTAAGTCTAAGTTTTGTCGCAGAGAAATAAGGGTTGGGACTCTATACCAAGCAGTACTTCTAATTGATTGACAAAAAAAAAAAAAAGACTTGTGCTTTTCAATATATGTTTTGATTTTGACTATTTTTACTTCAAAGTTGTTTTCAAATTTTGTGGGTATATTTTCTGCAAACCCTCACGAGTCAAACTCGTCCACTAGGGGTAACCTAGCGGTTCAAGGACTTGCTGCATTCGCTAAATGCAGTCGAGGTGCCTGCGAAAGTGGCAGTTTTATTTTCTAGGGACTAGAAAAAAGTAAGTTTGGGGGTGTGATGAGTGTCTCCAAACACTCAATTATAAGCACATTTTACGGATATTTATCTTGATTTTTGTACCTATTTCTCTATATTAAGATAATAATCATGATAAGCCTCAAACCACCACGTTGCATGTTAATTAGGCTTAATTATATATAAATAAATTCATTTACTAGATAAATCTAATTACGTGTGTTTCTTGTGCAGAAAATCAACAATTTGGAATCAAAATCTCAAGGCAAAAGCATTTGGGCCCACTTTGGAATGTCCTAACACTTTGGAATGCCCTAATCCTTTGGAATGCCCTAATCCTTAACTCATATTCTCCTCTTTTGTCTTTTTGTGCAAAGAAAAGTGGAGGCTACTTTTAGACTCTTCTACACACATTTTTCTCTATAAATAGAGCCTTCATTTCTAGAGAAAGGGTCCCATCTTGGTTCTCTTATCCAAGACTCCTTTAATCTAAGACTCTTTGCCTATTCTCTTATTTTTTGTATTTTCATTTTCTAGTTATTTTCTTTTGGTTAACTAGTCTTGTAAGAAGTAGAAGAAGAAGAAGTTGTAATTTTCTCCATGAAATGAAGAAAAGTTCTTTCATCTCTTATCTTCCCTCTCTTGCAATGACATTAGGCTAAGTTCCCCTCCATTAGAGAGTGAAAAAGCCTAGAGCAAGTTCTTGTGTTATTTCTAATTTTATGCCTTTCTTTTATTTAAAATGCTTATGAATTCTCTTTAAGTTTCTTGCATATTTTATTCTTAATATAGATACTTTATGCTTAGATTAGATCAAGATAAAGTATGCTTAAATTAGATAATTTATAGTAAGAAATTCTCAAGAAATTCTACTTTGTTTTTGTTCCTTTATTTCATTTTAATTGCAAAACTTTCCGATCTAAGGAGCTAACACCAAGCCCTTATGATTGAGTTATAAAAAGGCTAGAGACTAGAAATTGCTCATTAACATGTTTTAGGTAGATCCACCTCCAATGGTGTTTTAATTCATAAGTTTACTTTCTTTTAATTTCATTTACTTTAGTTTATTTTCTAGCAATTTTACATCTTCTTATAAGTTCAAAAATACAAAGAAAAACAGTTTTAATTCCTTTTAGTTAATTTGAATTTTATCTTCTTAGCTTAGCTCTATTCCTCCTTTCTCTTGGGTTCGATCCCCTACTTGCCCCACAAGTAAGGTAAAACTAAGATTATTATTAACTCCGGTGAGAAGAACAACGATAGTCTCATCACTATCCCTTCAGGCATTCACAGACTCTTTAACAACTTACAAAATAACTACATATATATATTATTTTCATTTGAAAATAAAAGAGAAATTAGTAATACAAGGTTGAGAATGGATATCCTATTTTCTATCATGCAAGTGTGGCCACCCAACCTAAAATAAATAATAGAATGGAAAAGTAAACAACTCCTCATGCTAACAGAAAGTAAATAAACATGCAACCAGTAACATTATCCCTAGATATCCATTCACCAACCTACACACAATATAACAATATAAAATGCAGACATCACTCCTCGGGTGTGACTCTGACATTTTACCTTTTCATACCCTTTTTTCATTTTTTCGATTTTTACAGTTTTCAATCTCTCAAACAAAATATCCACTTTCTGATATTCATTAACTCAATATGAGTTCATTGAGTATTAAATCATTTTTTCAACTATGAAATTCATTTACATCAATAACATTGAAAAAACATATAAAATTTAGATCAAAACGGGGTCCGAGCGATGTATAGGACTCAACTGACAGAAATAGCCCGGTGAAATATCTTATCCATGTATAATTTGTTAAAAAATATAATTAAACATATCAAATATGCAAGTTCTAGCATGAATTTGAAATAACCGATTGAATTCTATATTTTTGGAAACACATCACAAATTTTTAATAAAATCTTAAATGTAATTTTCACAATCTATAATTACTAATAGAAATTGAGAATTTCTTACAATCACTAAGCGACGGAACTGAAACACGTACATAGAAATCAAGGCGATTGGCACGAAAATCAAGGTGATTCAAACTTCGAGATGACTGATTTTTGAATCTAACTCGGTGGTTTCGAAGATCTCGACGCCGTCGCCTTTTCTCCCTTCTACGATGGAGGACGATTTGATCCCGAAATAAATAAAATCCGAAGTCGAAGTTTCGAAACCCCCGTATATAAATATGACTGATTTTTGACGATACGGGGTGAAAAAAAAAGTGAAACTAAAAAAGGTTGGGTGGATTTTGTAAAGAATGAGGCTGCAGACGTTTCTCCCTTCTTCGTCAGAAGTCGACAGCGACCGTTTATAATAAATCTGGGGTGGAAGATCGGTAAAAAAAAAATAAAAATTTCGTTTCAAATGACACGGTTGTTTGGACGAGTTGGGGAAAATGATAATGTAGACACCCCATTATTGCATCTGCCTAATTCGACAATTCATCACCCGATTTTGGTGGATTCCTAATGATGAATATAAAAGAACTCGAAGGCTTGTGAGTATTGCTTGATTCGTTCCGTTTCTAGTCTTTTCATCCCCCCTACTCGTCACTACTCGACCTAGAAATTTACGCACGCTTAGGATTGCTACACCTTACATCCGACTTAATAAGCATGTACGCATAGGTTCATTACACAATTCGATAACTTAGAGACCTCGCTACACTAGAAAAATATAATTTTAGAACTTAGAAATACTCACACAGTGACTGAAAGAAACCTTACGATAAAATTCAAAAAAAATCTGTAAAAAAATCATCAAAATGACGAAAATACCCTTCATAAATTTCGAATCTCCAAAAAGTCTCGAAAGTACCTCCATTGCACTCAGAATGTGATTTCGAGTCTAACAGAACCCAAATCGATGAAAACAGAGAAGTTCGAGAAAATTTTGTTAAAATCGCCAAAAGACCAAAATACCCCTCAATATCCAACTTTACAATTTAGAGATCCCGATCCCTAGGACAATGTAAATCGAAATCCAATCTAAACTAAAAATAAAATTAAAAATTAAAAATTAAACAATTAAAATTAAAAAATCCAAATAATTAAAATTAAATCAAACTATTAAAATTAAAATCAAACAACTAAATTAAAATCGAACAATTAAATCCATTAAAAAAATTCAAATAAAAAATAATAATAATAAAAAATTCGATTAATCAAAATAAAATTTTCAAGTAATCAACCATCAAAATTAAACTCAAATTCTATCAATAAATTTAAAATTTAAAATCAAACTCAATCTAAAATCAAATTAAAACTCAAAACTTAACCAATCGAAATCTAATCAACCGACCAATTAAAAAATTAAAATCAATTTAAATTTCAAATTGAAACGCAAATTAATCAATCCGTTCAAAATTTAAATTAAAAATTAAATTCAAATTAAACAATTAAAAATCAAATCCAATCAATGAATCAAATTAAATTAAACCAAACCAAGAAATCGATCTTAAAACCCACAACTGATCCCAACTCGATTCAATTCATCCTCACTCATTTGCAACTCAAAAATTAACTCACCAATTGGACTTCTATTAATTCACGTCCCAATACATTCTCTAACACAACCATCACCCTAACCTAACTCAACCCAAACAATATTTCTTTCTACACGTGGCCCACCATTGCCATTTCCTGTACTCATCCCACTTTACACATTTCTCAACTATCCTTTAATTTCCCCATCTCACCTTCCCAACATTTTTTCTTACAAATTACTCTCATTATCACCCACATATTTTAAATAAACCCCTCAACTCCCCACTAACGTGCTGCACCATCCATGTCTCCTACAAATCAGCCCCATTCACAACTTCTCTTGATAACCAACGACAAAACAACTCTCTCCAGCACTTTCCACTCCAACTACTTGCTCTACCCCATGTTGCTCTCTCTCTCTCCCACGTTCACATTGGGCAGCAACTACGCCCACATTGGACAGCAACCTTCTTTTTGACCATAAAACTAGCAAACCAGCCACCTTCATGGGGGTGCTGCCCTTGAACTATCCCTCAGACCCTTGCTGCTCGGCCTATTCTTTCAATTCTCCCTGCAACACAAACCTTACACATCAAATCCTTGCTGTCTAACAATACCTCTCTCTCAGCCATCACCTTCTTCACCATGTAACACAGTATTCTTGCTGCACTCAAGGCCGTTTTAGCACCTACGGCATACTGTAACCTTAGTTGCATCCCATCTCCTTCTTTCCAATTCTATCAGATATTTTTTTTTCCTTCAACATCCTTTGATTTTATCTCTCTGCCTGCAACTACAATATCCAGCCTCTTTCACGCTCTGCCCAGCCTCCTGCAACACAAGCGCTTGTTGCCCCTTTATCATCTTCATTAAATACCTTCTCTCCACAGTGCCCACAACGTTCAGCAGCCTTTCTCATTCTTTGTTGTCGTCACGTCCTGCTATAACCGCGGCTTCGCTGCTCAACCCGTACTCTTTCAAGATATTGTTGAAGTACCATTGCAATGCCCATACGGAGCTCCCTCTCTCTATTTTCATTTCGTGTGTATCCGTAACAGCAAGTACTCACGAGTCTCCCAGTTGGACCTGAAGGAATCCATTTCATTCTATAAGTATTTTTTTTTAGTTTTTTTTTATTATTATTTTTTTGTTTTCATTTATTTTCATTGCATATCGATAGGATTAGAAAATTTGCTCTTTGTATATTGTTTCAATGTTTTTCTTATTTATTTATCTTCGCATATTTATCGGATTAAAATATATATATTTTTTTAGATGCGTTTCTATGATTTTTTTTCCATTTATTTTCACTTTTCGATAGGGTAGGAGAATATGTACATTGTTAATTTTTTTATGTTTTATTCTCTTGCATATTGATAGGTTAGGAGAATTTTTTTTTATGTCTTTGTTCTGTTTTGTTTTGTTTTGCTTTTATTTTTATTTATTTTATCCTTGATCACATTTTTTAATGTAGTTGAATCAATTCACCGATTTTTGGGGTATGCATGGCGCTATGGTAACCTTTAATTTTTCAAAAAATTAATGGATCCATCCAACCATTTTTGTTGATAGATTGATTGGGCCAACTCATTATTTTCAAGTTAGTGGACCGGTTCATTGATTGTTGATGTCTATCGAGTTGATTCGTTGTTTTTTTATGTTATTTGATTAACTCATTGATGTTGATTTACTCAAAAAATTAATAGTGTACATGAGATAAAAATAAAAAATCGATTTTCACAATAAAAATTGTGAGTCGACTCGCTAATTTTGAGAATATTGAAAATTTGAATTGAATTTTTTAAAAATTAGGCATGTGGGTTATATCACTGATTTAATACACGTGGCGATTTTAAAAAAAATTAGGATTCTTTTAATTAAAAAATTGCGGCTCGACTCGTTGATTTTGGGGACATTGAGGATTTGAATCCAATTTTTAAAAATTAGACACGTGGGTTAAATCACCGATTTAATACACGAGGCGATTCAAAAAACAAATTATGATTCTTATGATATAAAAATTGCGAGTCGACTCGTTGATTTTGGGGACTTTGAGAATTTGAATTGAATTTTTTAAAAATTAGGCATGTGGATTAAATCACTGATTTAATACACGTGACGATTCCAAAAAAAATGAGGATTCTTTTGATTAATAAATTGCGAGTCGACTCGCTGATTTTGGGGACTTTGAAAATTTGAATCGATCTTATTTTAAAATTAGGCACGTGGGTTAACTCACCGATTTAATATATGTGACACTTCAAAAATCGAGTTTCTTTGATAAAAAATTGTGAGTCGACTCGTCGATTTTAATACACGTGGCATTTCAAAAATCGAGTTTCTTTGATAGGCATGTGGGTTAACTCATAGGTTTAATACACGTGACAATTCAAAAATTGAATTTATTTGATAAATGTCGTCAATGAGTCAATTCATTAATTTCATGTACGTGGCATTGAAAATCGATTTTCTATTATTCAAAGTATGATCGAATTGATCCATTAATTTTTGGTGACATGTATGCCTCATTAAATCATGTAATTATTTTAACCGTATGATTTGTTTAGTAAATCCGATGCAATTTGATGATGATTGGACTCTAGTTTGACTTTTAATCTTTGAATGTTGATGATAGGATATTTTTGGATCGCAATAGAGACTGATCATCATGATTAGGCGGATACGGTGCCTAACACCTTCTGAAATCCGTAACCTGACCCCTTACCTATCTCTCTGATCCACAGACCGACCCATATCCATTTGGAGTTAATTTTGGTTCCTAGACCTAAGCTAGGTGGTTACTCCCGATTCTTTAAAAAATTCCCGAGATACATAGTTCGAACCCCTAATCCGTTATTTAGCGAGATGATCGAGGGTCGAGACGATTTCAGTGGCGACTCCACTGGGGATAATAGGGTCAAACTTGACCCGATCCAAGACTATCCTTAGGTTGACATTTTTCTCGAGTCAACCCAGTTGACTCAATGAGACTCTTAGATTAGGCTAGATTTGGTCATTTCTTTCATTGGCATGTGTTTAGATATATTCAATTATTTATCTCTGTTGATTGGTTTGATATTTGGATATATTTAATTTGAATGGTTGGATATTTGTAAAAAACGCCCTGGACGTACTTTGTCCCTTTGCACACACTCACGAGTATGCATATGCATATTTGCATCATGTCATGTCCTTATAAATCTAGTAGTCGGATCTAAGCTTACCTGGTCCTTCGGGACACGGGGGACGCCCGTGAACGCTACAACTTCAGTACAGTACCTTCGGGTATATCAAACTGGAGTACCACGTATTGCTTGACCAAGTAAAATTGAAATAGTATATTGGTGTTTCGGGCTGAAGTGACCTAAGCTTTGTCCTAACCTAGCCTCAATCATATAGAAAGCCTAGAACTTAGGTGCAGTCCTATTAGACCATGACTCGAATCGACCATAAGTGCTCCCGGGTTGCTTTTCTCTAAACTAACCAAAAGGTAAGTGGGTGGACCGATTCACACCACTCAAATAGAACCCGCAATATCGGTCCAATCCAATAATTGTAACTGAAAAGTTGTGTTGGCCAAATCATTTTCCAACCCATTAACCCAATTGGTAAGTTGATCTTTCGGATTAATATACGAGTCGATTGAGTTAATTGGTTTAATTAAATGTCAATGAGGTGATATATTATTTTTTTGAATCCATTGGATAGAATTGATCCGAATGTGGTAACTGACATTTTTTTTTTTCGACCAATTCTATTCTATAGATCAGACCTTTCTTTAAATTAAAATGGTTGAATCACATTAAAGATCGTACCAAAATATAGACGTGGTTTAATGTGTCAGTAATGAGAGTTAGTTTCTTTTGGTTAGATGGCTCATGATGATGTACAAGTGTTGAGGGAAAGAGCTTTAGATGCGTTCACCACCGTCGAAAAGTACAATTTTGGTGCATATATACTTCAAAGCGTATTCTCTCTCAAGTCAGTAACTGTCAATTGGAACCTCTTATGTGCAGCGGCCAATTTCTAGGACCCGAATTACCACGTATTCCATTTTGGTTCAATCATACTTTGTCCAACTCATGAAGATTATTGTAATATTATGGGGATAAGCACATTGGGTTCGATGATTCGTCTTCCATCGAAATTCAAATTCACAAAAGAACTCTCGAAAGGGTTAGGAGTTAAACCAAAAAAGGCAAGAAGATTCACAGATCACGGTACTGAACATGCGGAGACTTCTAGAAGTACACCAAACTCTTGGACAAGAAAATCCTGGGGATTTCGCTCCAGAACCTCATAGGAAGGCCAGGGATTTTACTTTATGTCTGGGGGTATTGTCAACATATTTTCTGGTTTCATTTAGGATGGGTCATCAGTTACCGGGCTTCTTCGTAGATATTGCCGGACAACTTAAAAACAAAGTTAACCCAATCCCTACAATACTCGTTGAGACTTTTGAGAGATTATCAAATGAGAATGCACCAGGAGGGGCAGGATTTTGATGAAGTCCATATTTGCTTTATCTGTGGTTATGTATCCGACTTCGTATTGCAGAGTTCCCTAAAATCAAGGAAAGTAAATGGGAAAAATTCACAAAAAAGGAATATATTGGTGGACTATGCATCTATAGAAGACTAGAAGGACTGGCTCTTAAATTTGACTACACAGGATGTAAATTGGGATAGATTGGGATCAAGATTGGATGAAGGTACCGTACTTACTTCAAAAGGGTCTGATCATGTAATGCTCACTGGACTGCTGAATACATCTTTTTATTGCCCAAGGATGATACCAAGATAGATAGGATTCCCTTCATGGATTCCAATGCTCCTGAAGAATCGACATCCTATTATGGAGCTGACTGTGCATTTGGTGGAACACATAGCAACCGCTTGGGATCATCGGATGCTTACTGAATCAGAAGACCAACAAGCATTCAAGAAGTAGAAGAAAAAAATAGAAGAGTATGTAGGGTCCTAGATCGAGTCATCTTTGCTTGAAGAGGAGAATCTCCTCATTTCTTTTGTGTTCGCATTTGTCTCATTAGTACGATTTTTAATGAGAAGTCTTTTTTTTATAAGTCCCTAATTAACAATAAATCACCTCATCAGACATAAGTTCAACCAGCACAACTCATCAATTATAATAATAAAAGTAAATGCTATCAAAAGGGACCAATTCTTAATTCACCTTTGATGGGGTTTCAGGATACTATTGTGCCCAAACTTAAGAATCCGCCACCTGGTTGGA
The DNA here is from genome assembly GCF_017979445.1 of Akebia trifoliata. Classification (NCBI taxonomy): domain Eukaryota; kingdom Viridiplantae; phylum Streptophyta; class Magnoliopsida; order Ranunculales; family Lardizabalaceae; genus Akebia; species Akebia trifoliata. The sequence goes on along the minus strand of NC_141381.1, from coordinate 12,660,379 downwards.
GTTGAGAGTCAGGTCATTTGGAAAGAACATCAGTGTCAAGTGAACCATCAAAAATGGCTTCTGAATCTAAACTCGCGGAAATTCGTAAGATCCTAGTAGTATTTGCAATGGATATGAACAACATAAAAAACAAGGTAGAAGTGTAAGAACAGATCTCTGAGTCAACAAGAGACCAGCCTGATGATCAAAGGGGCAAGGGACCGGAAGGTCGCACAGCTAAGAATCTGGATGAGGTTTATGAGCTTGACGAAAATGAGGAGCATTTTAATGAGAATCAAATATTGGCCAACAGAATGACTCAGTTGGAAACAGTCGTGAAAACATAAAAGGAATTGATGAAATCGTAGTAGGAATAGAGGCTTTGAATCAAATTCCTAAGATCCGTCTGCCAGAAAAGTTTGTAATGCTGGAAATGAAAAAATTCAATGGAGTAGGCTGTGCAAAAATGCATCCAAGGTATATGTCACCAACATGCGCACAATGGGCCTCAGTGACGAACAGATGACATTATTGTTCCAGCATACTCTATCAGGATCAGCGTTACGATGGTTGATGTCCCAAGATTCATCTGTAATTGGGACATGGGAAAATATGTCAAGGATGTTCTGGCACCAGTATAAGTACAACACTGAAATCGAAACTTCTCAAAGGGATTTGGAATCCACTATGTAGAAGAATGGGAAAATATTTACCGATTTTATTAGTCATTGGAGGACTAAGGCTGCACAGATGTGGGATAGACCATCAGAAAAGGTACAAGTGGCAATCATCTTGAAAAACCTCCCGCAGGGGTATGCTCAGCATTTAGTTGCCCAGTATCTCCCCACATTCGAATCCCTGTTACAAGCTGGAAGCTAACTTGAGGATGTCTTTGCCTCTGGGATCCTTTCTATCTCTTCTGACAACAAATCCAAAAAACCCTTCATTAATTCCAAACCCAACATCAACCATGTCTATATAGCCAACACTTCCACTACCCCAGCTCAACCCCCAGCTCAAACCAATAACCAGGCAAATTTGGGCAGAGCCCCCCCTCGACAATTCACAAATCTAGGGATGACCCTCACTGCAGTATTCCAGAAACTATTAAAAAAAAAACTCCTCACCCCTCTCCAACCTCGACCTCTACCAAATCCCCAACCAACTTCACATAACCCTAACGTCTTTTGTGAATTCCATCAAAGCCCTGGTCATCATACTGATTGTTGCATTTCTCTCCGCCATACCATCCAAAATCTCATCGCCGATAAAAAAGTTATCATTCCTACCCCAACACCGCCAAATGTCACCACCAATCCACTACTCGCATATCAACCTCCGTCAACACTGAAAATGGTTTGCAACACCCAACTACCATTTGACCCAATCTCTCTCATCCACCCAATCTACGCCAAACCACCCAGTTATTCTCTTGTTAGAATAGCTTTCAATGATGAGGTCTATGACACAAGCCATGAGCCATTTGATCTAACTGAAGATGAATCATACTGTTTATCCCCACCTTACTACGATAGCCCATCATATACCAACCATCTTTTGGCACAAATGATCTCAAAAAGCCCATTCTCTGTAACAGATGGAGATCTTTACCTATTGGCCGAAGAAGACGAGCCATTTTCACTCTCTTGTGATGAAGTTAAGCACATGACACCATGAGAAAGAGTCTTTAAGCCACTGGAACTTAGCGTTGGCAATCCAGCAACCTTGGCAAGGAAGGAAAAAGTGGACCCCATTCAGGAAACTATTGAAGAGGATGATATCGTGATCAAACAGCTAAAAAAGGCAAGCGCCAACATTTCAGTTTGGGGTTTGCTTATGACCTCCACAGCTCATAGGGAAACTGTTCTCAAAGCACTAAACACAGCCCAAGCTTTCCTCGACACATCTTCGGATCAACTAGTTGGTATAGTAGGGGCAACCCATGCTAAAAATAGTTTATCCTTTTCAGACTCAGATCTCCCGAAAGAAGGGTCGAGCCACACAAAGCCGTTGCATATCCCCGTTGACTGCAACGGAATGAGAGTCCCTCTAGTCTTGGTAGATAATGGAAGTGCATTAAATGTCTGTCCTTTGAAGACTGTAATTTACCTCGGGTTCAAAACAACAGACTTCAAACCAACTAGGCAAGGTGTTAGAGCTTACGATAATATCAAAATGGATGTACTAGGGTCTTTGCAGCTACGAATATCCATGGGTATAGCAGACTTCCCTATGGAATTCTAAGTCTTGGATATTTAGTCATCCTTCAACCTATTACTAGGGAGACCGTGGCTGCATCAGATCAAGGCTGTACCTTCTACTTTGCATCAGAAGATTAAATTCATCAAGGACGGTTTGGTGATCACGCTTCATGGGGATGTCGAAATTATGGAGATTGTGAACAATATAAAAATCAAGGATAAATCATTGTCTGAAATTCAACCCGAACAAAAAGAAATACAACTCAACAGGTTTGAATTTGAAAATAGTCATGCTGTTTAGTGGGACGATTCTGCGAAAGAGCTGGTACCTATCGATAATACGTTTAGTTGTTGTGTGGCCAGCATGTTCAAAAGCATGAGATTCTTCCCAGGCATGGGTTTGGGTCGTAGACAACAGGGGATCAAAGCTGCACCAGCCATTCAAGAAGTAGTTAGGACATTCGGATTGGGGTACGAACCTACCAAAGAAGACTGGGCCCGATATTGGAAGATAATAAAAGATAAGACAAACACGGGGAGGCAAGGACATGTCATCGACCTAATCAACATGAAGCCTTATCGTAAAACCCTAAATGCGCGCTTTGTGAAAGCAGGGGAAGATTTCCCTTATTGTGGTTTTCCAAAACCTTTTATCGACCACGTCACGGGTACTCGCCAACCAGGATTTGAGATTTTCTTTGGGATGGGTTGTCCTGACAAGGAAGAAGATAGAGCATTTGAAGAATTCGAAGGAGCAGATAATTGGTAGAAAACTGTGGATTTACTCAATATTGCTCAGATATTTCTCGAAGAAGGAAACGTGTCAATCAAGAGTGGTGCTCAAAACCCATAGTCTGTAATCAAACTCGCAGTCGGGTCTCTTTCCAATTACCATGTATTAAGTCCTTTGTTCTATGTCGGGTCTACTCATGTTGAGTCTGTCGAGTCCGCAGTAAGTCCTGTCACCCCATCTATTTTTAATGAAATAGAAGAAGTTTCTGATTACCTCGAGTGCAATAATGATTTAACTGATAATCTAACTTCGAAGGACAAATCTTTGATGAAGAAACTCCTATCGAATTAATTAAACTACTTGAACAAGAAGATGAACATCGAGCTCAACCTGTAATGGAAGAAACAGAACTAGTCAATCTCGGGACTAAAGATAATTCTCAAGAGATTCAAATTGGAGTCACCTTATCTCTTGAGGAACGCGAAGGGATAGTGGATTTGCTCAAAAAATTTAAGGACGTATTCGCGTGGTCTAATGAGGACATGCCAGGAGTAAGTACAGATATCGTTCAACATCGAATTCCATTGCATCCCGATGCTCGGCCAATAAAGCAAAAACTCCATCGTATGAAGCCAGAATGGACTTTGAAGATTAAGGAAGAGGTCACTAAGCAGATAAATACAGGATTTTTAGAAGTGGTAGAATACCCAGAATGGATTGCTAATGTAATTCCAGTTACCAAAAAAATTGGGAAAGTGAGAATGTGCGTGGACTTCAGAGATTTGAATAAGGCTAGTCCAAAATACAATTTTTCGTTCCTCACATAGATGTATTGGTCGATAACACAGCAGGGCACGCTATGCTTTTGTTTATGGATGGATTTTCGGGGTACAACCAGATAAAGATGGACCCTTGCGACATGCAAAAGACATCATTCATCACGTAATGGGGAACATTTTACTACAAAGTCATGCCTTTCGGTTTGAAGAATGCTAGGACTACCTATCAGAGAGCAGCTACAACCTTATTGCACAACATGATACACAAGGAGGTTGACGTCTATGTGGATGACATGATAGTGAAATCCAAAGAACGATCAGGACACGTCGCTGCATTAGAAAAGTTTCTTACAAGGATCTAAAAATACCAGTTACACCTTAACCCTCAAAAATGCGTATTCGGAGTGACTTTTGGAAAATTACTCGAATTCGTAGTCAGTCAAAGGGAGATCGAAGTAGACCCTGGAAAAATCAAAGCTATACAAGAAATGACACCTCCTAAGACTGAAAAATAAATTTGGGAGTTCTTAGGCAGAATTCAGTATGTCAGCAGATTTATTGCTCAACTCACCAATGTGTGTGAATATTCAAGCTTCTCAAGAAAAATGAGCCGACAGTATGGAATGAGCAATGCCAAAAATCTTTTGACTAAGTTAAGGAGTATCTCTCAACTCTGCCTATTTTGATTCCACCTACCCCAGGTAAACCTCTTCTCTTTTACTTGTCAATTACTGAAGAAGCTATGGGATGCATGCTGGCATAGTACGACAAAGACAATCACAAAGAGAGGGCCATCTACTATATCAGCAAGAAGATGTTAGAGTATGAACAAAAGTATTCAGCTCTCGAAAAGACTTTCCTGGTACTAGTATGGGCTACTCAAAGGCTTCGGTAGTACATGCTCTCTCATTCTGTTATCTTGGATGGACCCCCTAAAATATCTCTTCGATAAGTCGGCATTGACAGGTAGAACTGCACGTTGGTTGTTGTTGTTATCAGAATTTGATATTACGCATGTTACACAGAAGTCTATCAAGAGAAGAGCGGTAGCAGAATACTTGGCTGATCATCCAATGGCAGAAGGAACAAGACCTATCGATCAATTCCCAGATGAAAATATCCTGGACCTTGAAGAAGAGTCGCGAGATAGAGTATGGCAGTTATACTTTGATGGAGCAGCGAATATGAACCGGTATGGAATAGGGACAGTCTTGTTCTCTCCCGAAGGATGGCACATTCCAATTGCTATTAAGTTAACTTTCTCCAATACTAATAATACAACTGAATACGAAGCGTGCATCTCCGGGCTCGAGGCTGCTTTGAATCTGGGTATCACAGAAATTGAAGTATTTGGAGATTCAGCTTTGATTATACATCAGTCGTTGGAAGAATGAAAAACTAAAGACGTGAAACTGAAACCCTATCACGAGTATCTGCTAAATTTAGTAAGGAAGTTCAAAGCCATCTTGTTCCAACATCTGTCAAGGGAAGAGAACAGATTCACTGACGCTCTGGCTACTCTTTCTTCGATGATTCATTTGCTTTCAGGCATGGAACTAAGGCCTATCACAGTCGTAATCAAAGATAAACTTGCATATTGCCATTAGGTCGACATCGCTGCTCGACTCTCTGACGGAAAGTCATGGTACATTGACATCCAGAAAGTATTGGAAAAACAAGAGTTCCCAGTTGAAGCGTCGAGGAAAGAACGACAAACTCTACAGAGATTCACATCTCAGTTCATCCTGTACGCAGGAAACTTATATAAGAGGTCTTATGATGGAATTCATTTGTCATGTGTTGACGAAAATTAAACTAAACGGTTAATGGAAGAATTACATTCTGGAGACTGTGGACCGCATATGAGTGAGAAGATGTTAGCCAAATGAATCATGAGACAGGGATATTATTGGCCAACAATGGAAACAGACTGTCATCACTTGGTCAAGACCTGCCATAAATGCCAAGTACATGCTAACCTCATACATGTACCTCCATCTCAGTTAGTTGGTTTGACTTTGCCGTGGTTATTTTCTGTTTGGGGTATCGACATAATTCGCAAAATCACACCTAAAACATCAAATGGACATGAGTACATTCTCGTAGCCATTGATTATTTTACAAAATGGGTGGAGGCCACCTCATATGCTGTTCTCACTGCATCCAAAGTTGCCAAGTTCATCCAAACACATATTATCAGTCGATATGGGATACCTTCTGAACTGATCTCTGATAACGGGCCACATTTCAAAGCTGAATTTATTTCTCTATGTTCAAAGTTCAAGATCCGACACCACAAATCATCACCGTACCGTCCCGAGGCTAACGGAGCAGTTGAAGCAGCCAATAAGAATCTCAAGACGATCATCAGGAAGATGTGTCAATTGCATAGGGATTGGTTTAAAAAATTACCATTTGCACTCTGGGCATACCGTACCTTGATATGATTTTCCACCGGAGCCACCCCTTATTCACTAGTGTACGGAATGGAAGCTATCTTGCTAGTTGAAATGGAAATCCCGTCCCTTAGGATTCTAATGGAAAGTCAGTTATCCAAAGCAGACTGGATTCATCACTGGTACGAAGAGTTGAACTTAATCGATCAAAAACAGCATAAAGCATTGTACCACGTGCAAGCCTACTAGAGAAGAGTCGCTCGGGCGTTTGATAAAATGGTTAAAGTTTGCGATTTACAAGTTGGAGACATCGTAATTAAAGAAAATTGAGCACCAATTTTCGATCCTAAAGGCAAATTCAAGCCCAATTGGGGAGGTCCTTTTATTGTCAAAGAGGTACTGCCTAATAAAGTTGTCAAACTCCAAGATCACGATGGCATCGAATTACCAGAATCGACAAACCTTGACCAGATCAAGCGGTATTACATTTAAGGAGGCCATCTTTGGTCGAACCAATTTTCCTATCACCCAATTAAATATCTCCTTTCTCAGCCCCTTGCAGCCATTAAAAAAAAAAAAAAAAAAACCTTTTTCTTTATCAGGCTGATCACTTAACCCAGGGGAGATAAATGTTCGAACTACATTTTGGTTTGATCCAAAAATTATGGTGTACGTAGGCAACCTGAGAAGTTACTTCAGGCCCGACCCGTTCAAAATAAAAAATATATATGTTCTCCATAAAGAAAAATTGTCAAAATGGGGAAGGAAAAGAAAACTATTTTAAAGGAATGCCACACAAGGGGCATTCGGGTTCTTGAGCCTCAAATCTCCTTTATTTCTTAGCCTATTCCTAAGCCCACCTATGGAAGTCCTCCTAAGTACCGCATGAAATGGTCGAGGAAAATAGCAACCGTGATCAGATAGTAACTCCAGAACTCCAAAAAAAGATAGCTTGCTAAGTTGAAAACCCGAAAGGGCGGCTTAAGCAAAAATTAAGGCAAGCTCTCAAGGTTGAAAATTCTAAAGGACGACCTTGACAACAATCAGAACAAAGAAAAATAAATTTGTAAGCTTGCTAGATCGAAAACCTGAAAAGGTGGTCTAGGCAAAAGTTAGAGCATGCTCGCTAAATTGAAAACCTGAACATGCAATCTAGGCAAAAGATAGAACAATCAAAAGAAAATCTCCGTCGAACTAAGAATCTGAAAGACGAGCCGAGTCAAAGCATTAGAAATCTGAAATGACCAAGCTTCAATACCCAGTTTAAGACAGGCAAAGACTTAAAAGCCCCATGTATCTCGTCTATGACTGATCTGGAAAATTTTACTTTCCTAAGTCAACCAAAGGGGAAAGAACATGATCTCCAAGATGAATCTCAAAAGTTAATATTTGTTCCCAACAGATGAACTTGACTCATAATCTTCAATAAAATGAAAATTAAAAGTGAATCCTTATTGCACTTGTGGTAATCTAAGACTTCTAATTTTCATATTGAGGGGCATCTTTTCTTTTGTTTGGAAGCTTATTTATTTTCCCCTTACAGTAGGGGCACGTCATTTCAAAATATGTTCAATTATCCCCAGTGCAATGTCTTATCAAACTAGGGGCATTTTTTTTGTTCTTAAGCCTGATCAATTCCAACCCCAAAGGATAAGGAAAATTTGAAATTAAAGTTTACCCTTTTGATAGCATTTTTTGAAAACCCCTGAGGTTCAAATGTTGACCTGACCATCTAAAAGAAAAAAATGATTCCTGTGGAGTGAGATTTTTTACTCCAGTATTTTACTCAGACCTGCTCAGATTTTGCTCAGACCCGTCGAGATTCATTCTCAAATTTTGCTTAGACACCGCCGAGGGTTTTCTCGGATTTTACTCAGATTTTGCTCAGACCTACAGAGATTCTTTCTCGAATTGCTCAGACACCGCCGAGGGTTTTCTCGGATTTTACTCAGACTTGCTTAGATTTTGCTAAGACCCGTCGAGATTCATTATCGGATTTCGCTCAGACACCACCGAGGGTTTTCTCTGATTTTACTCAGATTTTGCTCAGACCTGCTGAAATTCTTTCTCAGATTGCTCAGATACCATCGAGGGTTTTCTCAGATTTTGCTCAGACGACGCCGAGGGTTTTTTCGAATTTTACTCAGATCTACTCAGATTTTGCTTAGACACCGTCGATGATTTTCTCAGATATCGCCGAGAGTCATCTCGGATTTTACTCAGACCTACTCAGATTTTACTCAGACCCGCCGAGATACGTCTCGGATTTTGCTCAGATACCGCCAAGGGTTTTCTCTGATTTGCTCAGATACCGTCGAGGGTCATCTCGACATTTACTCAGACCTACTCAAATTTTGCTCAGACCTGTCGAGATTCTTTCTCGGATTTTGCTCGGACACCGCCGAGGGTTTTCTTGGATTTTACTCAGATATCGCCAAGGGTTTTCTCGAATTTGCTTAGATACTGTCGAGGGTCATCTCGGATTTTACTCAGACCTACTCAGACCTGCTCAGTTTATTCTTAGATTTTACTCAGTTTTATCTGATTTTCTGAAAAACATATTGCACGGATTTTATGTTGACCTTACACAGTTTGCCATCCTCTTAGTATGAATGTGCAGTATGGAGATACGCATTTTCAAAATCATCACTATACAATGGCACACACATGCACCCACATTGCATTTGTATTAGTCAAGGAGAATTTTTTCAAAATTCAACGATCTGACTGATTGACCATATTTTTAGTCATCAATAAACTCTATAGAAGATTGTAGTAAAGTGATTTGTAGGGTATCGTTATTGGCCGGGGATTGCGGGTACTCCTATTCTAAAGAGTCATAACAAATTTTAATTAGTTTAATTAACAAATTGAAAACAAACATATTACACAAATTTGTAGGGGTTTCAATTTTGGCGATTCGGATTAAAAAAATAATAATAAAAATAAAAAGAAAGAAATAATTATTTACAATTGATCATCTTCTCTCACAATTCAGAAAAACAAATTCATTAAATGACTAATCAAATTGCTTCAACATAGATAACGAATTTTATGCCTTAATTACATATCTGAATTGAATCAAAGTGCAAGCCTAAAGAGATCATGCATCTTATAAATTCCTTCTTAGATAATCCCTAGGGTTTTGGAAAAGTCCATCACCTAGTTATTTTGATTAAGCAATCAAGTTAATACTTAGCGTATCCTTACAACTTCTTAAACAAATCATTAAGATAAAAAAGAATTATGATTCAATAACCTACTCTTCAAACCTATGGAAAAGTCCATGGCTAAAGAACATGCAATTTTCAGATCACAACTATTGTTCATAGTTTTTACCACTTTTAAATCATATTCCAAATCAATTAGGTGATTAGAGATACAATTATGGCTTCAATGACCGTTAATATCAAAGTTTTCAATATGACCAAACTGAAAATTCAGCATGCATAATTAAAATTCACTGATTCATGTGTCTACATATCACCAATCCGAAAACATCAATTAATGAATCTGAAAGTCACTAACTCATTGAATTAAAAATTTCCAACATAAGAATCCAACAAGATGTTCTTTAATCCAAAAGCAACCAGGGTTGCAATAATAAAAATAAATAAAAGTCATAAGGGTTACACTTTTTAACACAACGAAAGAAGTTTGAGATGTGTTGGTGGTGATGTTCCTCACGGCGATGATGTTGATGGTTGAACCTCAATCCCCCTAGCAGATATAATATGTCCTAAAACAATCCCTTGAGTCACCATGAAGTGACACTTTTCCCAATTCAGAACCAAATTAGTTTCAACACAACGTTTTAAAATAAGTTCCAAATTTCCTAAGCATGCATCAAAATCTATACCAAAGACACTAAAAGCATCCATAAAGACCTCAATGATATTCTCAATGTATTCAGAAAAAATGGAAAGCATACAATGTTGAAACGTACCTGGTGCATTACACAATCCAAATGGCATACGTCTGTAGGCATAAGTGCCAAAAGGGCAAGTGAAGGTGGTCTTCTCTTGATCCTCTTGGGCTATACAGATCTGGTTGTACCCACTATATCCATCCAAAAAGCAATAAAAAGGGTAACCAGCTAACCTCTCAAGCATCTTATCGATAAAGGGCAGAGGGAAATGGTCCTTCCTTGTTGACGCATTGAGCTTTCTATAATCTATGCAAACTCGATAACCAGTCACAACTCGTTGAGGTACTAGCTCATTCTCCTCATTCTTTACTACAGTAACTCCAGACTTCTTTGGCACAACTTGAATAGGAGACACCCACTTGCTATCTGAAATAGGGTAAATAACGCCACAATCAAGTAATTTTATTATCTCATCTTGCACTACCTTCATCATGGGTGGATGTAGGCGTCTCTGGGCTTCTCTGGTGGGTTTGGCACCATCTTCCAATAGGATTCTATGGACGCACATGGTTGGGTTGATTCCCTTGATATCTGCCAAAGTCCAACCAATGGCGGTCTCATACTTCTTAAGAATGTCCACAAGCTTCTTCTCTTGATTCTTCTCCAACTTCGAGGATATAATAACAGGCAGCGTCTCCTTATCCCCCAAAAAGACATACTTCAAGTGATCTGGCAAAACCTTAAGCTCAAGTGTAGGGGCCTGTATCACTGAAAGTAACATCTTGTTAGTAGAAATAGGAAGGGACAAAGGAGGAATATACCTTGGTAAAATGGGTAGGGACTCAAGGGAGGCCACGGTTCTAATCACAATGGGCTCCTCAGCCTTCTCCAACTCAGCTTTAGAAATGGAATCTCCATTCTCATTATAACCAACTCCTTGAGATAGTGTTACTTTCAATTCATCCTCTTCCATTGCTTCCATAAACCTCTGCGCAAATGAATCAATAATATCAATAGAAAAATAGGGTTTAATGTCAGTCAATGGATACCTCATTGCTTCAAAGATGTTGAAGCGTATAATTTCATTATCAAATTCCATGGTCAATGTTCCTCCATAAACATCGATCTTTGTTCTTGCAGTCCTCATGAATGGGCGCCCTAAAAGTAATGGAGTGGAATTTAGGGGTGCCTCTTCCATATCAAGGACATAGAAGTCCGCGGGAAAAATGAGTTGATTCACCTGCACAAGAACATCCTCAATGTATCCTTTAGGATACTTGTTAGATCGATCAGCCAATTGGATAACAACATTATCACTTTTAAGTTCACCCAGATCTAAAGAAGCATAAAAACTATAAGGCATCACATTAATTGAAGCTCCTAAGTCTAACATGACATTATCAAATTTATTCGTACCAATCACACAAGGAACAGAAAAACCCCCTGGATCCTTAAGCTTTGGTGGTAATTTCCTTTGGATGACAGCAGAGACTGTCTCATTCATCTTTACCACCTCTTTCTCATGAGTTTGCCACCTTGTAGTGCAAAGCTCTTTCAAAAATTTGGCATATTTTGGCACTTGCTTCAAACACTCAATCAAAGGCATGTTGACTTGTACCTTCTTAAAAATCTCCAAGATGGCTTGATCAGATTCATCCTTCTTGGTTTTGGCAAACCTACTAGGAAAAGGCACACGAGCAAAAGGACTATAATCGAAAGAATTTTTAGGGTTTTGCTCATTACCTTGAGGTTTCAAAGCCTTCTCAGATGATGAAGGACTAATCATTTCTGTCTTTGATGTGGCAGGATCTTTCTCTTTGTCCTTTTCCTCATTGTGGGTAACTTGGGCCTTCTTTAGAGTTTTGGGAACATCCACAAGGGTCTTACCACTCCTTGTCGTAACAGCTTTAGCTTGCTAGGCAATTTTCCGCTCTCGGTTATCTTTCCCATGAAGTTTACCACTTGTCCCAACTGCTTTTTCAACTCTACAATGTCTTTAGTGTGAGCCTGTTGACCTGTAACAAGAGCTTGAGTAGCAGTATTAAAATTATGTTGCCCTTGAGCAAGGGACTTTAAAATTTCATCATAATTAGGAGCATTAGAATTTGTAGGCACATGAGGATTAGATACAAAGTTTTGAGGTACCTGAGGTGAGACAAAGTTTTGAGGTACCTGAGGTCTCATCAGAAAACATGGAAGGCGTGGAAACACTTGCCCTTGTCCTTGAGGGTTCTGAATATTATCATTGTTGGCCCAACGTAAATTGGGGTGATCTCTAAGTCCAGGGTTATATGTGTTAGAGAAAGGGTTATACCTTTGTCCACCTTGATTACCTTGAAACCCAACAGCGTTAAGAGACTCCCATCCTCCATTATTGATCAGTTGGGGGCATTGGTCAGTTGGATGCCCTTGAGTACAGCACACACCACAGGTTTGAGCAACTTCTTGTACTTGTACTCCATTCACGTTCAATACCTGAGACAGAAGAGTAGACATTTTATTTACTTTTTCCTCAAGAGTAGAGTTAGAAGATACCTCATTCACCCCACGAGTGGAGTTTAACACTCCTTCATATTGTTGATAATTAAGAGCACGTTGGGCGAGCAACTCCTTAGCAACTTCAGGTGTCTTATCCACAAAAGAACCTCCAACAGCAGCATCTAACAATTGACGTTCAAGAGGGAGGAGTCCCTCATAAAAGTAAGTAAGTAGATTTCCTTCCTTCATCCCATGTGAAGGACATGATGCAACTAAGCTCTTGAATCTCTCATAGTAGGCATAAAATGCCTCATCCTTCCTTTGCTCAATTGCAGTTATTTGCTTTCTCAAGATAGTAATCCTTGAGGCGGGGAAGTTCTTAGTCAAAAACTCAGTCATCAACTTCTCCCATGTGTTCATATAGCCTGAAAGTAGATCAAACAACCAAGTCTTTGCCCTATCTTCAAGTGAGAAAGGGAATGACTTCAGCTTCAAAATGTTGAGATCCGCATTCTGTAGGCACATACTTGAACACACAAACTGAAACTCCTTGAGATGCTTATGAGGATCTTCATTAGTAAGCCCATGGAATTTGGGCAAATGGTGTAAAAACCCACTCTTCAGTTCAAACTCAGCTACTTTGTCGATTGCTGGTTCTGGATAAGTAATACAAGTTGGTGCGGTTCCCCCATCAATTGAAGAAGACATTTGTCTAATGGTTTCAGCCATTGGTAATTCTTCTTCTTCACTTTCTTCTTCTAAATCAGGTATGTTTTCTTCCTCGTCTGAGAAGGGATAGGAAGAGTTATCTGACTCTTCCGACTCTTCCCTTTCCTCTTGGTGAGGTGGGGGTTGATGTGCAACTTCGTTTAGCAAGGCCAAGCGTTTTGCAAGTTCTTGAGTCTTTCTTCTAACTGCGGACATTCATGGACCTGAATCCAAAAGTAAAGACAACAATATACAAGTTAGAGTTGAAAAAATAATAATAAGCTTCCCTTCCTAAAAACTTCACAATGTGATCGCCATAGTGATAGGAAAGATTCATGTTAAAATTTCAATAAGTATAACACAAGATATATTACATGCAAGCTCAACAAGTAAAATAGAATATTAATAGGTTAAATGACACTAAAACATAGGGATTTTGCAATCCCCGGCAGCGGTGCCATTTGATTGACCATATTTTTAGTCATCAATAAACCCTATAGAAGATTGTAGTAAAGTGATTTGTAGGGTATCGTTATTGGCCGGGGATTGCGGGTACTCCTATTCTAAAGAATCATAACAAATTTTAGTTAGTTTAATTAACAAATTGAAAACAAACATATTATCAAATTTGTAGGGGTTTCAATTTTGACGATTCGGATTTAAAAAAAATAATAAAAATAAAAAGAAAGAAATAATTATTTACAATTGATCATCTTCTCTCACAATTCAGAAAAACAAATTCATTAAATGACTAATCAAATTGCTTCAACATAGATAACGAATTTTATGCCTTAATTACATATCTGAATTGAATCAAAGTGCAAGCCTAAAGAGATCATGCATCTTATAAATTCCTTCTTAGATAATCCCTAGGGTTTTGGAAAAGTCCATCACCTAGTTATTTTGATTAAGCAATCAAGTTAATACTTAGCGTATCCTTACAACTTCTTAAACAAATCATTAAGATCAAAATGAATTATGATTCAATAACTTACTCTTCAAACCTATGGAAAAGTCCATGGCTAAAGAACATGCAATTTTCAGATCACAACTATTGTTCATAGTTTTTACCACTTTTAAATCATATTCCAAATCAATTAGGTGATTACAGATACAATTATGGCTTCAATGACCGTTAATATCAAAGTTTTCAATATGACCAAACTGAAAATTCAGCATACATAATTAAAATTCATTGATTCATGTGTTTACATATCACCAATCCGAAAACATCAATTAATGAATCTGAAAGTCACTAACTCATTGAATTAAAAATTTCCAACTTAAGAATCCAACAAGATGTTCTTTAATCTAAAAGCAACCAGGGTTGCAATAATAAAAATAAATAAAAATCATAAGGGTTACACTTTTTAACACAACGAAAGAAGTTTGAAATGTGTTGGTGGTGATGTTCCTCACAGCGATGATGTTGATGGTTGAAAACGAAAACAAGCAGCAACATTGTAAACATCTTGGCAATAATGCTGCTGAAAAATTTTAGCAACTTCTCCTTCTTCTTGACAGCAACTCGTTGGCCCCTAGTTCCCCAAGTTTCAGCCACTTCTTTCCTAAAGAAAAGATTAAAAAAAAAAAAAACTTAATAGAAAAAGAGCAAGAGAGAGAGCCCGAGAGATCTTCTTTTTTCCTTTTTTTTACCCGTTCTTCTCTTCCTTCTTAGAAGCCAACAAAATCTCCTAAAAAAAATATTCTAAATCTTATCCTCCAATAACAATATATAAATCCGACTAATTAAAATAAAATAAAGTCCTAATATAATTAAAAAAGTGGTGTTTTAGTTGGAATTTTCGTGCACTAGATTTGGAGACTTTCGAAAATAAACCTCGTCAAATTTTTATCAAATTCGCGTCAAATTCGCGTCAACAGTGTACGTGTAGCAACTTCAAACCCAATTTTTACCTTGATACAGTCATTATCTCTCAAAACTCAAAACACGAAAGTTTTAGATCTTTTTCTCAGCGTTTCATAGTATTTGGAATCATCTTAATTAGAGTTCGGATGAGAGAGTTATGCCCAGATTACGAAGCAATATCGAAACTGTCCAAAATCGCCCAATTAATTTCGATTTGCACTTAACACCTCCATTTGCATCCTAAATCAAAATAAAAAAATAATGAGTACATTTAGGTACTAAATATGTATAAAGGACTAAATATTAAAGGAGAAAAATATGAAATTTTGCATTCTTATCACTGACATTTTTCCAAGGAGAGGTTATTCTCAAGGATCTGGACACTTCGACAAATTATCGAATCAGGCTGCAAAATGGACTGTCACTAGCTTTGGCATTCGGATGTCACACTATCTACCACAATAGATTGGGCATCTAGTTTGCTTCCACCCTCTACCAAAGAGGGACATCTGTAGACACCCCATTATTGCATCTGCCTAATTCGACAATTCGTCACCCGATTTTGGTGGATTCCAAATGATGAATATAAAATAACTCGAAGGCTTGTGAGTATTGCTTGATTAGTTCCGTTTCTAATCTTTTCATCCCCTCTACTCGTCACTACTCGACCTAGAAATTTACACACGCTTAGGATCGCTACACCTTACACCCGACTTAATAAGCACGTACGCATAGGTTCATTACACAATTCGATAACTTAGAGACCTCACTACGTTAGAAAAATATAATTTTAGAACTTAGAAATACTCACACAGTGATTGAAAGAAACCTTACGATAAAATTAAAAAAAAATTTGTAAAAAAATCATCAAAATGATGAAAATACCTTTCATAAATTTTGGATCTCTGAAAAGTCTCGAAAGTACCTCTATTGCACTCAGAACGTGATTTCGAGTCTAACGGGACCCAAATCGATGAAAACAGAGAAGTTCGAGAAAAATCTGTAAAAATCGCCAAAAGACCAAAATACCCCTCAATATCCAACTCTACAATTTAGAGATCCTGATCCCTAGGACAATGTAAATCGAAATCCAATCTAAACTAAAAATAAAATTTAAATTAAAAATTAAACAATTCAAATTAAAAAATCCAAATAATTAAAATTAAAATCAAACAATTAAAATTAAATCAAACAACTAAAATTAAAATCAAACAATTAAATCCAATAAAAAATAAAAAAACTTTTTCAAATAAAAAATAATAATAATAAAAAATTCGATCAACCAAAATAAAATTTTCAAGTAATCAACCATCAAAATTAAACTCAAATTCTATCAATAAATTTAAAATTTAAAATCGAACTCAATCTAAAATCAAATTAAAACTCAAAACTTAACCAATCGAAATCTAATCAACCGACCGATTAAAAAATTAAAATTAATTTAAATTTCAAATTAAAACACAAATTAATCAACCCGTTCAAAATTTAAATTAAAAATTAAAATCAAATTACACAATTAAAAATCAAATCCAATCAATAAATCAACTTAAAATTAAACCAAACCAAGAAATCGATCTTAAAACCCACAACCGATCCCAACTCAATTCAATTCATCCTCACTCATTGCAACTCAAAAATTAACTCACCAATTGGACTTCTATTAACTCACGTCCTAATAAATTCCCTAACACAACCATCACCTTAACCTAACTCAACCCAAAAATTTCTACACGTGGCCCACCATTGCCATTTCCTGTACTCATCCCACTTTACACATTTCTCAACTATTCTTTAATTTCCCCATCTCACCTTCCCACCATTTTTTCTTACAAATTACCCTCATTATCACCCACATATTTTAAATAAACCCCTCAACTCCCCACTAACGTGCTGCACCATCCATGTCTCCTACAAATCATCGCCATTCACAACTTCTCTTGATAACCAACGACAAAACAACTCTCTCCAGTACTCTCCTCTCCAACTACTTGCTCTACCCCACGTTGCTCTCTCTCTCTCCCATGTTCACATTGGGCAGCAACTACCCCCACATTGGACAGCAACCTTCTTTTTGACCATAAAACCAACAAACCAGCCCCCTTCATGGGGGGGCTGCCCTTGAACTATCCCTCAGACCCTTGCTACTCGGCCTATTCTTTCAATTCTCCCTGCAACACCGACCTTACACTTCAAATCCTTGATGTCTAACAATACCTCTCTCTCAACCATCACCTTCTTCACTATGTAACACAGTATTCTTGCTGCACTCAAGGCCATTTTAGCACTTACGGCATACTGTAACCTTAGTTGTATCCCATCTCCTTCTCTCCAATTCTATCAGATATTTTTTTTTCCTTCAACATCCTTTGATCTTATCTCTCTGCCTACAACTACAATATCCAGCCTCTTTCACGCTCTGCCCAACCTCCTGCAACAGAAGCGCTTGTTGCCTCTTTATCATCTTCATTAAATACCTTCTCTCCACAGTACCCACAACGTTCAGCAGCCTTTCTCATTCTTTGTTGTCGTCACGTATTGTTGTAAGTACAGCTTCGCTGCTCAACTCGTACTCTTTCAAGATATTGTTGTAGTACCATTGTAATGCCCATACAGAGCTCCTCTCTATTTTCTTTTCGTGTGTATTCGTAACAGCAAGTACTCGCGAGTCTCCCAGTTGGACCTGAAGGAATCCATTTCATTCTATAAGTAAGTTTTTTTTTTTTGTTATTTTTTTTTTTGTTTTCATTTATTTTCGTTGCGTATCGATAGGATTAGAAAAAATTTGCTCTTTGTATATGGTTTCGATGTTTTTCTTATTTATTTATCTTCGCATATTTATCGGATTAAAATATATATATATTTTAGATACATTTCTATGATTTTTTTCCCATTTATTTTCACATTTCGATAGGGTAGGAGAATATGTACAGTGTTAATTTTTTTTATGTTTTATTCTTTTACATATTGATAGGTTAGGAGAATTTTTGTTAATGTCTTTGTTTTGTTTTGTTTTGCGTTTATTTTTATTTATTTTATCTTTGATCGCATTTTTTAATGTACTTGAATCAATTCATCGATTTTTGGGGTATGTGTGGCGCCATGGTAACCTTTAATTTTTTGAAAAATTAATGGATCAATCCGATCATTTTTGTTGATAGACTGATTAGGCCAACTCGTTATTTTCAAATTAGTGGGCCTGTTCATTGATTGTTGATGTCTATCGAGTCGATTCGTTGTTGTTTTATGTTATTGGATTAACTCATTAATGTTGATTTACTCAAAAAATTAATGGTGTACATGAGATAAAAATAAAAAATTGATTTTCACAATAAAAATTACGAGTCGACTCACTGATTTTGAGAACATTGAAAATTTGAATCGAATTTTTTAAAAATTAGGCATGTGAGTTATATCACCGATTTAATACACGTGGCGATTCAAAAAAAATTATGATTCTTATGATATAAAAATTGCAAGTCGACTCGCTGATTTTGGGGGCTTTGAGAATTTGAATTGAATTTTTTAAAAATTAGGCACGTGGATTAAATTACTAATTTAATACACGTGACGATTCCAAAAAAAAATGAGGATTCTTTTGATTAATAAATTGCGAGTCGACTCGCTGATTTTGGGGGCTTTGAGAATTTGAATTGAATTTTTTAAAAATTAGGCACGTGGATTAAATTACTGATTTAATACACGTGACGATTCCAAAAAAAAATGAGGATTCTTTTGATTAATAAATTGCGAGTCGACTCGCTGATTTTGGGGACTTTGAAAATTTGAATCGATCTTATTTTAAAATTAGGCATGTGGGTTGACTCACCGATTTAATATATGTGACACTTCAAAAATCGAGTTTCTTTGATAAAAAATTGTGAGTCGACTCGTCGATTTTAATACACGTGGCATTTCAAAAATTGAGTTTCTTTGATAGGCATGTGGGTTAACTCATCGATTTAATACACGTGACAATTCAAAAATTGAATTTATTTGATAAATGTCGTCAATGAGTCAATTCATTAATTTCATGTACGTAGCATTGAAAATCGATTTTCTATTATTCAAAGTATGATCAAATTGATCCATTAATTTTTGGTAACATGTATGCCTCATTAAATCATGTAATTATTTTAACCGTATGATTTGTTTAGTAAATCCGATGCAATTTGATGATGATTGGACCATAGTTTGACTTTTAATCTTTGAATGTTGACCATAGGATATTTTTGGATCGTAATAGAGACTGATTATCTTGATCAGGCGGATTCAATGCCTAACACCTTCCGAAATCCATAACCTGACCCCTTACCCATATCTCTGATCCACGGACCGACCCATATCCATTTGGAGTTAATTTTGGTTCCTAGACCTAAACTAGGTGACGACTCCCGATTCTTTAAAAAATCCCTGAGATACATAGATCGGACCCCTAATCCGCTATTTAGCGAGATGGCCGGGGCTCGAGGCGATTTCAGATAAAAAAAATCAAAAAATTTATTTATATAAATTTTGGGACGAAATTGGTATTTTACCTATTATATTGATCGACGATAACTTGATCATCCGAACTTCAAAGCTGACAAATGAATACACTATTTCGTGTAATTTTTCGTTTCAGATTTAATGGTCTAGTCAATGTTTACAAATTCTGTCTCTAACAAAATTTACATTTTTGGCTTGAGGTGTGCCCAAAAATTGACATCATTTTTGTTTTTGACGATTATTCGATTTTCTATGCTCCAAAAATGATAAATAAATAGTCCATGTTTTATAATTTTTCATTAAAAATCCAATAGTGTGATCGAATTTTAAAAATTCTTTCTCTAGAAAAAAGTCATTATTTTAGCCTAGTCCGACTCGATAATCGAGGATTTTGTAACTTTTCTATTCGGACTCACATTTGAGCATGCATACAAGCTAAAGTATGTTTTTCGATCATTTTGAATCCAATGCTGAGGTCAGATTCCATAAAAATGATCAAAAACATCCTAAAATTTTACCCCTTAGGCCCATTTTCAGGATTTTCTCAAAATTCTATTATTTATTTCCTCGAGATACGAATAAAAAACTTGAGATTTTACTAGAAAATTTAAGGGAATGTAATTTCTTCTATTTGTCATATATTAGAGTCCATAGTTTCTCATCTATATTTTTTAAGTGTAATTCATTCCATCAATTTCATAGTCAAGTTCTAGTTAGAAGTCAACCTTGAAACTAGGGGCATTTTTTAGAATCATTGTGATTCCAAAATTTTCATTCTTAATCACATGATCAAAAAGGAAACCTTTACTTAAAAGTTTAAAATTTTGGTGAAGCCTAATAATAATTATGAATCCTGATGCACGATAAGTTAATAAAAACCCAATTTCCCAATCTTTGAGCTCAATAATTTCGAGTCTTTAACTAATCCGAGAAGTGAGGGTCCAACTCTTTTGAATCATTGAATGAGTTAAAGTAGGATTTTAATAAGTTTCTGCAAACCTTAGCCCGAGAAAAATGGTTCCAGTAAGTTTGAGTCCAAGAAATGAGACTCAAACCTTTTTGTATCATATAATGAATTAAAGTAGGATTTTTAAAGTTCCTACAAATCTCAGCCTGATAAGTGTGGCTCCAATAAGCTTAAGTCTGATAAACGAGACTCAAACTTTTTCAAACTATAAAAAAGAATTTCAAATAGGATTTGACGAAGTTCTTACATCACCTGATTATGATAATGTTATGACTCTAAGTATCTCGTTGTTCAAACATGCCATAATTCAATATCATATGATTGTTTTCATTACATATGTGTATTTCAATTTTAATCATTATCGTCAACGAGAAAAGATCTCTAGGACCTGACATTTGTTATTATCGAAGATAGTTTATTTTTATTGATCCGATGGACTACTCCGTAAGCATCACACCATTACACACACGTATACTATTGCATAAGTTAAGGAGAATTCTCAAAATTCAAGGATCTGACACATTTTTGTTCGAGAGTTTTACCCTTAACGATACGAATGTCAC
Organism: Akebia trifoliata; assembly: GCF_017979445.1. Lineage (NCBI taxonomy): Eukaryota > Viridiplantae > Streptophyta > Magnoliopsida > Ranunculales > Lardizabalaceae > Akebia > Akebia trifoliata. Next base: position 12,639,352 of record NC_141381.1, on the reverse strand, counting down.
GTCTCAAAATCCAAATATGAATCCCGAGGATTCATCAGTCAGAATCTTGAGGTGTAATACACAACCTGATAGAGCAAAAAAGAATAATAATGCTAAGAGATGAAAATATATACAGGAAAAACTATATTAAATAGCTTCAAATCAGAGTAGTGGAAGCTAAATAGTTATAATCATAATCTATAACAATCCTCAACATCATAACCATATCCCAAAATACAACTTCCAAAAAAAATTTGCAACATCTCCCACAATTCAAAATTTAAACACAACATCTAAACCCCTAAAACGATCCTCAAATTGATGAGGGTTGTAGATCGTCGACATAACCTTCTACAGGGACCTCTTTGAATGGCTTCTCATAAGCAAGCTTCTTGAAAGTTGGACAATCTGAAAGGGTGAAGGATAGCGTGAGTAATAGGGGGTGTTAATTAATAGAATGAACGTCATTCTAACAACAAGTCATACATGCATGTAATCATCTAAATACTTAAATAATGCAAAATTTTCATAATGTAATATATGAGAATTGTCTAAGCATAATTAGTAAACAATTATAGTAAATTTTAATTTATCATTTAAAGTATCACATATAGCTTTCAAATGGAAATCATTTATCAACATTACAAATAACGAAGAGATACATAATACGAACACGGAGTTGTAGTCGCTAAAAAAGCGGAAGATCATACTGATATAACCGCCTCAGCTATGGAAAATTCGATATTCCAAACTTCAAATCCGATGTTGAATCTCATCGTTATAATTTGATTTTGTGGCCAGTCTAGCATACCATAGTTGGTTGACCATTTATCCTGTTCAAATTGACCGTTGACCAACAACCCAATACTGAGTTCAATTAACGGTGAAGTCGACCGTTTGAGAACTACTGACTAACAGTGATCACTAACTAGTCCAAGAGACCCCTCGCGTCAAAGCCTATCAAGAGGCAATGCATGTGAACCCGACCTACTTCTATAGCATATAGAGACTGTTTTTACACATAAGATTTTCCAAAAAATAAGTAGGAGAAATTCTCGGATCTCATAAGCTGTATTATGCTCTAAGGTATCCCATACTACTGAAGAGCATATGACATCTAGTACAAATCTTAGATTGACCCGTCACTTCTGGATAAACATCTACGCATCACTCTTTCTAGGTTTTTTACAAATCTTTTCTGGTAAACAAAATAGTTTGTTTTGTATATTATATACTAGTTTCTTTTAGTCGAAAATACAAACAAGGTCTGGTAATGCTTTCGAGTGACAACCATTTGTTATTTCCATTCTTCGATCATTTCATCCATCTATCTATCTATCTAACATGTCTTACGTGACATGGCTACTACATAAGACTGGAGGTATTGCTCCATCATTCAATCGAGAACATATAGTCTCTCTATCCATTCATCAATAAATCTATCAATCCATCTCTAACTTTTTACATATCTATCAAAATTTCTTTACTTTTGAAGTTATTCGAGACCCATAAGACATCAACCAATTCTATTTAATAATTTTGATTGAGTCAAAAGACTCAAAAAAATGCGATAAAATCATAAGACGTAAAAACTGTCAAAATTTGGCTAAGTGTTGGAAAAGGTGATTTTTTAAAATTATCAAAATTGAAAATAAATTTTTTTATAAATGGAAGCCCTCGACAACATGAGAAAAATCATGTAATTTTTATAACTTAATTCAAAGTAATGCAAAAGACATCGTATTTTGAAAATCACACGAAAATGTCAAAATTTTTATTTTGTTCTTGAAACAAAAAATTATAAAGAACATGGAAGGATAAAGAAATAACACGGAATTAATACTTGCTTCTAAGCTTCTTCCTCTCATTAATGGAGGGAGTCTAACATATGGTCATAGCAATGATAGAAGATAAAATAAAAGAAACAACACTTGTATTCATGATAACCAAGATACATTATCTCCTTGAGAAATTATAGAACTTGCTGAAATAAAACCTAATTAGAAAATGAAAATTACGAAAAAAATGAAAAAAACATTCGGGGAAAAAGAAGAAAAGGGACAAGAGCCCAATGATTATTTCCTAACTAGGAAAATGATTTATTTATAGACTTGAGATGTTCTTGAGAGATCCAAAAATAGTCACCATCATTCTTGCGTATAATCTCACATGCGAAACAAATGAGAAAAATTCTAGGACGATCTAATCGAGGTAGCCTAAGCTAATCAATTTTTCAATATTTACAATAAATTTGTTTTACTAAGTCTAATTAACATGGTATAACATGTAATGCGATAATTGAGGCTTAACATACTTATTTATCTAATCTAATAAAATAAAGACGAAAATCGAGATAAAGGCTTGGGAAAAGTATGCATAAATCAATGTTTTGAGATACTAATTATTAATGCTATGCAAGGTTATTAGTCAGAATTATTTGTTTACCTATTGGGTAACTCATGTTACTTACCCTTTCCTTCTCTATATTTTTAGTTTCAGATCCGACACTTGACGAGGCACGTGTAGATCACGCTAGTGAGGATTATCTGGTGGGTTAGATAGATTATCAGAGTCCATTACCTAGTACACATTGGGGTTATACCTCCTAGCGACATCAATTCGTCTAGGTTGTATTATAGGTTTTAATTGAGCATTAGGATTTTGTTAGAGAAAAAGGTTTATATAAAATTTTGTATATTATTTACTTCTTCTGCACTCTAATCTGCCTTATGTTAGTAGATGTATATAAACTTTCATTACTTGTTTATATATATACAAGGTATTATTGATATTATTTATCAGATGAAATAGGTATTTTAGTACATTGGAATGCTAACATAAATAAAGGAAACCATGTCGGAATTTTTAGGCACCACCTAGTGCCTAGAGTTCTGACATGGGATTTTGTGTTAGTATTTTGGGGGAATCACATCTATAGAGATGGGAGTTATGATGTAAGCAATCTCATAAATATTCCAAAGTCAAGTTCATATGGAAGAGAAACAAATAAAAATATTCAAAAATCAAATGGTTATGATGGATCAGTTAACAAGAAAGATGGAGCGAATAAAGAATATGCTAGACCATCATTATAATGATAAATACCAAAAAAGTCAAGAAGTAAATCTTCTCCTACATGTAAAACTACAAAGGATATGAAAATGGAGCAATTGCCATATCAAGGTTCAAGAGAAATAATAGATCAAATTTTAAATGCCACTACAAATATGAAGGAGAGTCAAAGTAAGAGTATTCCATTGACTAAAGAGTCAAAGTAAGAGTACTCCACAACGAATTGAAATTTTGATTCTACAATAAATTTACAACAATTTTTTAAGAGAACTCTTTTAAAAATTTAAAATCTCTCTTTCTCTTTGAATTTCTCTACGATCTTGGGGAACAATTTCCCTTATTTCTCCCAAAGGAGAAATTTTCTCTCAAAAAAATGAAAAAGTAAATCTGTCTAAATCTAAATCTCTCTCTCCATTTATAGAATTGCAGAGGGGGATAGTTACAAAAATGACGATTGTACCTGACTTGATTGACCTGTTGTATCTCAAATAACCAAACCAAAATTTGGTTTACTATATACAATATGGTAACTCAGGCCGTTATTTACCAAATCACTATAAACATAATGCTTTAAAATTGCCATAAATAGCAAGATCGTTATATGGTGATCTTACCACTTCCAACTCTTTAAGTCTTCATTTCTTCCAATAACCACTTATTTTTCCTAATTCTCTCAATTTTTGGCCCTTATCCCCTTCATATCTATAAATTTCACAAATTCTTGGACTCTTAATACTTTGATTAATTGCAGAAATATTTGATTTTCAATCAAAATTAAGTGAGACCATTTTGATGTATAACAATAAAGTCCCCTTGATGCTTGCCTACCAGAAGAACTCAAAGATAAGCATAAAAAAAAATCAAAGGGCAATTCCGACTTAGAAAACATTAATGCATAATGATTTAATTTAAATTCAATCAGCAAACCCAATGGACTGAAAACCATCACAAAAGAGAACTATGTCCACAAACCCTAAGCATCAATAACATCCCGAGGAGAAATATATACGAGAATATAAAGGACAATCAAATGGTCCAACCCATGTGCTACACATTGTCATGTGTTCTGATGTGACTATCATTGTTCTTCCCACCGGAGTTAATATTAATGTTACTTTTACCTTAATTGTGGGGCAAGTAGGAGATCGAATCCAAGAGAAAGGGGGAGTAGAGTTAAGCTAAGAGGATAAAATTCATCTCAATCAAATGGGATTAAAACTATATTTTTTTTCTTTTCATGGATTTTTGAACTTATCAAGAAAATTTAAAGTTATTGAAAAATAAATCAAAGTAAATAAAGTTAAAAGCATGTAAACTTATGAAATTAAAGTACCATTAGAGGTGGATCTACTTAGAACATGTTAATGAGCAACTCTTAGTCTCTAGCCTTTTTATAACTCAATCGTAAGGGCCTTGTATTAGCTCCTTAGATTGAAAATTTTAGCAAATGATAGAACATAAAAAAAGTAGAATTTCTTGAACTTCCTACTATCAACTATCTATTTTAAGGATACTTTATCTTGATCTAATCTAAGCATAAAGTAACTATACTAAGAATAAAAGGTGCAAGAAATCTTAGAGAGAACTTATGAGCATTTTAGATAAAAGAAAAACCTGAAACTAGAAACAACACAAGAACTTGCTCTAGGCTTTTCCACTCTCCAATGGAGCTTAGCTTAATGTCATCGCAAGAGAGGGAAGATAAGAGATGGAAAATTTTTTCTTCATTTCATGGAGAAACTTACAAATTCTTCTTCTTCTACTTCTTAGAAGACTATTTAGTCAAAAAGAAAATAACTAGAAGATAAAAATGTAAAAATATAAGAGAAAAGGTTAAGTGCCTTAGATTAAAGCAGTCTTGTATAAGATAATCAATAGGGAGGGTTTCTCTAGAGATTGAAGTTCTATTTATAGAGAAAAATATTTATAGAAGAGTCCAAAAGTAGCCTCTACTTTTCTTTGCACAAAAAGACAAAAGAGGATAACATGTGTTAAGGATCAGGGCATTCCAAAGTGGGCCTAAATACTTTTGCCTTGAGATTTTGATTATGAAATGTTGATTTTTTGCACAAGAAACACACGTAATTAGATCTATCTACTAAATGAATTTATTTATGTATAATTAAGTCTAATTAACATACAACATGATGTTTCAAGGCTTATCATGATTATTACCTTAATACGGAGAAATAGGGACAAAAATCAAGATAAGTATTTGGAAAACGTACGTATAATTCAGTATTTCAAGACACTCATCACACCCCTAAACTTACATTTTTTCTAATCTCTAGAAAATAAAACTGCCACTTTTGCAGGTACCTCGACTACGTTAAGCCCTTGAACCTCTAGGTTACCCCTAGTGAATGAGTTTGACTCGTAAGGGTTTGTAAAATATATCCAAAAAATTGAACACAACATTGAAGAAAAAATAGTCAAAGTCAAAATTTATATTGAAAATCACAAGTCTTTTTTTTTGTCAATTAATTAAAAGTAATGCTTGGTATAGAGTCTCAACCCTTATTTCTCAACGACAAAATTTAGACTTAAATTGACCTTTGAGCAATAGTGGTTCTAACTCAAAAATTTAAGAGATTCGATTTCCTGGAATGAGTTTCAACCTTCTAACTACTCAAAAATAACTGGAGTAACTTAGGATTTAATTCTAAACTTAGCATCTTGTCTGGGGTAGTGAGAAGTGTGGACATTTATTTTAATACCTCTAAAGAGTTTTATCTGTGATATTCCAGTATACTCACATTTTTACACTTGATGGCTTTCACCCAACTAAAACTTTACATAAACTTTTAGATCTTTACTTTTTTTTAAGGATTTTTTTTTCTTTTACTTCTTAACTCTTTTTCTAAGAAAAATAGGTTGCCCTTTTCAAGATACCCAGTTTAAGTCAATGGTTGATGTACAAGGTGTATACAACCCAGTTCTGTTTTTCTTCTAATCAGCCAACCAATTGAACAAGGAAGTCAAAGTTCATCAAGCATAGTTTTTCCTTAAACTTTAGATAGAAAGAAGGTAATAAGCTCTTTTAATACAGTCTATACTCTTTGTAACCTCATTAGAAGTGACTATAAATTAAAAGGTAACTGTGCTCTAACTTTTGCCTAAGAGAAACACAAATGGGGACTCCAAATCATAGCTTCCAATGAAAGACTGATTAAATATTTTTAATAAGTGCTTAAAGATACAATCTAAGATTTTGAGCAAAATACAACAAAGTCGCCAAAAATTTTATTTTATTCTTTTAAGAATTTTCAAATTTTTATACTTTTTTTAATAAAATAAGAAAATAATAAATGAAAATCCGACCCATACACCCCCAAACTTAAACATTATATTGTCCTCAATAGTTCAACATTTACATGCAAAGGTAAAATTGAAATTGACAAAATGAAATGAAGTGGGTTAGATAGCACCTGAGAAAGACCCTACGGTCTTGTTGATATTTAACACGATGTCACCTGAATCGTATGGGTTACCTCTCAAAAGCGCTAAGTTTAACGTCTTTAGCCAGAAGAAAACTTATTTAATTTTGATTGACGGGGTCATCGAGGAGAATAACTTCCTCCTTCAAAACATACTAAAGAAAAGTTTGAGACGTTGGCCATTCACTTTGAAAGTGGATCCGTCCTTAGGATTATGGACTTCAACAGCACCATGGGGGTAAACTGTTTGGATAATATATAGGTCAGTCCATCAAGACTTGAGTTTTCCTGAAAAAAGGTGGAGTCTATTATCATACAACAAAACTCTTTGATTGGGAGTGAAATTTCTTTTAAGAATGTGCCTATTGTGAAAGAATTTGGTATGCTCTTTATACCTTTTGGCACAATCATACGAATCATTTCTAATCTCTTCTAACTCAGATATTATAACATTCGCTTCTCACCGACTTTATCAAAATCAAAGTTGAGACACTTGATCGTCTAATACGCACAATGCTCGAGTTCTACAAGGAGATGATAGGTGTAAGCATCAAAATTTAAATAGATTCCCATCACTTTCTAAATTAACGAAAGCCTTTTAAATCAAAATTAAGCTAATAAGTTTAAATTTGGGCTCATTAATTGGGATGGGCTTCATATGAATTGGATTTGAGTTTTCGCAGATAAAGCCCATGATCTAATAAATTCGAGTAATCCACATATTAGTATTGGGCCCTACACCCAAAAAAATGAGTTTGACCCAATAATGATCCATTAAATCCTAAAAATTGGATTTCGACAAATTTAACCTTTTAAATAAATCAATTTAACCTCTTTAAGTTGAAGTATAATTGGAAAGCTAAATTACCTTTAAGTCTATAAATACAAGAGCCTCTCTCATTGAGAGAGAAGCAGAATCACTTTCTCTCAGAAGACAGAAACTCTCCTTCTAGAGAAGAAGAAGCTCTCAAGCCCTCCCCCTAGAGACAAAGCAAGGTTCTTCAGAGATCCAGACTCCGACTAAAGAGAAGATCAAGCATAAAGCCCTTCTCCGAAAGCCAAGAAAACATTCTCAACCGATAAAGCGCGAAGCTCGAAGAGAAGAAGATCTACAGAAACCTCTACAAAAGATCAATCACAAAGCAAAGACATCATCAAAGCATCTTTCTCAGTCGATAAAGCGCGAAGCACGGAGAGAAGAATAGCTACATACGACATTACTATTTTGTATTTGACTGTTAATCAGAGGAAACATTGAGATTTGTATCTACTTTTCATCAAAAATCAATCAACATCATTTGCAATCAGATTTCACTAATCTCGAGGTAGATCCGTTGAAATTTATTGTCGACAAATTTCTAGCACGCTCGGTGGGACTATCTCAACCTCTCATCTTTCAGTCAAATTCAAGAACATCAACTAAAGCATCGATGGCATCTCGCAACGTTAACGCTATCGCATCTGCCGCTATTGAGAAAGGTAAGAAAATCCTTTCTTCCAATCTTGAATCTACTCAAGTTATTAGTCACGATAATCATGTGACACGAACAATGACAAAGACTGGTGGATCCAAGCTAGTGGATCCTCTCCAGCATGACTTCAAGAAACGTGCCACAAAAATGGCACTTACTACGAAGGAATCGTGGACGGATATGGTAGAAGACGACTCGTCAGATTCTAGATCTGATTTGAAGTCAATCAAGGGATCATCTAGATCTTTATCGATCACTTCTCCGTCACAAACTGATGTGAACCTTCTTGGATTAAGACCTTCTCTTTATGATCTCTTCTAGGAACCCTTTTATTTGAAGGCTTCGAACGTTTTAGATTGTTTTAAAATAAATTAAAATGTTGATCGGACTAAAATCCCAAGGAAACTAAGTCCTTGAAACCTCAATCTAATGACACCACAAGGATTGATCACTTCCTTGATAAGTTGAAGAGTTATGTCTTTTCTTCAAGAACTCGAATGAAAACTCATAAAGAACCCATAAAGAAAACATGAAACAAAACTCAAGTTTCTTTGAATAAACTTCAAAAAAATCTCATAAGATGTAAATTATCAATTGTGTCCCAATTACAAAATGAGGTGCCTTTTTATAGACAAATTAGATCAAGATTAATTCTAATTAGTCCTTGAAAAAATAAAGAGAGTCTAATTAGTCCTTAGGAAATAAAGAATTCAAACTAAGGACAATTAGAACATAAAAATTCTCAATTTGCATTCAAATTGATCTTTTGCATAAAAAGATAGTTGACCATCCTTGATGAAACTTTGATATCTCCGAAGTTAGCCTTAGAATCTTCTAGAATGACCTCTTTGTATTGGACTTCCACAATCAAGCCTTACAATGCCACTTCCATCCACTTTGTCCTTGCCCTAGTCATCGGACCGTCAATTCCTTGCAATGGTTCTTGAGAAGACTTGGAAATAGTAACTCGATCTCAATTATTCTCCCCCTCTTTGAAAAGATTCATCCTCGAATTACCTACATTAAAGAAGGATAAATCAGTAACATTAAAAGTTGCACTAATATTACCATAATCGATTGGCAAATCAACTTTGTAGGCGTTATCATTGATCCGTTCCAAGACTTGAAATGGACCATCTCCTCGAGGCTGCAATTTTGATTTCCGTTGGGTAGGAAATCGCTCCTTACGCAAGTGCACCCAAACCCAATCTTCAGGATGGAAAATAACTTTCAAGCTACCTTTATTGGCTTGCTTAGCATACTGCTCATTCTTCCTGTCAATGTTAGCTCGAACTTTGGCATGTAAATATTTCACAAAATCTGTCTTTTTCTTACCATCAAGATTAGCATGTTCATTAGTAGGCAAAGGTAAAATATCCATAGGCGTTAAAGGATTAAAACCATAACCAATTTCAAATGGAGAAAATGAAGTAGTTGAATGAATAGTCCTATTATATGCGAACTCAATATGTGGTAAACACTTCTCCCATTGTTTTAAATTTTTTTGAATGATAGCACGTAACAAGGTAGTAAGTGTCTTATTAACTACTTCAGTTTGGCCATCCGTTTGAGGATGTGCAACAGTAGAAAATAGAAGTTTAGTTCCTAACTTACTTCATAAAGTACGCCAAAAATAATTAAGGAACTTAACATCTCTGTCACTAACAATGGATTTAGGTAGCCCATGCAATCGAACTACCTCCTTGAAGAACAAATCAGCAATATGTGTTGCGTCATTGGTTTTAGTACATGCAATAAAATGGGCTATCTTACTAAACCTATCAACAACAACAAATATACTATCTTTACCATTTTGAGTCCTTGGCAATCCTAAAACAAAATCCATAGAAATATCAATCCAAGGCTGATTAGGTACAGGCAAAGGGGTATACAAGCCATGCGGTCAAATTTTAGACTTTGCTTGCTTACATGTAATGCACTTGTCACAAATAGATTGAACATCATGCTTTATATGGGGCCAATAAAAATACTCACGTAAGATATCTAAAGTTTTTAGAACACCAAAATGACCCATTAAACCTCCCCCATGACTTTCCCTTACAAGTAATTCACGAATAGAACAATTAAGCACGCACAATTTATCTTTCTTGAAAAGAAATCCTTCATGCCTATAAAAGTCACCATACGCACACTTAGTACATGCATTCCATACTTGGCTGAAATCAGAATCATTGGCATACAAATCTTTAATTAATTCAAAACCAAGTAGTTTAGTTTGCAATGAAGTAAGTAATACGTACCTTCTTGATAATGCATCGGCCACAACATTTTCCTTCCCACGTTTATATTTAATTACATAAAGAAATGCTTCTATAAACTCCAACCATTTAGTATGTCTTTTATTAAGCTTACCTTGGGTCTTCAGGAATTTCAACCTCTTATGATCAGAATGAATGATAAATTCCCTTAGCCATAAATAATGTTGCCATGTTCGAAGAGTTCTCACTAGTGCATAGAGCTCTTTGTCATAAGTAGGATAGTTCAATGCTGCCCCATTTAGCTTTTCACTAAAATAAGTTATTGGCTTAGAATCCTGCATCAAAACAGCTCCTACTCCAATCCCGGATACATCATACTCTATTTCAAAAGCTTTATCAAAGTTTGGCAAACACAACAAAGGTGCATTAGTTAACTTATCTTTCAAAGTTTGGAAAGCCTGATCATGCACATTAACCCAATTAAAAACAACATTCTTTTTAACAAGTTCATTCAAAGGTGCAGCAATAGAACTAAAATCCTTAACAAACCTTCGATAAAAACTTGCTAAATCATGAAAACTTCTTACCTCGTTCGCATTCTTAGGTGTAGGCCAATCCTTTATTGCCCTTACCTTTTCCTCATCAACACTAATTCCCTATGAACTAACAACAAATCCAAGAAACACAACAGATTCCATACAAAATGTGCATTTCTTAAGATCAACATATAATTGGTGTTCTCTTAACACACTAAATACAGCATGCAAATGCTTCACATGGTCATTAACATTTTTTCTATAGACTGAAATATCATCAAAGTAAACTACCACAAATTTTCCCATGAAAGCACGCAAGACATGGTTCATTAATCTCATGAATGTACTAGGTGCGTTAGTTAAATCGAATGGCATTACTAACCATTCATACAACCCATATCTAGTTTTAAATGCAGTTTTCCATTCATCTCCCTCTTTCATGCGAATCTGATAATACCCATTCTTTAGATCAATTTTAGAAAACAAATGAGAGTCATGCAATTCATCAAACATATCATCTAACCTAGGGATAGGATGCCTATATTTTACCGTTATCTTATTAATAACTCGACAATCCACACACATGCGCCATGTTCCATCTTTCTTTGATACTAAGAGAATAGGAACCGAACATGGGCTGAGACTTTCCCTTACAAATCCCGTCTGCAATAGTTCATCCACTTGCCTCTGTATCTACTTTGTTTCCTCGGGATTAGCTCTATAAGCAGGTCTATTTGGTATAGCAGAACCAGGCATGAAGTCTATTTGGTGTTCAATTCCTCTTAAAGGAGGTAAACCATGTGGAATCTCCTTGGGAAAAAGATCCTCAAAATCCTGCAATAAAGACAAAACAACACTAGGCAAAGATGAGTTAAGATCGTCAGTAGAAAAATAAATATCTTTGTACATAAGAACGAAAACTTGTGGCCATGCTATCATTACACTTTTAACATAACATTTGTTAGCAAGTACGCTCAGTACTTTATTCTTCTCTCCATGTTGCTCACTTTGCTCTCCTTTTTGCTCACACCTTTGTTTCTCTCTCTTTTTGCACTCACTTGCTATCCTAACCTGGTCCTCAAAAGCTTGCAAAGGTTTGAGAGGAGCCAATATAATTTTCCGATTGTTCATTACAAAAGAGTAACGATTTTTATACCCATCATGCGACATTCTCCTATCAAATTGCCACGGTCGACCGAGCAATATATGACCAGCATGCATCGGTGCCACATCACAAATAACTTCATCCACATACTTGCCTATTGAGAAAGGAACCCGAACTTGCTTGTTTACCTTCACTTCTCCACAATCATTCAGCCATTGTACCTTATAAGGTTTAGGATGTTTTTGTCATTTCAAATTCAACTTCTCTACCAACAAGGTTCTAGCAACATTGGTACAACTCCCACTATCAATAATCAATGTACAGACTTTATCCTTCACGTGGCATCTAGTGTGAAAAATATGCTCACGTTGCTCCTCATCTCCTTCATCCTTAGGCTGTATACTCAAAGCTCTCCTGGTGACAAGTAAATCACCATGCACAGGCTCTTCTACTTCAACATCAGAACAATCCTCTAATGGAGGCATCTCGTTGTCACTTTAACTAGCATTTTCGATGTCTCCGTTTTCCAATGCAACCATAACCCTTTTGTTTGGGCATTCAGAAGCAATGTGTCCAAACCCTTGGCACCTAAAACACTTAATCTGACGTGACTTAATAAGAGACTTTGTTTCAGGTCTATCTTTAGGAATAGAAACCGAGAGCTTCGACTTTGCATCTTTTTTTGGTTTGAAAGGAATTTTGTTGTCCTTCCAATTTGGTCTCGATGGATTATTAGAAGATTATCCAGATCTGAACCTTCTAGACTTGATTTGCTTTTCCACTTTAATGGCTTTGTGCAGTAACTCTTCCATCTCCACATAATGGTGTAACTCAACCACATCGGCAATCTCTTTGTTCAATTCGATAATGAATCTAGCCATGGTTGCTTCTCTATCTTCCTCTATGCTTGCTCTAATCATGGCAATCTCCATTTCTTTATAATAATTCTCTACACTCATGGAACCTTGAACCAACTCTTGCAATTTGATATACAAATCTCGATAGTAATGGTTAGGAATAAATCTTTTACGCATCACTGACTTCATCTCATCCCATGATCGAATAGGTCTCTCACCATTTCTGCACCTATTGATCACCAATTGATCCCACCATATACTAGCATAGTTTGTAAATTTCACGGCAGCTAGTTTTATTTTTTTATCCTCGGAATAATTATGACAGTCAAAAACGTGCTAAACTTTTCTTTCCCACTCCAAATATAATTCAGGATCATTCTTTTCGTTAAAGGTCGGAATCGTCATCTTTATGCTGCCCAAATTGTTATCTTCTTTGAAATCTACTTTCTTATCCCGTCGATAATGTACTCTCTCCGCTTCGGAATGAATATCTTCTTCTCCGTCGAACTCATGTCTTCGATATGGTTTAGATTCATTAGAGGATTCCATATTGTCCAATCTTGAATTCAACAATTTAAATTGGTCATGAACGGCCTTGATGAATAATTTTAAGTCGGTCTCATGTGGTTCTCCTTCTTCCTTACTCATGGTTGAAACCCTGTAACTTAAAATAAACGAAAAAAAAAATAAAAAATGCAACAATCTTGTAAGTTGGAAAGTGATGAAAATGATGGAATTGGAGGTCAAAATGGTGTGGAACGAGGCTATGCCTCGTTCAACTTGTAGATCTCGAAAAGAGCTTTGATTTTATATGCACTAATAGTCGTTCCGATACTCGGATCAAAAGTTATGGCCGTTTGAAGTTAACAGCGAATAGCCATCCTTTTTTTTTTCTTTTTTTCTTTCTTTCTTTGAAGATAGAACAATTTTAAAATGAGCCAAGAATTCAATTCAGCAAGTAAGGTCGAGAAGCAAATATATATATATATATATATATATGTATATATAGACACGTTGTAGTAGAAAAGTCAGCAAAAACAATAAGTGTTTTTGTGTGCAATACATCGAAGAAAGGAAAATTCAACAATTTCAATACACATGTTGTACAGCAACGTTTATATTCAGCACATATCTGTATGAATTTGACAAGAATATTCAGCAACTTTGGCGATGGAATAGGTGTTCAAATTCTATTCAAGAACAACGTAAATTCTGGATAATGTTTTACTATCGAAGGTCGATGAACAACACAAAACAGCAGCAACAAGTTAATCGCCTAAAGAATTCCTGAAATCAAAATTCGATGAACCCTCTTTTTTTTTTTTTTTTTTTTTTAAGCAAATAGAAACATGAAATCGTTATTGGCAGTCAATTTTCAGCAAGATATAACGATGAGTAAGAACCAAAAGGAATAATAAATCAGCCAAGAACAAAGTTAAAACAGCCCACAATGCAACCTGACTTGAACAACTTGTTAATGGAGTTGAAGATCAGAAATCAGAAAAAAAAAATTCAGAATTTGAAAATAATCTGATTTCTGATTTCAACTCCATTAACAAGTTGTTCAAGTCAGGTTGCATTGTGGGCTGTTTTAACTTTGTTCTTGGCTGATTTATTATTCCTTTTGGTTCTTACTCCTCGTTATATCTTGCTGAAAATTGACAGCCAATAACGATTTCATGTTTCTATTTGCTTAAAAAAAAAAAAAAAAAGTGGGTTCATCGAATTTTGATTTCAGGAATTCTTTAGGCGATTAACTTGTTGCTGCTGTTTTGTGTTGTTCATCGACCTTCGATAGTAAAACATTATCCAGAATTTACGTTGTTCTTGAATAGAATTTGTACACCTATTCCATCTTCAAAGTTGCTGAATATTCTCGTCAAATTCATACAGATATGTGCTGAATATAAACGTTGCTGTACAACATGTGTATTGAAATTGTTGAATTTTCCTTTCTTCGATGTATTACACACAAAAACACTTATTGTATTTGTTGACTTTTCTACTACAACGTGTCTATATATACATATATATATATTTGCTTCTCGACCTTATGATTGACCATATTTTTAGTCATCAATAAACCCTATAGAAGATTGTAGTAAAGTGATTTGTAGGGTATCGTTATTGGCCGGGGATTGCGTGTACTCCTATTCTAAAGAGTCATAACAAATTTTAGTTAGTTTAATTAACAAATTGAAAACAAACATATTACACAAATTTGTAGGGGTTTCAATTTTGGCGATTCAGATTTAAAAAAAAAAAATAATAATAAACAGAAAGAAATAATAAAAATTAAAATTAAAATTAAAGAAATAAATATTTACAATTGATCATCTTCTCTCACAATTCAGAAAAACAAATCCATTAAATGACTAATCAAATTGCTTCAACATAGATAACGAATTTTATGCCTTAATTACATATCCGAATTGAATCAAAGTACAAGCCTAAAGAGATCATGCATCTTATAAATTCCTTCTTAGATAATCCCTAGGGTTGTGGAAAAGTCCATCACCTAGTTATTTTGATTAAGCAATCAAGTTAATACTTAGCGTATCCTTACAACTTCTTAAACAAATCATTAAGATCAAAAGGAATTATGATTCAATAACCTACTCTTCAAACCTATGGAAAAGTCCATGGCTAAAGAACATGCAATTTTCAGATCACACACTACTATTGTCATAGTTTTTACCACTTTTAAATCATATTCCAAATCAATTAGGTGATTAGAGATACAATTATGGCTTCAATGACCATTAATATCAAAATTTTCAATATGACCAAACTGAAAATTCAGCATACATAATTAAAATTCACTGATTCATGTGTCTACATATCACCAATCCGAAAACATCAATTAATGAATCTGAAAGTCACTAACTCATTGAATTAAAAATTTCCAACTTAAGAATCCAACAAGATGTTCTTTAATCCAAAAGCAACAAGGGTTGCAATAATAAAAATAAATAAAAGTCATAAGGGTTACACTTTTTAACACAACCAAAGAAGTTTGAGATGTGTTGGTGGTGATGTTCCTCACGGCGATGATGTTGATGGTTGAAAACGAATACAAGCAGTAACGTTGTAAACTTCTTGGCAATAATGTTGCTGAAAAATTTCAGCAACTTCTCCTTCTTCTTGACAGCAACTCGTTGGCCCCTAGTTCCCCAAGTTTCAGCCACTTCTTTCCTAAAGAAAAGATTAAAAAAAAAAAACTTAATAGAAAGAGAGCAAGAGAGAGAGCCAGAGAGATCTTCTTTTTTCCTTTTTTTTTACCCGTTCTTCTCTTCTTTCTTAGAAGCCAACAAAATCTCCTAAAAAAAATATTCTAAATCTTATCCTCCAATAACAATATATAAATCTGACTAATTAAAATAAAATAAAGTCCTAATATAATTAGGAAAGTGGTGTTTTAGTTGGAATTTTCGTGCACTAGATTTGGAGACTTTCGAAAATAAACCTCGTCAAATTTTTATCAAATTCGCGTCAATAGTGTACGTGCAGCAAGTTCAAACCTAATTTTGACCTTGATACAGTTATTATTTCTCAAAACTCAAAACACGACAGTTGTAGATCTGTTTCTCAGTGTTCCATAGCATTTGGAATCATCTCAATTGGAGTTCGGATGAGACAGTTATGCCCAGATTACAAAGCGATATCGAAACTGTTCAAAATCGCCCAATTAATTTCGTTTTGCACTTAACACCTCCATTTGCATCCTAAATCAAAATAAAAGAATAATGAGTACATTTAGGCACTAAATATGTATAAAGGACTAAATATTAAAGGAGAAAAATATGACATTTTGCATTCTTATCAAATTCCCCCACACTTAACTTTTGCTCGTCCTCGGGCAAAACAGAACAAAATGTAACCTAATAGAAACTCAAGGAAAATGACAAAGACTAACTAAAAACACCACAATGACTTAACACAAATTAAATGACTCTAATCCTTCCAACTTACATCTCAGAGATCCTTTAGATGGTTTGGCATAATAAAGTAGGAAGAGCACAAGTTTACTTCAAAAATAAGCCACAGAGTTATTAAGACTATATAGCATGCATACTTGGAGTGTGTGTGTATAGCCAAATATAAGTGTAATATGCATCCTCAAGTTAATGCACAGATTGTATCAAACTTTACTTCTCACGATGTATCACTCTGGTTTTTTCTCAATTTGATATGGTGCTAGCTACACTAATCACTCAAACACTTGTGAAAACAGTTTAAACCATAGGCTTGCTTGTCCACCCACTCTCCACATTTAAAACAAAACATCAAAGGATCAAGAGGTCTTTGAAAAGGTTGTAATGAGGCTAATGGGTCAAGGGTTCATAAGAAGGAAAAGAAAGGATATCACAAAATTTCCTCAGAACTAGAAAGCAATTAGAAATGTCAATAAATAGGTCTTCATCATTAAGTACCACATTTCGATCACTCTAAGGTAGATTTCATCAAATTTTTTTTTTTTCTTTTCACTTTGCTTGAGAGATTTGTAATGCTCCCATTTCTTCAGAACTTGTATTCTTTAAATCACAACACTTCTTTTCATGTCCCTACTTCTCCTTTGATCACAATCTTTCTTTTTTTTTTTTTTTTTTTTTTTTTTTACAAATCTTACACCTTATAACCATATGAAATCCTCCCCCACACTTATGCTTTTCCACCCTTCTTGATATCACCTTATAAACAAGATCCAAGCTCACTAGTTCCAAGGAAAAGGGTAAGTAAAGTATTTAAGTTTAAAAGAGTAAGTGAATGTGGGTTAATGAAGAAAATAGGCTAATGAAGGCTCAAAGGACTATCTAAGGGTAAAATCACAATCAGGACAAAGGTTATTGGTCATGGTGGTAAAATCCTAATTTACCTCCGTCTTCTCCAAATCTGAACATGTAAAATTGTCTCAAGCAGGTTTAAAGCAAGTTCTAGAAAACATGATATTCACAAGATGCACTCAGAAAAGAAGTTTAAATTGATATGTATAATGAATCAATTATAAGGCTCGAATAGCTCACAAATATTGCAGAATTATGCAAGTATCATTCAATATGTCTCCATGCTTCACTTTAAGATAACAGATTACTCGAATCAAGGCTAATGTGCATCAAAATTTCCAAGTATGACTATAATATAAGCAAATTAACTCCATTTCTTGTTTTATCTGTAAAAATATGCTCAATTCTATTTACAAGCCATCTATCTTAAGAATCAGTTTCATCATTGAGTTGGAAGGAATTCTAAAAAGAAAACAAATTTTTTTTTTTTTTTAAATTAAAGTTGTAAATCCCTCCCCCACACTTAAATCCTACATTGTCCTCAATGTAGATCAGAATAAGCCTGTAAGTAGAAATATAAACATGAGCAAGGTATTCATGAAAATCACACAATAAAAAAAAATTAAATCCACCAAAGTAAATAGAGGAGAGAAAGAAAATTCAAATCTGTGTTGATGTATCCTCAATAGCCTTGGCTGAATTGGGTTGCCTCCCAGTAGCGCTTGAATGTTTACAGTCCTTCAGCCTAGACTTTGTACCTCGTTTTTAGTCCTTTGTGAGTGGAGCCTCTAGGAGGGGTACTTCTTCCACAGTGTGCTCCTTAAAAGCCTCATAATAAGGCTTCAAGCGATGGCCATTCACCTTGAATTCATTTCCAGTTTTGTCACTTTTTATCTGTACAGCACTATGAGGAAAAACATTAGTGACAACGAAAGGACCAACCCATCTAGAACGTAACTTACCAGGAAAAAGTTTAAGTCTAGAATGGAAAAGAAGAACTTTTTAGCCTACAACAAAGGCCTTGCCACGGATCATCTTATCATGAAAAGCTATACTTTTCTCCTTGTAAATCCATACGCTATCATATGCCTCATTTCTAATCTCCTCAAGTTCATTCAGTTGCAATTTTCTATGTAAACCGGCCTCATCAATGTCTATGTTGAAAAACTTAACAGCCCACCACGCCCTATGCTCAAGCTCAACTGGTAAATGACACGCCTTACCATAGACAAGTCTAAATGGAGACATCCCAATTGGCGTTTTGTATGCTGTCATATAGGCCCAAAGTGAATCATCAAGTCTTTTACAACAATCCTTGCGTGTAGAACCCACAGTCTTTTCCAAAATTCCCTTAATCTCACGATTTGAGACCTCTGCTTGTCCATTCATTTGAGGATGATATGGTGTTGCCACCTTGTGATTCACCTTGTATTTTTTTAACAGAGCGTCAATTGTTTTGTTGCAGAAGTGTAATCCACCATCACTAATAATCGCACGAGGCACTCCAAACCTAGTAAATATGTTAGATCTCAAGAAATCTACAACAACTTTAGAATCATTAGTTCTGGTGGCCTTAGCCTCTACCCACTTGGACACATAATCAACAGCCAAAAGAATGTAAAGAAAACCGTTAGATGAAGGAAATGGCCCCATGAAATCAATGCCCCAGACATCGAAAATCTCAACAGTTATGATATGGGCCATGGGCATTTGATCTTTAGAACTTAAGTTACCTATTTTCTGGCACCTATCACAAGTCATGTAGTACATATATGCATCCTTAAAAACAGAGGGCCAAAAGAAACCACAATCTAATACCTTACGGGTTGTCTAACGTGCACCAAAATGTCCACCACAAGACTCAGAATGACAAAAGGCAAGTATAGATTTATGCTCAGATTCAGGGACACACCTCCTAATGATTTGATCACTACAATGCTTCCACAAATAAGGTTCATCCCATACATAATATCTAGCCATTTTCTTAAGCTTTTCTTTATTAGACTGAGGTAAAGTATTAGGAAATTACTTAGTAACTAAATAATTCACGATATCTGCATACCACGGTTCACTTACCTCAATCCCAAAGAGCTGTTCATCTGGGAATGATTCTTGCAAGGGTAAGGTGTCCTCCTCATGTACAAGTCTGCTCAAATGGTCGGCTACCAAGTTTTCACTCCCCTTTTTTTCTTTGATCTCCAAATCGAATTCTTGAAGTAACAGCACCCATCTAATCAGCCTCGGTTTGGCCTCCTTCTTTGTCATCAAATACTTCAAAGCTGCATGATCAGTATAAACAATAACTTTAGTTTGAAGTAAATAAGAGCGAAATTTATCTAAAGCGAAAACCACAGCAAGGAGCTCTTTTTCAGTTGTGGAATAGTTTAGTTGGGCAGCATTGAGCGTCCTAGAGGCATAGTAGATAGCATAGGGCTTTTTATCTATTCTTTGTCCCAACACAGCCCCAACAGCGTAATCTGGGGCGTCACACATCAATTCAAAAGGTAAGGACCAGTTAGGTGGAGACATAATTGGAGCAGTAGTCAATAACTCCTTCAACTTCTCAAAAGCCTTCTTGCACTCCTCATCAAACTCAAATGAAGTGTCTTTTTGGAGCAACCGGCACAAGGGCCTTGATGCCTTGGAGAAATCCTTGATAAATCTCCTGTAAAATCCTGCATGACAAAGAAATGACCGAACCTCTCTCACACAAGTGGGAGAGGGTAAGTAACGCACAAGATCTACCTTAGATTTATCAACCTCAATCCCCCTAGCAGATATAATATGTCCTAAAACAATCCCTTGAGTCACCATGAAGTGACACTTTTCCCAATTCAGAACCAAATTAGTTTCAACACAACGTTTTAAAATAAGTTCCAAATTTCCTAGGCATGCATCAAAATCTCTACCAAAGACACTAAAATCATCCATAAAGACCTCAATGATATTCTCAATGTATTCAGAAAAAATGGAAAGCATACAACGTTGAAACGTACTTGGTGCATTGCACAATGCAAATGGCATACGTCTGTAGGCATAAGTGTCAAAAGGGCAAGTGAAGGTGGTCTTCTCTTGATCCTCTTGGGCTATACAGATCAGGTTGTACCCACTATATCCATCCAAAAAGCAATAAAAAGGGTAATCAGCTAACCTCTCAAGCATCTGATCGATAAAGGGTAGAAGGAAATGGTCCTTCCTTATTGACGCATTGAGCTTTCTATAATCTATGCAAACTCGATAACCAGTCACAACTCGTTGAGGTACTAGCTCATTCTCCTCATTCTTTACTACAGTAACTCCAGACTTCTTTGGCACAACTTGAATAAGAGACACCCACTTGCTATCTGAAATAGGGTAAATAACGCCACAATCAAGTAATTTTATTATCTCATCTTGCACTACCTTCATCATGGGTGCATGTAGGCGTCTCTGGGCTTCTCTGGTGGGTTTGGCACCATCCTCCAATAAGATTCTATGGACGCACATGGTTGGGCTGATTCCCTTGATATCTGCCAAAGTCCAACCAATGGCGGTCTCGTACTTCTTAAGAATGTCCGCAAGCTTCTTCTCTTGATTCTCCTCCAACTTCGAGGATATAATAACAGGCAGCGTCTCCTTATCCCCCAAAAAGACATACTTCAAGTGATCTGGCAAAACCTTAAGCTCAATTGTAGGGGCCTGTATCACTGAAGGTAACATCTTGTTAGTAGAAATAGGAAGGGACAAAGGAGGAATATACCTTGGTAAAATGGGTAGGGACTCAAGGGAGGACACGGTTCTAATCACAATGGGCTCCTCAGCCTTCTCCAACTCAGCTTTAGAAATAGAATCTCCATTCTCATTATAACCAACTCCTTGAGAGAGTATTACTTTCAACTCATCCTCTTCCATTGCTTCCATAAACCTCTGTGCAAATGAATCAATAATATCAATAGAAAAACAGGGTTTAATGTCAGTCAACGGATACCTCATAGCTTTAAAGATGTTGAAGCGTATAATTTCATTATCAAATTCCATGGTCAATGTTCCTCCATAAACATCTATCTTTGTTCTTGCAGTCCTCATGAATGGGCGCCCTAAAAGTAATGGAGTGGAATTTAGGGGTGCCTCTTCCATATCAAGGACATAGAAGTCAGCGGGAAAAATGAGTTGATTCACCTGCACAAGAACATCCTCAATGTATCCTTTAGGATACTTGTTAGATCGATCAGCCAATTGGATAACAACATTATCACTTTTAAGTTCACCCAGATCTAAAGAAGCATAAAGACCATAAGGCATCACATTAATTGAAGCTCCTAAGTCTAACATGACATTATCAAATTTATTCGTACCAATCACACAAGGATTAGAAAAACTCCCTGGATCCTTAAGCTTTGGTGGTAATTTCCTTTGGATGACAGCAGAGACTGTCTTATTCATCTTTACCACCTCTTTCTCACGAGTTTGCCTCCTTGTAGTGCAAAGCTCTTTCAGAAATTTGGCATATTTGTCACTTGCTTCAAACACTCAGTCAAAGGCATGTTGACTTGTACTTCTTAAAAATCTCCAAGATGGCTTGATCAGATTCATCCTTCTTGGTTTTGGCAAACCTACTAGGAAAAGGCACACGAGCAAAAGGACTATAATCGAAAGAATTTTTAGGGTTTTGCTCATTACCTTGAGGTTTCAAAGCCTTCTCAGATGATGAAGGACTAATCATTTTTGTCTTTGATGTGGCAGGATCTTTCTCTTTGTCCTTTTCCTCATTGTGGGTCACTTGGGCCTTCTTTAGGGTTTTGGGAACATCCACAAGGGTCTTACCACTCCTTGTCGTAACAGCTTTAGCTTGTTCGATATTTGGGTTGGGAACAGTGTTGCTAGGCAATTTTCCACTCTCGGTTATCTTTCCCATGAAGTCTACCACTTGTCCCAACTGATTTTTCAACTCTACAATGTCTTTAGTGTGAGCCTGTTGACCTGTAATAAGAGCTTGAGTAGCAGTATTTAAATTCTGCTGCCCTTGAGCATGGGACTTTAAAATCTCATCATAATTAGGAGTATTAGAATTTGTAGGCACATGAGGATTAGATACAAAGTTTTGAGGTACCTGAGGTGAGACAAAGTTTTGAGGTACCTGAGGTCTCATCAGAAAACCTGGAGGGCGTGAAAACACTTGCCCTTGTCCTTGAGGGTTCTGAATATTATCATTGTTGGCCCAACGTAAATTGGGGTGATCTTTAAGTCCAGGGTTATATGTGTTAGAGAAAGGGTTATACCTTTGTCCACCTTGATTACCTTGAAACCCAACAGCGTTAAGAGACTCCCATCCTCCATTATTGATCAGTTGGGGGCATTGGTTACTTGGATGCCCTTGAGTACAGCACACACCACAGATTTGAGCAACTTGTTGTACTTGTACTCCATTCACGTTCAATACCTGAGACAGAAGAGTAGACATTTTATTAACTTTTTCCTCAAGAGTAGAGTTAGAAGATACCTCATTCACCCCACGAGTGGAGTTTAACACTCCTTCATATTGTTGATAATTAAGAGCACGTTGGGCGAGCAACTCCTTAGCAACTTCAAGTGTCTTATCCACAAAAGAACCTCCAGCAGCAGCATCTAACAATCGACGTTCAAGAGGGAGGAGTCCCTCATAAAAGTAAGTAAGTAGATTTCCTTCCTTCATCCCATGTGAAGGACATGATGCAACTAAGCTCTTGAATCTTTCATAGTAGGCATAAAATGCCTCATCCTTCCTTTGCTCAATTCCAGTTATTTGCTTTCTCAAGATAGTAATCCTTGAGGCGGGGAAGTACTTAGTCAAAAACTCAGTCATCAACTTCTCCCATGTGTTGATATAGCCTGAAGGTAGGTCAAACAACCAAGTCTTAGCCCTATCTTCAAGTGAGAAAGGGAATGACTTCAGCTTCAAAATGTTGATATCCACATTCTGTGGGCACATACTTGAACACACAAACTGAAACTCCTTGAGATGCTTATGAGGATCTTCATTAGTAAGCCCATGGAATTTGGGCAAATGGTGTAAAAACCCACTCTTCAGTTCAAACTCAGCTACTTTGCCGATTGCTGGTTCTAGATAAGTAATACAAGTTGGTGCGGTTCCCCCATCAGTTGAAAAAGACATTTGTCTAATGGTTTCAGCCATTGGTAATTCTTCTTCTTCACTTTCTTCTTCTAAATCAGGTATGTTTTTTTCCTCGTCTGAGAAGGGATAGGAAGAGCTATCTGACTCTTCCGACTCTTCCCTTTCCTCTTGGTGAGGTGGGGGTTGATGTGCAACTTCTTTTAGCAAGGCCAAGCGTTTTGCAAGTTCTTGAGTCTTTCTTCTAACTGCGGACATTCATGGACCTGAACCCAAAAGTAAAGACAACAATATACAAGTTAGAGTTGAAAGAATAATAATAAGCTTCCCTTCCTAAAAACATCACAATGTGATCGCCATAGTGATAGGAAAGATTCATGTTAAAATTTCAATAAGTGTAACATAAGATATATTATATGCAAGCTCAACAAGTAAAATAGAATATTAACAAGTTAAATGACACTAAAACATAGGGATTTTGCAATCCCCGGCAGCGGCGCCATTTGATTGACCATATTTTTAGTCATCAATAAACCCTATAGAAGATTGTAGTAAAGTGATTTGTAGGGTATCGTTATTGGCCGGGGATTGCGGGTACTCCTATTCTAAAAAGTCATAACAAATTTTAGTTAGTTTAATTAACAAATTGATAACAAACATATTACACAAATTTGTAGGGGTTTCAATTTTGGTGATTCAGATTTTAAAAAAAATAATAATAATAATAAAAAAGGATGGCTATTCGTTGTTTGTAGTTGCTGAAAATTTATAAATTGGAGCTGTTAACTTCAAATGGCCATTACTTTTGATCCGGGTATCGGAACGACTATTAGTGCATATCAAATCGAAGCTCTTTTCAAGATCTACAAGTTGAACGAGGCATAGCCTCGTTCTACACCATTTCGACCTCCAATTCAATCATTTTCATCACTTTCTAGGACTTACAAGATTGTTGCATTTTTTTTTATTGTTTTCATTTACTTTAACTTACAGGGTTTCAACCATGAGTAAGGAAGGAGGAGAACCACATGAGACCGACCTAAAATTATTCATTAAGGCCGTTCATGACCAATTTAAATTGTTGAATTCAAGGTTGGACAATATGGAATCCTCTAATGAATCTAAACCATATCGAAGACATGAGTTCGACGGAGAAGAAGATATTCATTCCGAAATGGAGAGAGTACACTATCGACGGGATAAGAAAGTAGATTTCAAAGAAGATAACAATTTTGATAGTATAAAGATGACGAATCCGACCTTTCACGGAAAGAATGATCCTGAATTATATTTGGAGTGGGAAAGAAAAGTTGAGCATGTTTTTGATTGTCATAATTATTCCGAGGATAAAAAAATAAAGCTAGCCGCCGTGGAATTTACAAACTATGCTAGTATATGGTGGGATCAATTGGGGATCAATAGGCGCAGAAATCGTGAGAGACCTATTCGATCATGGGATGAGATGAAGTCAGTGATGCGTAAAAGATTTATTCCTAGCCATTACTATCGGGATTTGTATATCAAATTGCAAGGGTTGGTTCAAGGTTCCATGAGTGTAGAGGATTATTATAAAGAAATGGAGATTACCATGATTAGAGCAAGCATAGAGAAAGATAGAGAAGTAACCATGGCTAGATTCATTACCGGATTGAACAAAGAAATTGCTGATGTGGCTGAGTTGCACCATTATGTGGAGATGGAAGAGTTACTGCACAAAGCCATTAAAGTGGAAAAGTAAATCAAGTCTAGAAGGTTTAGATCTGGATCATCTTTTAATAATCTGTGGAGACCAAATTGGAAGGACAACAAAATTCCTTTCAAACCAAAAGAAAACGCAAAGTCGAAGCCTTCGGTTTCTATTCCTAAAGATAGACCTGAAACAAAGCCTCTTATTAAGTCACGTCAGATTAAGTGTTTTAGGTGCCAAGGGTTTGGACACATTGCTTCTAAATGCCCAAACAAAAGGATTATGGTTGTATTGGCAAACGGAGACATTGAAAGTGCCAGTTCAAGTGACAACGAGATGCCTCCATTAGAGGATTGTTCTGATGTTGAAGTAGAAGAGCCTGTGCATGGTGATTTACTTTTCACCAGGAGAGCTTTGAGTATACAGCCTAAGGATGAAGGAGATAAGGAGCAACGTGAGCAAATTTTTCACACAAGATGCCACGTGAAGGATAAAGTCTGTACATTGATTATTGATAGTGGGAGTTGTACCAATGTTGCTAGTACCTTGTTGGTAGAGAAGTTGAGTTTGAAATGGCAGAAACATCCTAAACCGTATAAGCTACAATGGTTGAATGATTGTGGAGAAATGAAGGTAAACAAGCAAGTTCAGGTTCCTTTCTCAATAAGCAAGTATGTGGATGAGGTTATTTGTGATGTGGCACCGATGCATGCTGGTCATATATTACTCGGTCGACCGTGGTAATTTGATAGGAGAGTGTCGCATGATGGGTATAAAAATCGTTATTCTTTTGTAATGAACAATTGAAAAATTGTATTGGCGCCTCTCAAACCTTTGCAAGCTTATGAAGACCAGGTTAGGATAGCAAGTGAGTGCAAAAAGAGAGAGAAACAAAGGTGTGAGCAAAAAGGAGAGCAAAGTGAGCAACATGGAGAGAAGAATAAAGTACTTAGTGTACTTGCTGACAAATGTGATGTTAAAAGTGTAATGATAGCAAGGCCACAAGTTTTAGTTCTTATGTACAAAGATGTTTATTTTTCTATTGACGATCTTAACTCATCTTTGCCTAGTGTTGTTTTGTCTTTATTGCAGGATTTTGAGGATCTTTTTTCCGAGGAGATTCCACATGGTTTACCTCCTTTAAGAGGAATTGAGCACCAAATAGACTTCATACCTGGTTCTGCTATACCAAATAGACCTGCTTATAGAGCTAATCCCGAGGAAACAAAGGAGATACAGAGGCAAGTGGATGAACTATTGCAGAAGGGATTTGTGAGGGAAAGTCTAAGCCCATGTTCGGTTCCTGTTCTCTTAGTACCAAAGAAAGATGGAACATGGCACATGTGTGTGGATTGTCGAGCTATTAATAAGATAACGGTAAAATATAGGCATCCTATCCCAGGTTAGATGATATGTTTGATAAATTGCATGGCTCCCATATGTTTTCTAAAATTGATCTAAAGAATGGGTATTATTAGATTCGCATCAAAGAGGGAGATGAATGGAAAACTGCATTAAAAACTAGATATGGGTTGTATGAATGGTTAGTAATGCCATTCGGTTTAACTAACGCACCTAGTACATTCATGAGATTAATGAACCATGTCTTGCGTGCTTTCATGGGAAAATTTGTGGTAGTTTACTTTGATGATATTTTAGTCTATAGCAAAAATGTTGATGACCATGTGAAGCATTTGCATGCTGTATTTAGTGTGTTAAGAGAACACCAATTATATGTTAATCTTAAGAAATGCACATTTTGTATGGAATATGTTTTGTTTATTGGATTTGTTGTTAGTTCGCAGGGATTAGTGTTGATGAGGAAAAGGTAAAGGCAATAAAGGATTGGCCTACACCTAAGAATGCGAACGAGGTAAGAAGTTTCCATGGTTTAGCAAGTTTTTATCGAAGGTTTGTTAAGGATTTTAGTTATATTGCTGCACCTTTGAATGAACTTATTAAAAAGAATGTTGTTTTTAATTAGATTAATGTGCATGATCTAGCTTTCCAAACTTTGAAAGATAAGTTAACTAATGCACCTTTGTTGTGTTTGCCAAACTTTGATAAAGCTTTTTAAAATAGAGTGTGATGCATCCGGGATTGGAGTAGGAGCTGTTTTGATGCAGGATTCTAAGCCAATAGCTTATTTTAGTAAAAAGCTAAGTGGGGCAGCATTGAATTATCCTACTTATGACAAAGAGCTTTATGCACTAGTGAGAACTCTTCGAACATGGCAACATTATTTATGGTCAAGGGAATTTATCATTCATTCTGATCATGAGAGCTTGAAATTCCTGAAGACCCAAGGTAAGCTTAATAAAAGACATGCTAAATGGTTGGAGTTTATAGAAACATTTCCTTGTGTAATTAAATATAAACGTGGGAAGGAAAATGTTGTGGCCAATGCATTATCAAGAAGGTACGTATTACTTACTTCATTGCAAACTAAACTACTTGGTTTTGAATTAATTAAAGATTTGTATGCCAATGATTCTGATTTCAGCCAAGTATGGAATGCATGTGCTTAGTGTGCATCTGGTGACTTTTATAGGCATGAAGGATTTCTTTTCAAGAAAGATAAATTGTGCGTGCCTAATTGTTCTATTCGTGAATTACTTGTAAGGGAAAGTCATGGGGGAGGTTTAATGGGTCATTTTGGTGTCCTAAAAACTTTAGATATCTTACGTGAGTATTTTTATTGGCCCCATATAAAGCATGATGTTCAATCTATTTGTGACAAGTGCATTACATGTAAGCAAGCAAAGTCTAAAATTCAACCGCATGACTTGTATACCCCTTTGCCTGTACCTAATCAGTCTTGGATTGATATTTCTATGGATTTTATTTTAGGATTGCCAATGACTCAAAATGGTAAAGATAGTATATTTGTTGTTGTTGATAGGTTTAGTAAGATGGCCCATTTTATTGTATGTACTAAAACCAATGACGCAACACATATTGCTGATTTGTTCTTCAAGGGGGTAGTTCGATTGCATGGGCTACCTAAATTCATTGTTAGTGACAAAGATGTTAAGTTCCTTAGTTATTTTTGGCGTACTTTATGGAGTAAGTTAGGAACTAAGCTTCTATTTTCTACTGTATCACATCCTCAAACGGATGGTCAAACTGAAGTAGTTAATAGGACACTCATTACGTTGTTGCGTGCTATCATTCAAAAAAAGTTAAAACAATGGGAGAAGTGTTTACCACATATTGAGTTCGCATATAATAGGACTATTCATTCAACTACTTCATTTTCTCCATTTGAAATTGGTTATGATTTTAATCCTTTAACGCCTGTGGATATTTTATCTTTGCCTACTAATGAACATGCTAATCTTGATGGTAAGAAAAGTTCAAGCTAACATTGACAGGAAGAATGAGCAGTATGCTAAGCAAGCCAATAAGGGTTGCTTGAAAGTTATTTTCCATCCTGGAGATTGGGTTTGGGTGCACTTGCGTAAGAAGCGGTTTCCTACCCAACGGAAATCAAAATTGCAGCCTCGAGGAGATGGTCCATTTCAAGTCTTGGAACGGATCAATGATAACGCCTACAAAGTTGATTTGCCAAGCGATTATGGTAATATTAGTGCAACTTTTAATGTTGCTGATTTATCCTTGTTTAATGTAGGTGATTCGAGGACGAATCTTTTCGAAGAGGGGGAGAATAATGGAGATCGAGTTGCTGTTTCCAAGTCTTCTCAAGAACCATTGCAAGGAATTGGCGGTCCGATGACTAGGGCAAGGACAAAGCGGATGGAAGAGGCATTGCAAGGCTTGATTGTGGAAGTCCAATACAAAGAGGCCATTTTAGAAGATTCTAAGGCTAACTTCGGAGATATCAAAGTTTTATCAAGAGAAGGTCTTAATCCAAGAAGGTTCACATCATTTGGTATCAGAGCATCAAGATTGCTGAAAAATACATCAAGAATGAAGTAATCCTTCGAAGATTTGGTTCGGGTGACATTCGAATTGGAGATCAAACATGGTAGAATTTGCTCCCCAACAAAATTTCAAATCAATTCAAAGCCAACGGTGGCTAGAAATCAGGTTTTTCTTATTCTAAAAATCATTCTTGATACATTCTTGATTGGAAAAACATGAACATTCATTGAATTTTCGTCCTTATCTTTTGATATATTTTTTTTATCGAATATCAACAAACCATTGAAATGGTAACCGATCATGTATTAACGATCTATATTTGTTAAAATACAAATTACCATTTCTTATTTATAATATCTGGTTCTTGTGTTCTTTTAATGAATATTCAAATGAATAACAAATGAACTGCTAGAATCTTTTGGTATCATCAAATTCTAATAGATCTAATTGCAGATTTGGGTAATGTTCATTTGATTTAACGATCTGCCGAAGATCAGAACTTAAGAAAAATTCTTTGAAGATTTGGTTGTCCTCCAATACGACTTGAAAAAAAAAAAAAAAAAAAAAACAAACAAACAATTGATAATTTACATCTTATGAGATTTTGAAGTTTATTCAAAGAAACTTGAGTTTTGTTTCATATTTTCTTTATGGGTTCTTTATGAGTTTTCATTCGAGTTCTTGAAGAAAAGACATAACTCTTCGACTTATCAAGGAAGTGATCAATCCTTGTGCAAGAGGCATTGCAAGGCTTGATTGTGGAAGTCCAATACAAAAAGGCCATTCTAGAAGATTCTAAGGCTAACTTCGGAAATATCAAAGTTTCATCAAGGATGGTCAACTATTTTTTTATGCAAAAAATCAATTTGGAAGATCAATTTGAATGCAAGGGTTAATTGAGAATTTTTATATTCTAATTGTCCTTAGTTTGAATTCTTTATTTCCTAAGGACTAATTAGACTTTCTTTATTTTTCCAAGGACTAATTAGAATTAATCTTGATCTAATTTGTCTATAAAAAGGCACCTCATTTTGTAATTGGGACACAATTGATAATTTACATCTTATGAGATTTTTTTGAAGTTTATTCAAAGAAACTTGAGTTTTGTTTCATGTTTTCTTTATGGGTTCTTTATGAGTTTTCATTCGAGTTCTTGAAGAAAAGACATGACTCTTCAACTTATCAAGGAAGTGATCAATCCTTGTGGTGTCATTAGATTGAGGTTTCAAGGACTTAGTTTCCTTGGGATTTTAGTCCGATCAACATTTTAATTTGTTTTAAAACAATCTAGAACATTCGAAGCCTTCGAATAAAAGGGTTCCTAGAAGAGATCATCAAGAGAAGGTCTTAATCCAAGAAGGTTCACATCACAAACTCACACATCCATCAGAGTAGTGATGACAGCTAGAGCGTTAACGATGGAGGAACAAGTTGCTCAGATGGCAGACACCATCAACAAGTTTAAAAAAGCGATGGAAGACAAAGATATTCAAATTGTAACTCTTTTCAGCCGTTTGGAGTAGAAAGACAAAGAGAATGAATTGAGTGCTGGACCCTCACGTCCTCCAAGATTCACCCTTGAAGCATACGCTGCTCCGCATGAAAAAGAACAATGAGGAGACTATTCTAGTTCACGAAAAGCTACTTGAGATTCACCACAAGGGTCTATTACTTCACTTTTCGTTCAACAACTACAAGCAATGATTACTGACACCATCCGTGCTCAGTATGGGGGCATGCCACAGTCCTCATTGGTCTACTCCAAACCCTATACTCAATGCATCAAACAAATGCGTCTTCTGGCAGGATATCAATCACCAAAATTCCAACAATTCGAAGGAAAAAGCAATCCAAAGCAGTATATTGCCCACTTTATCGAAATTTGCAATAACGCCGGTACATTCGGTGATTTCATGGTGAAACAATTCGTTCGTTCCCTCTTCGGCAAAGCATTCAATCGGTACAATGATTTGGAACCCAACTCAATAGACAGTTAGGATCAACTTTAAAGAGTATTCCTTAGCCACTTCTACAGTACTAGAAGAACAGTGAGTATGGTGAAACTCGTCACCGTCAAAAAAAGGAAGGATGAACCAGTTATCGAGTACATCGAGCAATGGAGAAATCTTTCTCTCAACTGCATGGATCGACTCTCTCAATCTTCTGCAATCGAGATGTGTGTTCAAGGGATGCACTGGCAACTCCTTTACATTTTGAAAGGAATTAAACCATATGCTTTCGAAGAGCTAGCTACTCGAGCCCACGACATGGAGCAGAGTATAGCTGTGCATCAGACTCCATGACCAAGCGAGCCTCGAAGACAAGAAAAGAAGGATGGCAAGTCCTTCAAAACTAAAGAAGTCTTGTCTACCACCACCAGCAAACCTATCAAGATCACAGGTAAGAGAAGAGAATATCAGCCGCAAGCTGATTCAACATAAGAAAAAGGAAAAACTTGGAAAACTCTCAAAGAGCTTGAGGCAAAAGAGTATGCTGATGTCTTGGGCATATTCGAAGAGTTGTTGAAAATAATGCTCATTGAACTTTCAGTGCCCAAACGACCCGAGGAAGTAGGTCCCGATAATGATCCCAAATATTGTCGCTATCATAGGGTGATTAGTCACCCGATTGAAAAATTCTTCGTCTTCAAAGAGAAGATTATGGATTTGGCATGTCAAGGGAAAATTGAACTGGACTATGTTGAAAATATTGCTACTTTCAACATGACCTCTATCACTTTTGGATCTTTTGATCCAATACTCTTGGCAAGTTAGTATGCTATACAGACTCCATCTCCCCAGATCACCAAAGTTTTACCTAAACCATCACAACTCATATCTGTACATTCCGATATTAAAAAGGCCCATCCCACGTTGGGACAAGGCCAAATCAAAGAAAAATCATCACATTTCTCACTTCACTTCAACAAGGACCACAATCTCATTCGGCTTCAAATTCAAGGTCAGACATCTCAGAGTCTGCTTCAGTTGATGACGAAGGATGGATAGTTGTCACTCGTCGGAAAAGACGCCCTACATATATGTCAACTCCTTATATTTCGAAGCCAAAGAGAAAGAGAAGAAAGTCAAAACCAAGTACAGGATCAAAGAAACGAAAGAGAGAAACAAAGAAGAAGGCTTTCCAAGTTCCGTCCGCAGACCCTGAAGACATCCTTCAACAATTGCCCATGTGCTGGTTACTCTTTTAGAATTCTTACCCAAGAAGCTCTTGAAGGAAGTCTGCACAGTGTCATGTCATCAAGTAAAAGCGGAAGTGTTAGAAGATAATATTGATGATAGGTCCAAAGAACATCCTACTACTTCCAATGATGGAGATCAACAACTTGAAAAAGATAATAGCACCTCGGAAAAAGAAGATTCGCAAGTCGACTTGGATTTGTCCAGTGAATTCCAAAAAGTTCAGCTTGCTTCAAAGCAAAGCTCAACTGATTCAAAACAGGAAGTTCAACCTGACATAGATCCACAACAAGACAGTATGTGTATGGCCACAATCACCTTCACTGACGAGGATCTCCAACTGGAGTCTCGACCTCACAATAGGCCACTTTATGTTATAGGTTATGTGAGGGAAACTAAAATTCAAATAATCCTCTTGGATTGTGGTTCTACGGTCAACATCATACCAATTCGTACTATGAAATAAGTTGGCATCTCATCGGATCAACTTGCTCGCAGTAAGTTTATGATTCAGGATTTCAACTTAGGAGGTTAAAGAGCGATCAGTATGATAAAAGTCAAGCTCTCTATTGTAGATTTGGAGTCAACAACGCTCTTCCACGTGATTGATTGTAGAACTTCATATCACTTGCTTCTCGGTTGACCGTGGCTGCATGAAACTAGGGTAGTACCATCCACGTTACATCAATGCTTCAAGTCTTACTAAGATGGTGTGCAAAAATGTGTAATAGTCGAAGATCAACCGTTTGACATGGTAGAAACATATTTTGCAGATGCGAAATTCTATTTTGAAGGGGATGTCATTCAAGAAGCACTTCTAGTTTCGGTACCTCCTTCTAGTAAGTAAAAACCCGACAAAGGAAAGCATACTACGAATGATGCCAAGGACATTTCTCCTGGTCGTCCGCTTCAGAAAGAGCGAAATAAGAAGCAAGAACCAGAAACTCGACAGATCAAGGTGGGTCAATCAATGGTGGACGCGTCATCTACAATTGTGTTGCCAACCCCAATGCTTCATTACGTGCCACAATCGAGATGAAAGTCGGGACAATCACCTTTCGAAGAGATTTCTTCAAAGACCAAGCCTTCTATCTCTAAATTCGAAATGGAGACGTTAAAAGAAAAGTTAACCTTTTCGGTTACACCTCTCCAAAAATCTTACATACTAAGGACACCCGTGGAAAATGTTGTCCCAACTACGTCAATCGCGAAGAATCATAAAGACAACCTTGTAAAAGTAGAATCCAGAAGTTGGTTCGGTCCTAAAACTTCAAAGTTATTCAAGATTATCGATTATGAAAATGGTGAACCTGTGTGATTGGGTGAATTACCACAGATTGATGAAATTCATGGTTTAACTGCAAAACAAGTCAAACTCGTTCGAGTTGGAGAAAGAGTTTCATTCACACGAGCAGGGCTAGGGTATACGTCAGAGGCTCCAATCAAAATTTTTAAGATGAAGATGACTTCTTCACAACATACTATAGTAGAGGTCATTGATGAGTTTCTAGAAGAAACATCAGTTCCACGAACATCAATCTTTGATCGAATTGGTGACCACATCTCGACAAAGTCGGTATTTGACCGATTAGGTGCTTTAGATGATCATCATGATGTACAAATTAATAAATCTCGTACGTCTGCTATATTTAGACTTAGTCAGAATGTTGGAGTAAAAATACGAAGAGAATCGCGACGTCAACCTAAGCAAATAAATAAACATGTGGAGTATAAATATAGTAGTGGCTTGCATAGCACTATTCCAACTTGCATGAAACGACAAGCAGCTTTAGAGGTCTTGATATCAGATGCATTGATTGTGAAGTGACGCACCATCATCCTCACAAACCAAACGAGCAACAGCCGAGCTTCAACTGTTGGAACAGACAATTCTGAAGATGTTGTTTTTGTAAATCATATTTCCATTGAGAAATTTCCTAAAGAAGATTCTACGTCGTCAGATGAAGAACTCGAAAATGCTCCACCAGTCTTTGAAGAATGTAGACAAGCCATTGCCGATAACTTGAAAGAAGTAAATCTTGGGACAATTAAAAAGTCGCGACCTACATTCGTCAGCACCCTTCTAAACCAGCATGAAGAATTCAAGTACCTCAAGTTGCTATAAGAATATAAAGATGCATTTGCTTGGACTTACAAAGAAATGCTAGGACTTGACCCGGAGATCGTTGTTCATTAACTCGTAGTTAAACACGGAGTTCGTCTAATAAAACAGGCACAACGTCATTTTTAGCCAGAGTTGATACGACAAATTAAGATAGAGGTCAACAAGTTGATATAAGCTAGCTTCATCCGAGAAGTAAAGTATCCAACCTAGATTTTCAGCATAGTTCCGGTAAGAAAGAAGAATGGACATATTCGGGTATGTGTCGATTATCGCGATTTGAATAATGCATGTCTAAAAAATGATTTTCCACTCCCAATCATTGAACTTATGGTTGATGCGACTATAGGACATGAAGCCTTATCTTTCATGGATGGATCTTCTAGTTACAATCAAATTTGAATATCGCCAAAAGACGAGGAGCTTATACCCTTTCGTACCCCAAAAGGTATATATTGTTACAAAGTTATGCCTTTTGGACTTAAGAAAGCCGGTGCTACTTACCAACGAGCTATGCAAAAGATCTTTGATAACATGCTACATGACAAGGTCGAATGTTACGTTGATGACCTAGTAGTAAAATCTAAGAAAAGAGAAGATCACTTACAACATCTACGTGATACCTTCGACAGATTACGACGGTATCAGTTCAAGCTGAATCCACTAAAATGTACTTTTGGAGTCACCTCGGGTAAATTTTTAAGATTCGTGGTTCGACATCGCGGTATTGAAATTGATCGAAACAAGATTGAAGTCATTCAAAAGATGTCGACACTAAAGAACATTCATGAACTCAAAAGTCCATAAGGTCGACTTGCTTACATTCGTAGATTTATTTCAAACTTAGCTGGGCATTGTCATCCCTTCAGTCAATTGATGAAGAAGATACATCATTTGAATGGGATGAAACTTGCGAGAATGCTCTGAAAAGTATCAAGGAGTAACTTCCATGCCTCCTCTCTTTCTGTACCAATTCTTGAGAAGCCACTAATTCTCTATATTAGTGCACAAGAAATGTCATTAAGAGTATATTGCTAGCTCAAGAAAATGTTGAAGGAAAAGAAAGTGCATTCGACTACTTGAGTTGAACTCTTGTTGGAGCAGAAGTAAACTATTCACCCATCGAGAAGACATGTTTAGCGCTTATCTTCGTCACAAAGAAACTCTAGCATTACATGTTATCGCACATAATTCAACTCACTACACGAACTGATCCAGTCAAATATATCATGACAAGGCCGATCTTGTCGAGAAGACTAGTTAAATGGGCCCTTCTCTTATCAAAATTTGAGATTATTTACATCCCTCAAAAGGCTATAAAAGGGCAAGCATTAGCCGACTTTCTTGTTGATCATCATATTCCAACTGAATGGGAATTGTCTCACGACTTGCTTGACGAAGAAGTATTCTCTATTGATGTACTTCCAGCTTGGAGAATGTTCTTTGATGGCGGGGCTAGAAGAGATGGAGTAGGGGCAGGTGTAATTTTTATCATCCCACAAAATGAGGTATTGCCATTTTCATTTGCCTTGACGAAATTATGTTCAAACAATGTTGTAAAATACCAATATCTGATCATTGGTTTAGAACTCGGGCTAGAGATGAAATTACACTAACTCTATGTGTATGGGGACTCACAGCTTGTCATCAACCAACTCTCAACTGAGTATGACGTTCGAAAACATGAGTTGGTACCTTATCACCAGTATGCTACACAACTTCTAAGTTAGTTTGAAGATGTCATCATCAAGCACATACCAAGAGCTGAAAATAAACAGGCTGACGCTATAGCTAGTCTTGTTGTAAGTTTGACTATGCTAGAAGGAGAGACAATGAGTATCCCTATATGTCATAGGTGGGTACTACCTCCTTTGATAGAAGAAAATTACGAATTGCACGAAGCAAACATCATCAAAATAGTCGAAGTAAAAGATTGGAGACAACTACTTATTGACTATCTACAGCATGGGAAGCTGTCAAACGACCTAAAGCACAAAATCGAAATACGTCTTAGGGCACCTCAATTTTTATATTTCAACGATAAGTTATATCATCGTTCTTTCGACGATATCTTAATGAGATATCTCGAAGATGATGAAATCCAAGATGCTTTAGAAGAAGCACACTCTGGAATGTGTGGTTCACATCAGTCAGGGCCGAAACTCCATCACAGTCTGAAGAGGATGGGATTTTACTGGCCTACTCTGGTGAAAGATTCTTTAGACCATGCAAAGAGGTATAAAACTTGCCAATTTCATGGAGATTACATTTGTCAACCACCGGAGCCATCGCATCCTACAATCGCATATTAGCCCTTTGATGGGTGGGGACTTGATGTCGTTGGACCACTCCCAAAATCCTCAAGACAACATCTTTATATCCTTACAGCAACTGATTACTTTTCTAAGTGGACTGAAGCAGCTCCCCTTCGAGAGGTAAAGAAAGAAACGGTAATCGACTTCATCAAAAATAATATCGTCTTCCGTTACGGTATTTCACGATGTATCATGATAGATAATGGGAAATCTTTCAACAATACGCTAATGGATCAATTCTGCATGAAGTTTAACATTAAGTAGAGATGTTCTACAATGTACAACGCTACAACAAATGGACTCGCCAAAACATTAACAAAACTCTTTGTAAGCTTCTTGAGAAGGTTGTTTCAAAGATTGTCACGAACGAATTAGAAAAGCATTATGGGCATACAGAAACTCATATCGCATCCCCATGCAAGCCACACCTTACTCATTGATTAATGGAGTTGAAGCTATTCTCCCTTTGGAATGTCAGATCCCTTCCCTAAGGATTGCGATCCAAGAAGGTTTAACCTACGATGAGAATGGCAAGTTACGTCTGGCTGAACTTAAAGCATTGGACTAAAATAGATTGGAAGCACAACAACGACTAGGGTGTTACCAAGTTCGTCTCTCACGTGCATTCAATAAAAAAGTTCGACCACATTCCCTTCAAGTTGGTGATCTAGTCCTAGCCGTACAACGACCAATCATCCTCTCACACCATTCTGGAAAGAAGTTTGGTCCAAAATGGGATGGACCTCATGTAGTGTAAGAAGTATACACTAATGGTGCATCCTTCTTGTAACATCAGAAGGATTACATTTTGGTCCAATTAACAGTAAATTCCTTAAATAATACTATGCTTAAAAGAATGCTCCTCGATACGAGCCTAAACTGTTTGATAATGCTCCTCAGCATGAGCCTAAACTGTTTAGCAATGCTCATTATCGTACGAGCTTAAACTACATGATATTCCTGACCCGCATGAGTTAAAACTATGAACGGTCCAGACAAAAAAAAAAGAAATTTGAGCTTGCTAGATTGAAAACCCAAGAGGGCGATTTAGGCAAAACTTAGAGCATTATCTATCCGAACTACGATATGGTTTGATCCCATTTTAGGTACGTAGGCAGCCTGTAAAGTTACTTCAGGTTCAATCACATCAACAAAAAAAAGTAAAAAAAAAAATCATCATGTTCAATAATGTTCTGGCGTTAGAGTTTGGCCAACTGAATGTACAAATAATTCATCGCATGGTTCTTTTAGCTAGTTAACGTTTGTCTGTCAGTTAACGTTGTGCACTCTTAAGCGCTACTGATGAACAATTACTTTAGAGGTTGGCCAACTGGTTGGAAAAATAATTCGTTGCATGGTTTTCTCTAGTCAGTTGATGTTGTGATGCTGCTAGCCAGTTGATGTTTGCCAGCCAATTGACGTTGTCCACTCCTAAGCACTACTAATAAACAGTTACTTTAGAGGTTAGCCAACTAGTTGGTCAAATAGGTCGCCGCATGGTTTTTTTGTATATACAAATCTTGAGTCTCGTGATTCTGCAAGCTAGTTGACGTTTGTCAACTAGTTGACATTGTCCATTCGTAAGCACCACTGATGAACAGCTGCTTTAGAAATTGGCCAACTAGTTGAACAAATAGATCGTCTCATGGTTCTTCTGTGTATACAAATGTTACATCTCGTGATTTTGCAAATCAATTGAAATTTGTCAGCCCGTTGACGTTGTCCACTACTAAGCACTAGTGAGGAACAACTACATTAGAGATTGGCCAATGAGCTAGACAAATAGTTCGTCGCATAATTCTTCTACGTATACAAATCTTGCGTCTCGTGATTCTGCAAACCAGTTGATGTTTGTCAGTCTGTTGACATTGTCTGCTCCTCATTACTACTGATAAACAGTTGCTTTAGAGATTAGCCAACTGGCTGGAGAAATAGTTCGTCGCATGGTTCTTCGACGTATACAAAGCTTGCGTCCCGTGATTCTTCTAGCCAGTTGACGTTGTCTACTCTTAAGTACTACTGATGAACAGTTACTTTAGAGGTTGGCCAAGTAGTTGGACAAATAGTTCATCGCATGGTTTTTCCGCGTATACAAATCTTGCACCTCATGATTCTGTAAGCTAGTTGACGTTTGTCAGCCAGTCGACATTATCCACTCCTAAGTACCACTGATGAATAGCTCCGCTAGAGATTGGCCAACTGGTTGGACAAGTTTCGTCACATGGTTCTTCTGTGTATACAAATCTTGCATCTCGTGATTTTACAAGCCAGTTGACGTTTTTCAACTAGTCGATGTTGTCCACTCATAAGCATTACTGATGAACAGTTGATTTAGAAATTTGCCAACTAGCTAGATAAATAGTTCGTCGCATGGTTCTTTTGTGTATACAAATTTTGCATCTAGTGATTCTGCAAGCCAGTTGACATTGTTCACTCCTAAGCATTACTGATGAACACTTGCTTTAGACATTGGCCAACTGGCTGGACAAATTTCTCGTGGCATGGTTCTTCTAGGGGTACATCTCTCATCATGCAATTCTTTTGACAAGTCAACAATATTTGTCCCAAGAATGATTAACAAATATAGTCATTATAAAATTTGGCGGACAAGAACAGTTCATAATATCTTGATCAATGCACCCTGTTGCAAATCATGGTATACAAGAACAAAAGGTATTAAAAATTTCAAGTTTGGGAGATTACTTTATTTTGGAAATGATAGAGACTAAAGCTTTAAGTTGTCGAGAAACTCTAAGTGACTGAGAAGCAATAACAAGGATTAAAGCTCTTAGTTGCCCCTCACGTTCCGAAAATCGAGAAAACCTGAATAAAAAAAAATAAAAATAAAAAATCTGTGATTTGTTACAAGTAAAAGTCTGTGTGTTTATAGAATCTCTATTAATTTAGAAACCCTCGGTCAAAATTGAAATTCAAGGGTTTACAAATGTCTCCATCAGTTCCCCAACATCCATCAATGGAGGAAAAAAAGAAGAAGCTGCTGTGGTTGTCATCTTTAATCTTCTATCTCTCCCTCTTTGGTTTTGTTTTGGTCTAATTTCTACTTTTTAGTTCAACCTGTAGAGTAAAAGAAGTATAATATATCACTATCGAAAACAAATTTTAAGAAGAAGAAGACTGGATGAAGACATTGTTGTTGCTATCAAGAAGAAACCAGTCCCAACCTCTGTTTTGAAGAACGGTTGGAGTAAGAAAAGAAAGCTGGCTTCAAACAGCTTAGATTCCTCCAGTGATCCTGATTTTAAGGAAGAAACTAAACCCAAGGTTGCAGTTGTTGCTCCTTCATCAAAATCTGCAAAGAAAAAAAAGAAGAAGGAGGAAACAAATAGTAGACGATGAACCTTCTACAGCACGGTGCTCTGTTTAAAGAAGGAGAGCCCTTCTTGAAACCGGTGGTTGATTGGCTGTGGAGCTAACGTACAAGAAGGAGCATGGACATGTGGTAGAACAATGTTTCTTTTTGTGAAAGAATAAAAAAAAAAGAGGAGCCGTGTAATTGCTGTGTGAGCCCTTCCATGTGTCTCTACAATTACAAGAGAGTTAAGAAAGATAAGTTGCTTACCGATTGTGCAGTTTCATCGCAACTGCAGTGCCAAACTCATTAAGAATACACTTCCTCAATTACAATGGTGGAATATCAAGGTTAGATATTCATCAAAACAACAAAACCACATTGTTTTGTTTGGATGCGAGTTGGAGACGTGACAGATCCAAAGTGTAGGGTTGTGTTCGCGTAGGGGTTGGA
Organism: Akebia trifoliata; assembly: GCF_017979445.1. Taxonomy (NCBI): domain Eukaryota; kingdom Viridiplantae; phylum Streptophyta; class Magnoliopsida; order Ranunculales; family Lardizabalaceae; genus Akebia; species Akebia trifoliata. The sequence continues at coordinate 12,598,834 of NC_141381.1, read as the reverse complement.
GATGTGTTTTAATTGGACTCTATGACTAATACATAGAATTTCTTTCCAAATCTCGTTCCCATTTATTCTGTTTGAGCACAAGAAGGTTGTATTATGGAAACGTGCAAAAAAAAAGTAAAGAAAGAAAATGAATGAGAGTTCTGGAGATATGGAAAAGTATATTACATGTTTGTGTGATGAGAGACTAGGCTAACAAATTTGTAAGATTTCAAACCTTGCCAAGGGACATTGGATTTACATAGACTACCACGTTCGCCAATTTAACACCACATTAATAAGGAGATGGGTTTTTGTTTTGAGTTTGTGTTGAATTTGACTCCTTATTTCAATTGAAGTTTGATTTATATCCAATTCATACTCCATCTATGTCATGTCATCAGTTATCAAAGAAAACAAAATTGTTCTCGTGGGCCCCATAGTGGTAATGTAAAACTCCAATTATCAAACCACTCCAATTTATCTTTGAATAGTGCTGGATTGACCACAAACACACAGGGATGAAGTTGGAAATTTGTATTACGTGAGTAAAATAAAAAACATGGTTTTGATATCATGCATCTCACTTATGCCAATTTCAATATTGCTCAGTTTCTTTTAAGCCAAATCACACCTATCAATTGTGGTTCATCTCATGTGACCTTCATGATCATACATGAGGCCAAGAATTTCATTATTTCCTTCCAAAAAAAGTTGTGTAAAAAAAAATTGGGTAGATTCAAGTTTACCATGTACCTCCTAATGAAGTCAAAGCCAAGAAAAGACAAGTCGAAAATGAAAATGTCAAGATAAATATTCATCCTCGCTAAAGCGTTTGCATTCATGAAAACATAATCAAGGAAGCATTGCTTTCAGCTGCGCCGATGACTACGCATCCTTAAGGGGGCATTTGTAGGCATCAAAATTTAAATGGATTCCCATCGTTTTCTAAATTAACGAAAGCCTCTTAAATTAAAATTAAGCCAACAAGTTTAAATTGGGGCTCATTAATTGGGATGGGCTTCATATGAATTGGATTTGATTTTTTGCAGATAAAGCCCATGATCCAATAAATTCAAGTGATCCACACATTATTATTGGGCCCTACACCCAAACTAAAGAGTTTGGCCCAATAATGATCTATTAAATCCTAAAAATTGGATTTGGACAAATTTAACCTTTTAAATAAATCAATTAAACCTCTTTAAGTTGGGGTATAATTGGAAAGTTAAATTACTTTTAAGTCTATAAATACAAGAGCCTCTCTCATTGAGAGGGGAGCTGGATCACTTTCTCTCAGAAGACAGAAACTCTCCCTCTAGAGAAGAAGAAGCTCTCAAGCCCTCCTCTAGAGACAAAGCAAGGTTCTTCAAAGATCCGGACTTCGACTAAAGAGAAGATTAAGCATAAAGCCCTTCTCTGGAAGTCAAGAAAATATTCTCAATAGATAAAGCACGAAGTTCGGAGAAAAGAAGATCTACAGAAGCCTCTACGAAAGATCAATTACAAAGCAAAGACATCATCAAAGCATCATTCTTAGCCGATAATGCGCAAAGCATGGAGAGAAGAAAAGCTACATACGTCATCATTATTTTGTATTTGACTGTTAATCAGAGGAAATAGTGAGATTTGTATCTACTTTTCATCAAAAATCAATCAACATCATTTGCAATCTTATTTCACAGATCTCGAGGTAGATCCGTTGAAATTTATTATTGACAACAGGCCTTGCCAAAAACTAACCGGTAGGGAGACATCCCTACGGGTGTCTTGAATGCGGTCTTATAGGCCCAAAGTAAATCACTCAATCTCAAAGACCAATCTTTCCTTGAAGTATTGACTGTTTTTTCTAAGATAGTCTTTATTTCCTTGATAGAAATCTCTACTTGGCTACTATGTTTGTGGGTGGTAAGGTGTGGTAACTTTATGCGTTATGAGATATTTCTTCATCAACGCAGTAAATATCTTATTGTAAAAATGGGAGCCTTCATAACTTATGATAGCTCACGGAGTACCGAATTTTGAAAAGATCGTCTATTTGATGAATTTTATCATAACCTTGTGATCATTAGTTCTACATGCTATAGGTTCGACCCATTTTAACACGTAATCAATGGCAACTAAGATGTATTGGTAACCCTGGGAAATAGGAAAGGGTCCCATGAAGTCCATACCCCACACATAAAAAATTTTGATGATTAGGATGGGATTTTGAGATATTTCGTTTCTCTTGGAGATTTTTCCTAATCTTTGACATATATCACATGATTTGCTACACTCGTGGGCATCATGAAAAATACTAGACCAGAAAAAATCGCACTGTAAGACTGTCGTAGTGGTCTTCTTACCATTTAAGTGCCATCCGCAGGCATGATTATGGCAAAACTCTAGGATATTGACTTGCTCACATGTTGTAATATAATGTCTAATGATTTAATAAGGACAATACTTATATAAGTATGGCTTATCCCAGAAATACCATTTTATTTTCAATAGAAGACGAAGTTTCTCTTGACTATTCATTTCGACTGAGAATTGACCTGTAACTAGGTAGCTGACAATGTCTGCATACGAAGAGCATTTGTATAAGTTGCTTATCGAAAAAGGATTCGAAGATTGGTAAGGACTCCTCGGATGGCTTATTAACTATCATAGACAAGTGATTAGCTACGACATTTTCTGTCCCCTTTTTGTCTTGGATCTCGAGATCAAACTCTTGTAGAAGTAGAATCAAACGAATTAGCCTTACTTTAGCATCTTTCTTTTATAGAATGTACTTCAATGCTACGTAGTCTATGTAGATTATGACTTTAAATCCTATGAGGTAAGGACAAAATTTTTAAACGGCATAGACCACTACTAGCATTTCCTTCTCTGTTGTAAAGTTTTACCCATAAGTCCTAGTTTCAAGATTTTCTCAAAATTCTACTATTTATTTTTCTCGAGATACGAATTAAAAATTTGGAGTTTTACATTCTCCCCCCCTCTAATAAAAATTTTGTCCTCGAAATTGAAATCATACCTTATCAACTTTGTTGTCATTCCACTAACATGACATGTATAATTAACAACACCTATTTTCGATTACCATTTATTCTTAGTCCCAAGCCAATCTTATTTATAACTCGAAAACTTATATCTCCCATATTCCGTCAATCCAACACATTCATTAATTAATCACTATAATTTAAACTCATACTCTAACTAATCCATTATTTGTATAACCTTAAGATGATAATCTATTCACCTTGTATCATTTCCCCACCAATGTCTATCAACCACATTCCTTTCACATATTTTTTATTATTCATCTTTACTTCTCTCACCAATTACACCGTCTATTATGTTTTACTCATAATTACTGTGAATATTACTCCTCAATGCATAGTCTTACTACAAACACACTACTATCTTTATATTCAATTCAATATTACATTTTCTACTTATTGTGATATTTCTTCAAAACCTCTGTCATAACCTTTATAATTTAAAATCTTATTCGAGGGGATAAATCCTACATTTATTTTCTCACAATTCCATTAAGTCACCATTAATGCAACATTGTCACAAAATTATTCTTTCTCACATTTTACATTGACTCACCTCCTAACTTATACTCTACTAAATCCCTTTTCTTTTACATACCACATGTTCTTTCAAAATTGTACGATACCTTTTTCAAATTTCACCAGTTCCTCAACTCAACCATATATAGTATTAGTTATTACCCATACCTTCACTTGCTATATAGTCACATTACTAGTATTATAAATCGCTGCCTTCTCACACTGTTCAACCATTCTTATACTTAAAACATACCTATCAATTATCAAAACGCAGTCTAGTTGGTTCATGATTAGCTTTTTTTTTTAAAGCTTGCACCTTTTCATTCTAGTTCCAAATTAGTTTCACTCCTTCATCCCCTTACTATTAGTTGAGTAGTTTCTACTTCGCCTACTTCTAGAAGCTTTGCAGTTCTAAATTATAATAAATATCAAATCTCTAGAAAAAAGGGTAAGGTTAAAGATGAGGATGGGATGATAGCATAGAAAGTGAAAAGCGGTAGGAAAAGGTTGGTTGTTTAATTCGTTCCAAATATTATACTAGCATAATGAATAGTGGGAAGAACAGCTCTAACAAGTATGCAAACTTTCAGCAGAATTATATGATCTAGAAGAGCCAGTATTGAATAGAACTCAAATTTCTAACATTATAATTAGAAATCGTATTTTTCAAAACTTCGTCGGAGATAGGTACTTTCTCCTAGGTCATAACCCTTGCCCGTGCCTGTGATAGAGGACATTCTCTTTTGATACGTCCCAATTGATCACACACGTAACATGTCAACGATCTTGTCTTCGTAGATCTTTATGGAGTAGACTGGGGTTTGTAGGCTCTGAACCTACCTTGTTGATTCCTTTGGTCCTGTTGGCATCATTGGACCTCCAACTGCTCTCTAACTCAGTAATGAGAAACTTTACAACTCAGTAGTAGAGGAGTTGTATATTATTAATACACTGATCCAGAGGAGATTGGCCTCGAATACATCGGCCTCTTGCCCGGATCTGATCTGGGAGGAAAAGAAGTCTAAGGTGGACTAATCTGTCCTCTGGAGGTCTGTAACTCCATCTCTCATCGTTCTACCCTCTAGACTCGATTCATCATATCTCTATAATTGGTAGTCTCAATAATTGACCTCCTAGCCTTTAGGTAGGGTTATAGTCCTCTAAAGAATCTACAGACCTTCTGCGAATAAGCTCAGGCGCATATCGTGACAATCTAATGAACATCATATCATAGTCTGTAAGTGATAGATTACCTTACACTAATCTCAAAAACTCCTAGTACTTGATTTCTTGAGTAGTCTTGGACATAAATCTATCAACAAACATCTTTTTGAAGTTTACCCACTTAAACGATCCATCTTCCAATATATTTTTCTCAAACGTTATGACTAGCCTCCCCGTCCAATTGTAATGTAGTCACCGTTACCACTGATTTCTCGGGCACTACATGGCACTCAAAAACTTTCAGGTCTTCAAAATCCACTCATTGACCTCAATCGGATTGGAAAAGCCCCCAAATCTCGGTGGAAGTAATCGTTGAAAATTCTACACTCACATTCCTGGATTTACCTATCCTTTGGGTTGGGGAATTTTCTCATTCCTCAAAGGCATGACCTGTGAAAGTGGTCCCTGAGGTGGAATAGTATATGCCTTTTGCGAATAAGTCTAGCGCTCATTCATTTCTTGGATTTAGTGGTACACCTTGCAATTGTGGCAAGTCTTGTACAATTTCTTGCTTCCGATTGGTAATCTTGTCTATTCGGGGTGGCACAAGTACATTATCAACTTTATTGAAATTTGGTGGCCTTATTATTCATTGAATTGGTTTGTCGAACTTCTTTCTAAGCCACACATCCTTAATCGATTGACATCAACCCGAATCTTACTTTCCTTTATGTCTCGATTTACCATATTCATAACATACTACAACTCTTTCTTTCGAGTGATTTAGTAGTATATGTTGTTATTTTTTATAAAATTCTTCTATCCATTGAGTTGGTATATTTATAACCTTACTCCTTATGTATGGTTATTTTTCTTATGAATTTCTTAGTTTTATAATTGTTTGTTTCTTATTAGATAGTAATTGCCTTCTTTCCATTTGATTTCGAGGTGGTGGTGGTTGTATTAGTCATATTTCCTTTCTGAACTTGACATAAGACTTAATCATCTGTTTCATCAGTGACATTAACTGTGCTATCAGGTCAATGGTTTGATCTAGAATCTACCTCATCTCTATTGTGTTTCGGCCTTTGCCTCATCAGCTCCACTCACTTGTGTTTATCCGTAACAAGGCACTTATGAGAATAAGGCCAAAATCGCTTCTACGTAACTATGAATTGCTATCGTAGCCTGAAACTTAGTAATAGACTCCATTTTCATTACTAACAGAACAAACCTAGAATCCTATCCTAGGCTTATTAGGCTCTATAGACTTCTAGACACGGAAGAACTCGTAATTCCAATACGGAACTACTAATGAGTTCAGATAACGAATTCTTAATAACACTATATGATTATCGCTTTAATATCTGTGGTACCAGCCAACTCCTATAAACATAGTAGATATGTATCCTATACGGATGTAATGCTATACTCTGATACCATCCATGGCACCCCGCCAAACGCTAACAAAAATCCCCATGTCAGATTTCGAGGTACTAGGTGGCATCTCAAAATTTCGATATGGTCTCCTCTGTTTATGTTAGCATTCCAAGGCGGTCAACCTACACCTGATAAACGATATACAATCTTGCATATAAACAAATAAAATATAATACTAACAGAAGCCTATATACATCTAATAACGTACAATAGATTAGAGTGCGGAAGAAGAAATTTATACACGAGATTATACAAAAATTTCTCGCTCTAACAAAAGTCTTAACGCTCAGAACAAAATCTATAATACTTTTGGACAAATCGATACCACTAGGGGGTATAACCCCAATACTCACCAAATGACGGACTCTGGCTGTCTATCTGACCCACTAGATTATTCTTACTCATGTTCTACACTTGTCTAGCTAAGCTTAAGATCTGAAACTAAAAAAAAATGGAGAAGGAAATGGTGAGTAACAATGGTTACCCAGTAAGGAATCAACAATTTCTGCCAATAACCTCTCCTAACATGAACGAATAAACATACTAAATCATTTTAAAATAAACAAAGTTTTACAGAAGAAAACTATGATTAACTGGTACATATAGCTAGGGATGAGCAACTAAACTTTTTAAAACTCACATTACATCATCAGCAGTACTCATTATAACATTTTCTTTTTATACAAATCTAATTGATAAAATGAAAACATTAAACAAACATTTCATTTTATATATCAAAATAAGACAACAGATACATAATACACAATGGTGGAGTACTGGAATTAGAGTGTTAGGATTCACGACTGGATTAGTCCCAATCGGGACATGATGTTTCAATTCTTCTCTGGCTTTTAGTTCCTGATTTTGTGGTCAGTCGCTGCACTTACCACACTTGGTTAATCATTTATACGGTTCAAGCTAACCGTTTGACGTGACCGTAAGCAATGGGTCTCTTTTCGATGTGTCAGTTCGACTATTATAGATTGTTAGTGATCATTGACTAACCATCTTCGTCTATGCCTATCAGGCGTGCATGTGATTCTCAAATATACAAATCATTTGTATACGACCACTTTTACATCACAAGTTCACTGGTAAGATAAAGAGGAATAACCCGGATTCTAGTTGTGACTCTACTCTCATACGCGCCTGTAGACACCCCATTTTTGCATCGGCCTGATTAATCAACTCGTCAACCCGATCGCAATGATTCCCAATGATGGATGTGTATTCTATTGCTTTACTTTGTTACCAAATATGTTTCAGAAATCCGGATGAGGTATCTCGAATTGACAAAACCTTAGAAACCACGTTACGCTAGGAAAATACGACCCTAGAAACATAGAAATCATCATCTTGCAAACCAAAAAGAAGCTTCACGATAAAAATCACTAAAAATTGACCAAATTACCAAAATACCCCTAACCTCAAAACAACGTTAGAGTCTACGCTATGCTTAGGAAAACCCATTCGAACATATAAAATGACAAATCGGAACCAAATAAATCATTTCACCAATTTTAACAGAATTTGACAAAATTACGAAAATGCCCCTCATAAAGTTCACAATCATTTCACAATCATTTCAAATAAAAATTTTCATAAATGACACAAACCAACATTCTCATTGAATTCCTTACGAAAAGCCGATTCTAAAACATCCTAGAACATTAAAAACCGACTTGAAACGTGAAAAGTCCTCTCCGGGGGCAAAACGGTAATTTCACAATTTTCATAATAAAAAATTCGAAATTAATAAATAAAATATTAAATAATTAAAGTGAAACATTAATGAAATTAATTTAAAATTTTGAACCTAAAAAATCAATTAATCGGACTCTCAGGCAAAATTGTTGAGGGTTCGTGAGATATTTCTTAAGGACCCCTCCATTTGGGGGTCCAAAGAATTAAAGAAATAATGGAAGGGGGTTCTCCAAAAATTAAAAGTAAATCAAGCAAGACTGAAGTCAAGGTAGTAAAGTCAATTAAGTGAGACTGAAGTCAAAATTAAAGTCAATTAAGCAAGACTGAAGTCAAGATATTAAAAGTCAATCAATTAAGACTAAAGTCAAAACATTAAAAGTCAATCAAATAAGACCAAAAGTCATAATAGAATTCTAATTAAATAATAACTCTATCTAATAGAGTTCTAACTTAAAAACAATTCTACCTAAAACAATTCTAATTAAAACACAATTCTACCTAAAACAATTTTAACTAAAACACAACTCTAATTAAAAGATCTCTAATTAAACACTAACTCTATCCAAATCAACCTTAAACACTAATTCTATCCAAATCAACCTTAAAAAATTCTATAAATAGAGGTGCTCACACCCTATTTTCGTATCAAATAATAAACCCTAAGATAAGTAGGTCTAGAAGCTCCCCTAGCCCCCCATAAACCCTAGTTTTGGAGCCCCAACTCCTTAGCTAACATCCTTCCTTCAATTTTAGTCTAGAAAACACCCAAAAGCCTTCTAAAAACATCCCTAAATCCGCAAAAAACTTGAAGAGTTCAAATTCAAAAACAAGGAGATACCTTGCCTCGGAGATCCGCAGTCAAATCCGGAAGCAGAACGAAGCAAGGGAGCATGGTACAAGGAGTTCTTTTTGTCAGATCTGAGGGAATAAAGTCTTTGCATCGGAAAGGTATTTTTTTTATTATTTGCTATTTTTATCTAGGTTTTAGAAATGTAATTTACTTGGGAATTTAGTAGAGACCGGCTTTGGCCGGGCGGGATTGGTGCCTAACACCTTCCAATCCCGTAACATGATCCCCGAATTCAGTTTTTTTTTGTTTTAGATTAGTTTTATCCGTTTAGAGTCATTGATCGGTTCCTAGACCGTAATAACTAGGTGGCGACTCCCAAACCTCAAGGGTCAAAAGCGGATCCGCGCACCCCGCGGATCGAGGGCGCTTTCAGCGCCCTACACCACTTTGAGCTTGGTGGTCCCTACCGTACATCTCAGAATAGTACACCACTTCGAATGATATGACGCACTATCCCTTCAAGCATTCATAGATTCTTTAACAGCTTACAAAATAGCTACATATATATATATATATATAACTGTGGCCAGCCGGCCTAAAATAAATAATGGAACAGAAACGTAAACAGCGCCTCGCGCTAACAGAAACTAAATAAACATGCAACCAGTAACATTATCCCTAGATATCCGTTCACCAACCTACATACAACACAATAATGTAAAATGTAGACATCACCCCTCGGGTGTGACTGATATTTTACCGTTTCATATTCTTTTTTTTTATTTTTACCGTTTTCAATCTTTCAAACAAAATATCCACCTTTTGATATTCATCAACTCAATTTGAGTTCATTGAATATTAAACTATTTTTTTCCAATTATAAAATTCATTTTCATCAATAATATTGAAAAAATACAACACTTAGATCAAAACGGGATCCAAGTGGTGCACAGGACCCAACTGATAGAAATGACTCGTTGAAATATCCTACCCACGTATAATTTGTAAAAAATACAATTAAACATATCAAATATGCAAGTTCTGGCGTGAATTTGAAATAACCGATTGAATTCTATATTTTTGAAAACTCATCAGAAATTTTTAATAAAATCTTAAATGTAATTTTCACAATCTACGATTACTAATAGAAATTGAGAATTCCTTATTATCTCTGTGCGAGATAATCGAAGTGCGTGCGAAGAAATCGAGGTGAATGGTGCAAAAATCGTGATGGCTCGAAGTTTGAGACGGCTGATTTTTGAATCTAACCAGGTGGTTTCGAAGATCTCGATGTCGTCATCTTTTCTCTCTTCTGCTGCGGAAGACGGTTTAATGGAGATCGAGTTACTGTTTCCAAGTCTTCTCAAGAACCATTGCAAGGAATTGGCGGTCCGATAACTAGGGCAAGGACAAAGGGGATGGAAGAGGCATTGCAAGGCTTGATTGTGGAAGTCCAATACAAAGAGGCCATTCTAGAAGATTCTAAGACTAACTTCAGAGATATCAAAGTTTCATCAAGGATGGTCAACTATCTTTTTATGTAAAATATTAATTTGGAAGATCAATTTGAATGCAAGGGTTAATTGGGAATTTTTATGTTCTAATTGTTCTTAGTTTGAATTCTTTATTTCCTAAGGACTAATTAGACTTTCTTTATTTTTCCAAGGACTAATTAGAATTAATCTTGATCTAATTTGTCTATAAAAAGGCACCTCATTTTGTAATTGGGACACAATTGATAATTTACATCTTATGAGATTTTGAAGTTTATTCAAAGAAACTTGAGTTTTGTTTCATGTTTTCTTTTTGGGTTCTTTATGAATTTTCATTCGAGTTCTTGAAGAAAAGACATGACTCTTCGACTTATCAAGGAAGTGATCAATCATTGTGGTCTCATTAGATTGAGGTTTCAAGGACTTAGTTTCCTTGGGGTTTTAGTCCGATTAACATTTTAATTTGTTTTAAAATAATCTAGAACGTTCGAAGCCTTCGAATAAAAGGGTTCCTAGAAGAGATCATCAAGAGAAGGTCTTAATCCAAGAAGGTTCACATCATTTGGTATCAGAGCACCAAGATTGCTGGAAATTAGATCATTATTGAAGGAATTCTTCGAAGATTTGGTTCGGGCGACATTGAATTGGAGAACAAGACGGGTAGATCTTGCTCCCCAACCATAGATTCCCACCAATTCACAACCAAACATTGCTAGAAAAATCAGGTTTTCTTTTCTTTTTTTGTTTTAGATTTCAAAATTCTTGATACATTCTTGATTGAAAAGAAACATTCTTTGTTGTTGTGTTCATCACCAATGACGTTGTTATGTTTTCACCATTGTTGCTTGCTGTATTTTTTTTATTTTTTTTTAATAACGAACATTATTTAAATCATCCTTTGCTGCCATTTTTTTGTTTTTTTTTGTTTTTTGTTTTTGTTTTTGTTTTGTTTGTTTGTGTTTATCGTTGGGTTTTCATTTGATCTAACTTTGCTGTATTGAGAACAACGTTGTTGTATTAGAATCGCTGTTCGTTCATGATCTTTAACATCGAACAAAACATCTATTGAATTGCTGATCACAACGATTACCTGCAAGGTTTTATCATATACATAGTCATTTCTTGCTGCAACCAATAGAATGTACATAGTTGTTGTGTTTTCCACCATCTGGACGTTTGTTCTTGCTGGAAATTTTTGAATAAAATGTTTATTTCATTGTTGATCTTTCATTGAAAATAGACGAATCCTTCTTCATCACAACGTTTTCAAAATTCAGCCATTATAAAGAAGAACGTCTTATTTACATTCCATGGTTCCCTTGCTAGATTTTCAATTGGCATCAATTGTTTCATCTCAATTGGTATCTTGTAATTGCAATCTATAGTTTCTTTAAAACCATTTTGTTTTCTTGCTAAAGATTTAGACCAACGTGTGACATACATTTTTTTTTTATTCTTCTGTTTTACAATTGTGTTTGCTGAATATATACATATATGTTTGCTTTTGATGTTCTTCACGTCCTCTTCGAATAGAAAAAATAAATAAATAAATAAACATAAGAGAAGGAGAATATAAGCAGCCATATTAACAATTTCAGCAACGTTCTATTGAATTGCTGGTTTTTCTTGTTGAATGCATACTCAACACCCAACATTTTATTGCTGATTTTATTTTTTATTTTTTTGCTGGAAACTCAGACTCAACACCCAACGTCTTATTGCTGATTTTATTTTTTATTTTTTTTGCTGGAAACTCAGAATCACGTTTCTGTTGCTGGAGTTGATGTATCTAGTTAATATAGAACGATTGGTTGTTAGTTACATTAAATCGGATCAGATCACGAACGATTTCAAAAAAATAAATAAAATGACATTATTTCTTGCTGAAAATTGCTGCACTTCTTGTTCACTGATTCATATAACGTGTTTTGCTGGAATTTTTTTTTTATTTTTTTAATTTTTATATCTTATTCTTGCTGAAATTAACAACCATAACGAATTTTCTTGTTCTCTTTTAAGTGTGGAATCGTGGGCTTGTGTTACGTACCATAGTTTCTGTTAAATGTTGAATTTTTGGGTTTGTTGAATTCTTGTTTCTATTAAGAACCATACACAACAGAATTTTCTTTTGTTGTATGAATATCGAATGCTGAATTTTTGCGGTTATTGAACTCTAGCTTCTGATTAAGTACCTTAAAGGAGACTGATTTATTGTTTCTTTTTGCTGGGCTTGGTTTAAAAAAAAAAAAAAGGATTTGTTAGTTGCGGTTTGTAGTTACAGAAAATCGATAAATTGGAGTTGTTAAGTTCAAACGGCCATAACTTTTGATTCGCATATCGGAATGACTATTAGTGCATATCAAATCGAAGCTCTTTTCGAGATCTACAAGTTGAACAAGCATAGCCATGTTCCACACCGTTTCAACCTCTAATGAATCTAAACCATATCGAAGACATGAGTTTGACGGAGAAGAAGATATTCATTCCGAAGTGGAGAGAATACATTATCGACGGGATAAGAAAGTAGATTTCAAAGAAGATAACAATTTGGGTAGCATAAAGATGACGATTCCGACCTTTCACGGAAAGAATGATCCTGAATTATATTTGGAGTGGGAAAGAAAAGTTGAGCACATTTTTGATTGTCATAATTATTCTGAGGATAAAAAAATAAAGCTAGCCGTCGTCGAATTTACAAACTATGCTAGTAAATGGTGGGATCAATTGGTGATCAATAGGCGTAGAAATGGTGAGAGACCTATTCGATCATGGGATGAGATGAAGTCAGTGATGCGTAAAAGATTTATTCCTACCCATTACTATCGAGATTTGTATATCAAATTGCAAGGGTTGGTTCAAGGTTCAATGAGTGTAGAGGATTATTATAAAGAAATGGAGATTGCCATGATTAGAGCAAGCATAGAGAAAGATAGAGAAGCAACCATGGATAGATTCATTGCCGGATTGAACAAAGAGATTGCTGATGTAGTTGAGTTGCACCATTATGTGGAGATGGAAGAGTTACAACACAAAGTCATTAAAGTGGAAAAACAAATCAAGTCTAGAAGGTTTAGATCTGGATCATCTTCTAATAATCCGTGGAAACCAAATTGGAAGGACAACAAAATTCCTTTCAAACCAAAAGAAGACGCAAAGTCGAAGCCTTCGATTTCTATTCCTAAAGATAGACCTGAACAAATCCTCTTATTAAGTCACGTCAGATTAAGTGCTTTAGGTGCCAAGGGTTTGGACACATTGCTTCTGAATGCCCAAACAAAAGGATTATGGTTGTATTGGCAAACGGAGACATTGAAAGTGCTAGTTCAAGTGACAACGAGATGCCTCAATTAAAGGATTGTTCTGATGTTGAAGTAGAAGAGCCTGTGCATGGTGATTTACTTGTCACCAGGAGAGCTTTGAGTATACAGCCTAAGGATGAAGGAGATGAGGAGCAACGTGAGCATATTTTTCACACAAGATGCCACGTGAAGGATAAAGTCTGTACATTGATTATTGATAGTGGGAGTTGTACCAATGTTGCTATTACCTTGTTGGTAGAGAAGTTGAATTTGAAATGGTAGAAACATCATAAACCGTATAAGCTACAATGGTTGAATGATTGTGGAGAAGTGAAGGTAAACAAGCAAGTTCGGGTTCCTTTCTCAACAGGCAAGTATGTGGATGAGGTTATTTGTGATGTGGCACCGATGCATGCTGGTCATATATTGCTCGGTCGACCGTGGCAATTTGATAGGAGAGTGTCGCATGATGGGTATAAAAATCGTTATTCTTTTGTAATCAACAATCGAAAAATTGTATTGGCCCCTCTCAAACCTTTGCAAGCTTATGAAGACTAGGTTAGGATAGCAAGTGAGTGCAAAAAGAGAGAGAAACAAAAGTGTGAGAAAGAATAAAGTACTGAGTGTACTTGTTGACAAACATGATGTTAAAAGTGTAATGATAGTAAGACCACAAGTTCTAGTTCTTATGTACAAGGATGTTTATTTTTCTACTACCGATCTTAACTTATCTTTGCCTAGTGTTGTTGTGTCTTTATTGCAGGATTTTGAGGATCTTTTTCCCGAGGAGATTCCACATGGTTTACCTCCTTTAAGAGGAATTGAGCACCAAATAGGCTTCATACCTGGTTCTGCTATACCAAATAAACCTGCTTATAGAGCTAATCCCGAGGAAACAAAGGAGATACAGAGGCAAGTGGATGAACTATTGCAGAAGGGATTTGTGAGGGAAAGTCTAAGCCCATGTTCGGTTCCTGTTCTCTTAGTACCAAAGAAAGATGGAACATGGCGCATGTGTGTGGATTGTCGAGCTATTAATAAGATAACGGTAAAATATAGGCATCCTATCCCAGGTTAGATGATATGTTTGATAAATTGCATGGCTCCCATATGTTTTCTAAAATTGATCTAAAGAATGGGTATTATTAGATTCGCATCAAAGAGGGAGATGAATGGAAAACTGCATTTAAAACTAGATATGGGTTGTATGAATGGTTAGTAATGCCATTCGGTTTAACTAACGCACCTAGTACATTCATGAGATTAATGAACCATGTCTTGCGTGCTTTCATGGGAAAATTTGTGGTAGTTTACTTTGATGATATTTTAGTCTATAGCAAAAATGTTGATGACCATGTGAAGCATTTGCATGCTGTATTTAGTGTGTTAAGAGAACACCAATTATATGTTAATCTTAAGAAATGCACATTTTGTATGGAATATGTTTTGTTTATTGGATTTGTTGTTAGTTCGCAGGGAATTAGTGTTGATGAGGAAAAGGTAAAGGCAATAAAGGATTGGCCTACACCTAAGAATGCGAACGAGGTAAGAAGTTTCCATGGTTTAGCAAGTTTTTATCGAAGATTTGTTAAGGATTTTAGTTCTATTGCTGCACCTTTGAATGAACTTGTTAAAAAGAATGTTGTTTTTAATTGGGTTAATGTGCATGATCAGGCTTTTCAAACTTTGAAAGATAAGTTAACTAATGCACCTTTGTTGTGTTCGCCAAACTTTGATAAAACTTTTGAAATAGAGTGTGATGCATCAGGGATTGGAGTAGGAGCTGTTTTGATGCAGGATTCTAAGCCAATAGCTTATTTTAGTAAAAAGCTAAGTGGGGCAGCATTGAATTATCCTACTTATGACAAAGAGTTTTATGCACTAGTGAGAACTCTTCGAACATGGCAACATTATTTATGGCCTAGGGAATTTATCATTCATTCTGATCATGAGAACTTGAAATTCCTGAAGACCCAAGGTAAGCTTAATAAAAGACATGCTAAATGGTTGGAGTTTATAGAAATATTTCCTTATGTAATTAAATATAAACGTGGGAAGGAAAATGTTGTGGCCGATGCATTACCAAGAAAGTACGTATTACTTACTTCATTGCAAACTAAACTACTTGATTTTGAATTAATTAAAGATTTGTATGCCAATGATTCTGATTTCAGCCAAGTATGGAATGCATGTGCTAAGTGTGCGTCGGTGACTTTTATAGGCATGAAGGATTTCTTTTCAAGAAAGATAAATTGTGCGTGCCTAATTGTTCTATTCGTGAATTACTTGTAAGGGAAAGTCATGGGAGAGGTTTAATGGCTCATTTTGGTGTCCTAAAAACTTTAGATATGTTACGTGAGCATTTTTATTGGCCCCATATAAAGCATGATATTCAATCTATTTGTGACAAGTGCATTACATGTAAGCAAGCAAAGTCTAAAATTCGACCACATGGCTTGTATACCCCTTTGCCTGTACCTAATCAGCCTTGGATTGATATTTCTATGGATTTTGTTTTAGGATTGCCAAGGACTCAAAATGGTAAAGATAGTATATTTGTTGTTGTTGATAGGTTTAGTAAGATGGCCCATTTTAATTCATGTACTAAAACCAATGACGCAACACATATTGCTGATTTGTTCTTTAAGGAGGTAGTTCGATTGCATGGGCTACCTAAATCAATTGTTAGTGATAGAGATGTTAAGTTCCTTAGTTATTTTTGGCGGCCCGATGACTAGGGTAAGGACAAAGCGGATGGAAGAGGCATTGCAAGGCTTGATTGTGGAAGTCCAATACAAAGAGGCCATTCTAGAAGATTCTAAGGCTAACTTCAAAGATATCAAAGTTTCATTAAGGATAGTCAACTATCTTTTTATGCAAAAGATCAATTTGGAAGATCAATTTGAATGCAAGGGTTAATTGAGAATTTTTATGTTCTAATTGTCCTTAGTTTGAATTATTTATTTCCTAAGGACTACTTAGACTTTCTTTATTTTTCCAATGACTAATTAGAATTAATCTTGATCTAATTTGTCTATTAAAAGGCACCTCATTTTATAATTGGGACACAATTGATAATTTACATCTTATGAGATTTTGAATTTTATTCAAAGAAACTTGAGTTTTGTTTCATGTTTTCTTTATGGGTTCTTTATGAGTTTTCATTCGAGTTCTTGAAGAAAAGACATGACTCTTCAACTTATCAAGGAAGTGATCAATCCTTGTGGTGTCATTAGATTGAGGTTTCAAGGACTTAGTTTCCTTGGGATTTTAGTCCGATCAACATTTTAATTTGTTTTAAAACAATCTAGAACATTCGAAGCTTTCGAATAAAAGGGTTCCTAGAAGAGATCATCAAGAGAAGGTCTTAATCCAAGAAGGTTCACATCACGGTTTGACCCTGAAATAGGCAAAATCCGAGGTCGAAGTTACGAAATCTCCGTATATATATACGGCTATTTTTTGATGATATGGGGTGAAAAAGATGAAAAAATAGAAAGAATTTAGGTAGGTTTTGTAGTGAACGAGGCTGCGGACGTTTCTCCCTTCTGCGTCGGTCGTCGACGATGAGCTGTTTGTCGTGAATCTGAGGTTGAAGAATCGAGAAAAAACTAAAATTAAAAAAAAAATGTTGGCTGGTTTGGACAGGTAAGGGAAGATGAATAGTGAAAAAAATTAAAAAAATTATTTATATAAAGTCTTGGGACGAAATAAATATTTTGGCTATTGTTTCGATCGACGATAACTTGACCATCCGAACTTCAAAACTTACAAATGAATATTCTATTGCATTTAATTTTTCGTCCTAGATCTAATGGTGTGGTCAATTTCTATAAATTTTATCTCTAACAAAAATTTACATTTTTGGCCTGAGGTGACCCCTAAACTTGACGTCATTTTCATTTTAGACGATAATTCAACTTCCTGATCTCTAAAAATGACAAATAAATAGTCCATGTTCAATCTAATCTTAATAATTATTGCTCTAGCAAAAAGTTACTATTTTAGCCTGGTCCAACTCTATAATCGAGGATTTTGTAACTTTTCTATTCGGACTCGCACTTGAGCGTGCTTACAAGCTAAAGTATGTTTTCGGATTTCATTAAAAATGATTAGAAATATCCTAAAGTTTTACCCCTAAGTCCTACTTCAAGATTTTCTCAAAATTCCACTATTTATTTTTCCTTGAGATAAGAATTAAAAATTCAGGGTTTTACACTTATAATCACAACAAAACACATATCTAGTCTTTTTTCTTAAATACTGGTGGTAATTAATTTGCATTATCAATTTTACTAATCAAAAACCAATTTATAGAAAAGTTTTATTATTTTTTTAAAAAACATATATTTTTAATGAAATGTTTTTTTCTCTTTTTTTCTTCTTTTGAAAAATTAGTAGAAAAGATTGAAAAGTTTTTTATGAGGGGTAAAACATACAAATTTGTTGTAGGGGATCGAAGAAAAACAAATCATCTTTATAACAATTTAAGGGAATTATAATTGAAATGGAAAAAGGATTTTACAAACTTATTTAGAAAATATAGTAATTTATTGAGCAAACAAAAATTTGTTATCATTTTTTAATCATTTGAGATATTATACAAACCCGTATTTTTTTAAGCACTTTGGAAAGAGTCTCGGGAACACAATCCTTCCTTGAGAAACTTGTTTTAATATTCAACAAGCATTTTGAGCACCATTGGCGGTGTTGACACATTGTATGGATACTATGTACATTGTGTGTTTAAGCATCATGTATAATGTAAATGCGTCGAAGTATGTCAAAACGTTTTGGATGTTGTAAACATTGATCACTGAACATATTCACTTTGAGATATCTCCGACGACTCTGGTTAAATGTAGGAATACCCTATACAAACTACTCAAGAATAACTAGAGTAACTTAGGGTTTAATTCTAAACTTAGCATCCGGTTTGGGGTAATGAGAAGTGTGGATATTCACTTTAATACCTCTAAGGGGTTTTATCTGTGATATTCCAGTATACTTACATTTTTATACTTGATGACTTTCACCCTACTAAAATTTTACATAAACTTTTGGATCTTTGAATTTTTTTTTTTTGAAAGGTCTCTCATTTTTTCTATTACTTCTCACTCTTTTTCTAAGAAAAGTAGGCAGCCCTTTTCAAGGTACTTAGTCTAATTCAATGGTTGATGTACAAGGTGTATACAACCCAGATCTGTTTTTCTTCTAATCAACTAACCAATTGAACAAGGAAGTCAAAGTTCATCAAACCTAGTTTTTCCTTAAACTCTAGGTAGAAAGAAGGTAACAAGCTCTTTTAATACAATCTAGACTCTTGGTAACCTTATTAGAAGTGACTATAAACCAAAAGATAACTTTGCTCTAATTTTTGCCTAAGAGAAACACAAATGGGGACTCTAGATCATATCTTTCAATAAAAGACTGATTAAATATTTTTAACTAAGTGCTTTAAGATACAAGCTAAGATTTTGAGTAAAATACAATAAAGTCGCCAACTAAATATTTTTCAATTTTTTTATTTTGCTTTTTTTTTGTTATTTTTTTTTTGAAAGAAGAAAATAATAAGTGAAAATTCGACCCATACACCCCCAAACTTAAACATTATATTGTTCTCAATATTTCAACATATACATGTAAAAGTAAAATTAAAATTGATAAAATTAAATGAAGTGGGTTAGATAGCACCTGAGAAAGACCCTACAGTCCTGTTGATATTTAACACAATGTCCCTTGAAGTACATGGATTGCCTCCTAGAAGCGCTAAGTTTAACGTCTTTAGCTAGATGAAAACATAGTTAATTTTGATAGACGGGATCATTGAGAAAAAAATTTTCCTTCTGCGGAACATACTCGAGAAATGATTTGAGAAGTTGGCCATTCACTTTGAAAGTGGATCTGTCCTTAGGATTAAGGACTTCAACAGCACCATGGGGGTAGACTGTTTGGATAATATATGGGCCAGTCCATCAAGACTTAAGTTTTCCTGGAAAAAGGTGGAGTCTATTATCATACAATAAAACTCTTTGATTAGGAATGAAATTCCTCCTAAGAATGTGTCTTTCGTGAAAGAATTTGGTACACTCTTTGTACCTTTTGGCACAATCATACGAGTCATTTCTAATCTCTTCTAACTCATTTAGTTGTAACTTTCGCTTCTCACCGGCTTTATCAAAATGAAAGTTGAGGCGTTTGATCGCCCAATATGCACGATGTTCTAGTTCTATAGGGAGATGACAGGCCTTGCCAAAAACTAACCGGTAGGGAGACATCCCTATGGGTGTTTGAATGCAGTCCTATAGGCCCAGAGTGAATCACTCAATCTCAAAGACCAATCTTTCCTTGAAGGATT
This sequence comes from Akebia trifoliata, assembly GCF_017979445.1. Classification (NCBI taxonomy): domain Eukaryota; kingdom Viridiplantae; phylum Streptophyta; class Magnoliopsida; order Ranunculales; family Lardizabalaceae; genus Akebia; species Akebia trifoliata. The sequence continues at coordinate 12,579,044 of NC_141381.1, read as the reverse complement.
GACTATTTTTTCTAAGATAGTCTTTATCTCCCTGTTAGAAATCTCCACTTGCCCACTTGTTTGTGGGTGGTAAGGTATGTCAACCTTATGCGTTTTGAGGTATTTCTTCATCAACGGAGTAAAGATCTTGTTGCAAAAATGCGAGCCACCATCACTTATGATAGCTCGCGAAGTACCGAATCTAGAAAAATCGTCTCCTTGATGAATTTTATCACAATCTTGTGATCGTTAGTTCTACATGCCACAACTTCGACCCATTTTGACACATAGTCAAATGTAACTAGGATGTATTGGTAACCCTGGGAGATAAGAAAGGGTCCCATGAAGTCTATACCCCACACGTCAAAAATTTCAATGATCAGGATAGGATTTTAAGGCATTTCATTTTTCTTAGAGATTTTTCCTAATCTCTGACATCTATCACAAGATTTGCTAAACTCGTGGGCATCATGAAAAATATTAGGCCAGAAAAAACTGCATTGTAAGATTTTCATGGCGGTCTTCTTACCACTGAAGTGCCCTCCACAGACATAATTATGGCAAAAGTCTAGAATACTGACTTGCTCACAGTTGAAATATAACGTCTAATGATTTGAACAATACTTAAATAAGTATGGCTCATCCCAGAAATACCATTTTGTTTTTGATAGAAGACGGAATTTCTCTTGACTAGTCATTTCGACTGGGAATTGACCTGTAACTAGATAGTTGACAATGTCCGCATACCATGGAGCATTGGCTTGAGAGATTTGCATAAGTTGCTCATCGGGAAAGGTTTCAGAGATGGGTAAGGATTCCTCGGATGGTTTGTTAACTATCCTAGACAAGTGATCAGCTACGACATTTTCTGCCTCTTTTTTGTCTCGGATCTCGAGATCAAATTCTTGTAGAAGTAGAATCCAACGGATTAACCTTGCTTTAGCATCTTTCTTTGATAGAAGGTACTTTAATGCTACGTGGTCTATGTAGATCACGACTTTATATCCTATGAGGTAGGGGCAGAATTTTTCAATGGCATAGACCACTGCTAGCATTTCCTTCTCTATTGTAGAGTAGTTAAGCTAAGCATCGTTTAGGGTTTTACTAGCATATTGGATAATATGAGGTTGTTTTTTAATTCGTTGACTCAAAACAGCGTCTATTGTATAATCTGAAGCTTCACACATAACTTCGAATGGAATGCTCCAGTTTGGAGGTTGAATAATGGGTGCTGGGATTAACTCAGAGTTGAGCTTGTTGAACGCAGAGAGACATGACTCTGAAAAGTCGAAAGGAACATCCTTTCCCAATAGCTCACATAAAGGCTTAGAGATTTTCTCGAAATCTTTAATGAATCTACAAAGAAACTTGCATGGCCTAGGAATGACCTAATTTCTTTGACCGTTCTAGGAGGTGGTAATTTTTCAATTAGACCTACCTTTGCCTTATCTACCTCAATCCCCTTAGCAGAAATAATGTGCCCTAGCACAATCCCCGATGTTACCATGAAATAGCATTTTTCCCAATTGAGAACTAGATTGACCTCTTTGCAACGCATAAGGACCAAAGTCAAGTGATGGAGACATTCCTCAAAATTTGGTCCAAAAACTAAAAAATCGTCCATTAACACTTCGAGATATCTTTCTAGCATGTCAGAAAATATACTCATCATGCACCGTTGAAAAGTAACTGGTGCATTGCACAATCTAAAAGGCATGCGACGATACGTGAAAGTTTCAAAGGGACAGGTGAAAGTTGTTTTCTCTTGATCGATTGAAGCAACAGGTATCTAGTTGTACCCGGAATAACCATCTAAGAATCAATAGTAAGAATGTCCTGCTAGACGTTCTAACATTTGATCAATGAAATATAAGGGGAAATGATCCTTACGAGTCATCGAGTTGAGTTTCCTATAATCGATACACACTCTCCATCCATTTTGGACTCGAGTGGGGATTAATTCGTTGTCTTGGTTCACTACCACAGCGATACCAGATTTCTTAGGAATTACTTGTATAGGACTCACCCAATGACTGTCAGAGATATGATAGATAATACCCGCATCTAGTAATTTCATCACTTCCATCCGAACCACGTCTTTCATGACAGGATTTAACCGTCTCTGAGGTTCTAATGAAGGTTTAGCGAAATCCTCTAAACGAATATGGTGCATCACCACAGATGGACTAATTCCCTTGGTGTCAACTATGCTCCAACCAATAGCTTCTTGATGTTCCATTAATACTCCTAACAACTTTCCCTCTTGAACTTCATTGAGGTGAGAGGAAATGATCACGAGCAAGGTTTGATTCTTGCCAAGAAATGCATATCTCAAGGTTTCTAGAAGTGACTTAAGTTCTAATTTTGGAGGCTCGACATGAGAAGGAACAAGATTGGATGTGCGTACAAGAAGACTTTCAACTTTTGCGTGCCACTGTATAGAATCTAAAAGTGGAACGGATTCAAGCAAAGCATTGACTTCTCTTATAGACTCTTCTACGTCCAAGTCAAGACCAAAGTGAGTCAAACATTTCATTAGAGGATCAGAGTATCCTAACTCTTGATACGTTTGATTGACTAGCATATCTATCATGTTCACTTCCTCCATACCATCATCTACACCAATTCATTGGAAATTGTGGAAGACGTTCAATTTTACTTTCATATCCCTAAATGCTGAAGTCATAATCTTATTTCTACAACGAATGACTGCGTCAGACTAAGAATGTACATCCTAAGATGATAGAAATATGACTGTTCGAATTAATGACTAGCTCTGTGTCTAAGACAACAAAGTCAACATCCTCAACTATACCCTTTGGAATTTTTATGGACCTATCGGCTAGACTCAACGTGATATCAGTAGGTTTCAAAACCCCCAAATCTAATTGTTTATAAATCGAATATGGTAAAAGGTTCACACTGGCCCCTAAGTCTAAGAGACATTTGTCGACCACTTGATTTTCAATATGAATGAAAATTGTCGGACATCCAGGATCCTTAAATTTTTGTGCAATCGTTTGTTGGATGAGCGACGAAACTTGGGCTGCCATGATAACTTCCCGAGGAAACGGTGTTTTCCTTTTAGTTGTGGTCAAATCCTTTAGGAATTTCGCATAATAAGGTATCTACTTAATGGCATTTAGGAATGGGATATTGATATGCACATTTTGGAAGACTTCTAAGACACCTTCAAACTGCTTACCTTTTTTATAATCTCTAAGGCGATGGGGAAATGGATCTTTTGGAATTGGCAAAATGATAGGAGAATTTTTCAAATCTTTCTCCTTATCTGTTGGAGACTTAAATCGGATCAGATCACGAACGATTTCAAAAAAAAATAAATAAAACGACATTATTTCTTGCTGAAAATTGCTGCACTTCTTGTTCACTGATTCATATAACGTGTTTTGCTGGAATTTTTATTTTTATTTTTTTTAATTTTTAGATCTTATTCTTGCTGAAATTAACAACCATACCGAATTTTCTTGTTCTCTTTTAAGTGTAGAATCATGGGCTTGTGTTACGTACCATAGTTTCTGTTAAATGTTGAATTTTTGGGTTTGTTGAATTCTTGTTTCTATTAAGAATCATACACAACAGAATTTTCTTTTGTTGTATGAACATCGAATGCTGAATTTTTGCGGTTATTGAACTCTAGATTCTGATTAAGTACCTTAAAGGAGGCTGATTTATTGTTTCTTTTTGCAGGGCTTGGTTTAAAAAAAAAAAAAAAAGGATTTGTTAGTTGCTGTTTGTAGTTATAGAAAATCGATAAATTGGAGTTGTTAACTTCAAACGGCCATAACTTTTAACCCGGATATCGGAACGACTATTAGGGAATATCAAATCGAAGCTCTTTTCGAGATCTACAAGTTCAACAAGGCATAGCCATGTTTCACACCGTTTCGACCTCCAACTCCATCGTTTTCATCACTTTTCGAGACTTACAAGATTGTTGCATTTTTTTTTTTTTCGTTTATTTTAACTTACAGGGTTTCAACCATGAGTAAGGAAGGAGGAGAACCACATGAGACCAACTTAAAATTATTCATCAAGGCCGTTCATGACCAATTTAAATTGTTGAATTCAAGGTTGGACAATATGGAATCCTCTAATGAATCTAAACCATATCGAAGACATGAGTTCGACGGAGAAGAAGATATTCATTCCGAAGTGGAGAGAGTACATTATCAGCGGGATAAGAAAGTAGATTTCAAAGAAGATAACAATTTGGGTAGCATAAAGATGACGATTCCGACCTTTCACGGAAAGAATGATCCTGAATTATATTTGGAGTGGGAAAGAAAAGTTGAGCACATTTTTGATTGTCATAATTATTCTGAGGATAAAAAAATAAAGCTAGCCGTCGTGGAATTTACAAACTATGCTAGTACATGGTTGGATCAATTGGTGATCAATAGGCGCAGAAATGGTGAGAGGCCTATTCAATCATGGGATGAGATGAAGTCAGTGATGCGTAAAAGATTTATTCCTAGCCATTACTATCGAGATTTGTATATCAAATTGCAAGAGTTGGTTCAAGGTTCCATGAGTGTAGAGAATTATTATAAAGAAATGGAGATTGCCATGATTAGAGCAAGCATAGAGGAAGATAGAGAAGCAACCATGGCTAGATTCATTGCCGGATTGAACAAAGAGATTGCTGATATGGTTGAGTTGCACCATTATGTGGAGATGGAAGAGTTACTGCACAAAGCCATTAAAGTGGAAATGCAAATCAAGTCTAGAAGGTTCAAATCTGGATCATCTTCTAATAATCCGTGGAGACCAAATTGGAAGGATAACAAAATTCCTTTCAAACCAAAAGAAGATGCAAAGTCGAAGCCTTCGATTTCTATTCCTAAAGATAGACCTGAACCAAAGCCTCTTATTAAGTCACGTCAGATTAAGTGTTTTAGGTGCCAAGGGTTTGGACACATTGCTTCTGAATGCCCAAACAAAAGGGTTATGGTTGTATTGGCAAACGGAGACATTGAAAGTGCTAGTTCAAGTGACAACGAGATGCCTCCATTAGAGGATTGTTCTGATGTTGAAGTAGAAGAGCCTGTGCATGGTGATTTACTTGTCACCAGGAGAGCTTTGAGTATACAGCCTAAGGATGAAGGAGATGAGGAGCAACGTGAGCATATTTTTCACACAAGATGCCACGTGAAGGATAAAGTCTGTACATTGATTATTGATAGTGAGAGTTGTACCAATGTTGCTAGTACCTTGTTGGTAGAGAAGTTGAGTTTGAAATGGCAGAAACATCCTAAACTGTATAAGCTACAATGGTTGAATGATTGTGGAGAAGTGAAGGTAAACAAGCAAGTTCAGGTTCCTTTCTCAATAGGCAAGTATGTGGATGAGGTTATTTGTGATGTGGCACCGATGCATGCTGGTCATATATTGCTCGGTCGACCGTGACAATTTGATACAATCGAAAAATTGTATTGGCCCCTCTCAAACCTTTGCAAGCTTATGAAGACCAGGTTAGGATAGCAAGTGAGTGCAAAAAGAGAGAGAAACAAAAATGTGAGCAAAAAGGGGAGCAAAGTGAGCAACATGGAGATAAGAATAAAGTACTGAGTGTACTTGCTGACAAACATGATGTTAAAAGTGTAATGATAGTAAGAGCACAAGTTCTAGTTCTTATGTACAAAGATGTTTATTTTTCCACTACCGATCTTAACTTATCTTTGCCTAGTGTTGTTGTGTCTTTATTGCAGGATTTTGAGGATCTTTTTCCCAAGGAGATTCCACATGGTTTACCTCCTTTAAGAGGAATTGAGCACCAAATAGACTTCATACCTGGTTCTGCTATACTAAATAGACCTGCTTATAGAGCTAATCCCGAGGAACAAAGGAGATACAGAGGCAAGTGGATGAACTATTGCAGAAGGGATTTGTGAGGGAAAATCTCAGCCCATGTTCGGTTCCTGTTCTCTTAGTACCAAAGAAAGATGGAACATGGCGCATGTGTGTGGATTGTCGAGCTATTAATAAGATAACGATAAAATATAGGCATCCTATCCCTTGGTTAGATGATATGTTTGATGAATTGCATGGCTCTCATTTGTTTTCTAAAATTTATCTAAACAATGGGTATTATCAGATTCGCATGAAAGAGAGAGATGAATGGAAAACTGCATTTAAAACTAGATATGGGTTGTATGAATGGTTAGTAATGCCATTCGGTTTAACTAACGCACCTAGAACATTCATGAGATTAATGAACCATGTCTTGCGTGCTTTCATGGAAAAATTTGTGGTAGTTTACTTTGATGATATTTTAGTCTATAGCAAAAATGTTGATGACCATGTGAAGCATTTGCATGTTGTATTTAGTGTGTTAAGAGAACACCAATTATATGTTAATCTTAAGAAATGCACATTTTGTATTGAATTTATTGTTTTTCTTGGATTTGTTGTTAGCTCGTAGGGAATTAGTGTTGATGAGGAAAAGGTAAGGGCAATAAAGGATTGGCCTACACCTAAGAATGCGAACGAGGTAAGAATTTTTCATGGTTTAGCAAGTTTTTATCGAAGGTTTGTTAAGGATTTTAGTTCTATTGCTGCACCTTTGAATGAACTTGTTAAAAAGAATGTTGTTTTTAATTGGGTTAATGTGCATGATCAGGCTTTCCAAACTTTGAAAGATAAGTTAACTAATGCACCTTTGTTGTGTTTGCCAAACTTTGATAAAGCTTTTGAAATAGAGTATGATGCATCCGGGATTGGAGTAGGAGCTATTTTGATGCAGGATTCTAAGCCAATAGCTTATTTTAGTGAAAAGCTAAGTGGGGCAGCATTGAATTATCCTACTTATGACAAAGAGTTTTATGCACTAGTGAGAACTCTTCGAACATGGTAACATTGTTTATGACCAAGGGAATTTATCATTCATTCTGATCATGAGAGCTTCAAATTCTTGAAGACCCAAGGTAAGCTTAATAAAAGACATGCTAAATGGTTCGAGTTTATAGAAACATTTCCTTATGTAATTAAATATAAACGTGGGAAGGAAAATGTTGTGGTCGATGCATTATCAAGAAGGTACGTATTACTTTCTTCATTGCAAACTAAACTACTTGGTTTTGAATTAATTAAAGATTTGTATGCCAATGATTCTGATTTCAGCCAGGTATGGAATGCATGTGCTAAGTGTGCGTCTGGTGACTTTTATAGGCGTGAAGGATTTCTTTTCAAGAAAGATAAATTGTGCGTGCTTAATTATTTTATTCGTGAATTACTTGTAAGGAAAAGTCATGGGGGAGGTTAATGAGTCATTTTGGTGTCCTAAAAACTTTTGATAACTTCCGTGAGCATTTTTATTGGCCCCATATAAAGCATGATGTTCAATCTATTTGTGACAAGTGCATTACATGTAAGCAAGCAAAGTCTAAAATTCGACCGCATGGCTTGTATACCCCTTTGCCTGTACCTAATTAGCCTTGGATTGATATTTCTATGGATTTTGTTTTAGGATTGCCAAGGACTCAAAATGGTAAAGATAGTATATTTGTTGTTGTTGATAGGTTTAGTAAGATGGCCCATTTTATTGCATGTACTAAAACCAATGACGCAACACATATTGCTGATTTGTTCTTCAAGGAGGTAGTTCGATTGCATGGGCTATCTAAATCCATTGTTAGTGACAGAGATGTTAAGTTCCTTAGTTATTTTTGGCGTACTTTATGGAGTAAGTTAGGAACTAAGCTTCTATTTTCTACTATTGCACATCCTCAAATGGATGGCAAAACTGAAGTAGTTAATAGGACACTCACTACCTTGTTGCGTGCTATCATTCAAAAAAATTTAAAACAATGGGAGAAATTTTTACCACATATTGAGTTCGCATATAATAGGACTATTCATTCAACTACTTCATTTTCTCCATTTGAAATTGTTTATGGTTTTAATCCTTTAACGCCTGTGGATATTTTACCTTTGCCTACTAATGAACATGCTAATCTTGATGGTAAGAAAAAGGCAGATTTTGTGAAAGATTTACATGCCAAAGTTCGAGCTAACATTGACAGGAAGAATGAGCAGTATGCTAAGCAAGCCAATAAGGGTCGCTTGAAAGTTATTTTCCATCCTGGAGATTGGGTTTGGGTGCACTTGCGTAAGGAGCGGTTTCCTACCCAACGGAAATCAAAATTGCAGTCTCGAGGAGATGGTCCATTTCAAGTCTTGGAACGGATCAATGATAATGCCTATAAAGTTGATTTGCCAAGCGATTATGGTAATATTAGTGCAACTTTTAATGTTGCTGATTTATCCTTGTTTAATGTAGGTGATTCGAGGACGAATCTTTTCGAAGAGGGGAAGAATAATGGAGATTGAGTTGCTGTTTCCAAGTCTTCTCAAGAACCATTGCAAGGAATTGGCGGTCTGATGACTAGGGCAAGGACAAAACAGATGGAAGAGGCATTGCAAGGCTTGATTGTGGAAGTCCAATACAAAGAGGTCATTCTAGAAGATTTTAAGGCTAACTTCGGAGATATCAAAGTTTCATCAAGGATGGTCAACTATCTTTTTATGCAAAAGATCAATTTGGAAGATCAATTTGAATGTAAGGGTTAATTGAGAATTTTTATGTTCTAATTGTCCTTAGTTTGAATTCTTTATTTCCTAAGGACTAATTAGACTTTCTTTATTTTTTCAAGGACTAATTAGAATTAATCTTGATCTAATTTTTCTATAAAAAGGCACCTCATTTTGTAATTGGGACACAATTGATAATTTACATCTTATGAGATTTTGAAGTTTATTTAAAGAAACTTGAGTTTTGTTCATGTTTTCTTTATGGGTTCTTTATGAGTTTTCATTCGAGTTCTTGAAGAAAAGACATGACTCTTCGACTTATCAAAGAAGTGATCAATCCTTGTGGTGTCATTAGATTGAGGTTTCAAGGACTTAGTTTCCTTGGGATTTTAGTCTGATCAACATTTTAATTTGTTTTAAAACAATCTAGAACGTTAGAAGCCTTCGAAAAAAGGGTTCCTAGAAGAGATCATCAAGAGAAGGTCTTAATCCAAGAAGGTTTGCATCAGCATCTCTAGTAGTGGTCTGATCTGGTTTGGGTTGGCTTCTATCCTCCTCTTCATGAATAGATAACCTAAGAACTTCCCTGAGGTTAATGCGAAGGTGCATTTATCCAGATTGAGCTTCATCCCTAATTTCCTTATTCGAGAGAAGACTTCTTCTAGATCAGCAACGTGATCTTCCTTATTCTTATTTTTTACCAGTAAATCGTCAATATAGACTTCTACAGTCTTGTCGAACAAATTCTTGAAGAGCTTTGTTACTAACCTCTACTAGGTAGCTCTTGCATTCTCTAATCTAAAAGGTATGACTCAGTAACAATAGAATCCATGCTCAGTGATAAAGGTTGTCTTCTTTTGATCTGTCTGGTTGAGCTTATCTGATTATACCCAAAATAACCATTCATAAAGAGCAACCTCTCATGGCCTGACGTCACATCTACTAGTTGATCTATCCTTGGCATAGGGAAACTATCCTTAAGGCATGCCTTATTCAGGTTTGTAAAGTCAATACAGACTCTAACCTTCCCGTTCTTCTTAGGTACTACCACAATATTTACTATCTAGTCAAGAAATTGCACCTCTCTTATGAATCCTACTCTGATCAGTCTGCTCACCTCTTTATTCATCTTCTCTAAACAGAGGTACTAATCTCCTCGATTTTTGCTTAACTGGTTTGAAGGTTGACTAAAATCGCCCTCGATCCGTGGGGTGCGCGGATCCACTTTTGACTTTTGAGGTTTGGGAGTCGCCACCTAGTTATTATGGTCTAGGAACCAAACATTGACTCTAAAAGGTAAATAACAGTAATCTACGAAAGAAAATATGGGTCCGGGGATCATGTTACGGGGTTGGAAGGTGTTAGGTACTAACCCCGCTCGACAAATGTCAGTTTCTACTTTTTTCAAATAAAACTACATTGCTAACGAGACCTAAATAATAATAAAAAAAATATTTACTTTTACGAACGCAACGGTTTTGTTTCCTCAGATTTGATAGAACAGCTCCTTGTACAGCACTCCTCGCTTCATTCTATTACCGGATTTGCTTTAGATCTCCAAGACAAAGTAGTTCATTCTTAGATCTAAATTTTCTGATTTGTTTATGAATTTCTGGATGTTTTTAAAAGGGTTCTAGGTGTTTTCTGAGCTAAAGTTGGGGTATAGATGTTAGGTAAAGAGTTAGGACTTCAAAATTAGGGTTTAGGGGAGGCTAGGGAAGCTTTTTGACCTATTTTTCTTAGAGTTTTCTTTTTGATACGAAAATAAGTTGTAGAGACCCCTATTTATAGATTTTTTAGGTACTTTTTAGATAAAGTTAGTGTTTAATTATTTTTCTTTTAAATAGTTTTAGAGTTTAATTAGGTTTCTATTACATAGTTTTAGAGTTAAATTAGAATTCTATTAGGTAGTTTTGAAGTTTAATTAGAATTCTCCTAGATAGTTTTAGAGTTAAATTAGAATTTTATTAGGTAGTTTTAGAGTTTAATTAGAATTTTATTAGAGTTAGGGATTGACTTTGGTCTTATTAGATTGATTAGAGTTTTGACTTAAATCTTACTTGATTACCTTGACTTTAGGGTTTTGACTTAAGTCTTACTTGATTGACTTGATTTTAGGATTTTGACTTTAGTCTTACTTGATTGACTTTAATTTTAATTAGGATTTCACTTTACATTAATCAATGTTTTCATTATTAATTTCAAAATTTTTAATTATTAAAATTGTAAAGGTACCGTTTTGTCATCGAAGAGGACTTTTTGCGTTTTAAGTCATTTTTCAATGTTCCAAGATGTTTTGGAATCAATTTTTCATAAATAATTTGATGGGAATATTAGTTTGTGTCATTTGTGAAATTTTTTGTGGGAAATGGTCTTGAACTTTATGAGGGGCATTTTTATAATTTTATCAAATTTTGTGAAAATTGACGAAATGGTTTATTTGATTTTGATTTGTTGTTTTGTGTTTGAAAGAATTTTTTAAGCATAATGTAGGCTATAGGAATGTTTTAAAATTAGGGGTATTTTGGTAATTTGGTCATTTTTAGTGATTTTTATTGTAAAACTTCTTTTTGTCTGAAAAATGATAATTTCTATATTTTTGGGATCATATTTTACTAGTGTAGTGTGGTTTCTATAGTTTTGTTAGTTCGAGATACCTCATCCGAATTTCTAAAACATATTTAGTAACAACTAAAGCCTAGGAATAATCATCCATCATTGGGAACCGTCGCAATCGAGTTGACGAGTTGATTAATCAGGCGAGTGCAAAAATGGGGTGTCTACATTGACTCCTTATTTAGGTGATGGCAAATCACTTATGGGCTAATTCCTAACATCTCTTCTATGGACCAGGCAAAGACGTCCTAGTTTCTCTTTAAGTAATCGATCAACTTTCTCAATTCTTCCGTTGCCAGCTCTACCCCTACTCCGATTTGCCTTCCTTCTTCCACGTCTACCATCTGGATACATTCTAGGCATGGGGGTTCAGCAGGCTCACCTTCCTCCATTGTAACTACTATGGTTGGACTTTAGCCTCAAGTGACTCCTCCCTACCCAACATATATACTTGGGCTGCCACTTGATCTCCTCGTACGTCTTATATCCCTTATGACATTGGGAATCGGAGGACCTGATAGTATGTGGAGGGAACTACTTTCATCTTGTGTGTCCACCATCTACCCAAGATAGCGTTGTACGGAGAACTTGTCTCAACAAACATAAACCTAGTCATCAACGTTATCGGCCCCGCTTACTCAAGCAAGACTATCTCCCCCCAGGGCTGATTTGTTCTCCTGTCAAATCCAATTAATGGTGCTCCTGTTGGGGTGAGAACATTTCTACCGAGGCCCATTTTCAAAAAGGCTGAGGCGTACAAAATGTCCACAGAGTTGCCGTTGTAAATCAGCACCCTCTTGAGAGTAAAAGTACCCACCTGTAGAGTCACGATAAGTGCCTCGCTACCCTTTCCAAGTCCTTCTCTGTGAACGCCACTGTCTACTCGTCGTAAGGCACTATCTATTCTGTAGGTCCACTTCTTAACATCTAGACATGAGCCATGTGTTTTGCTTTCCGTTTCTTGATCCTTTCGTCTACCCTGTCCTGACCTGTCCTCCTACTCTCATGTCTAAGAACAACATATATCACGATTGTTTTTCCATCCTACCCATCAATAGGTGGCTGGTCAGGCTTGTGGTTCCTATCTCGGAGAGTATTCTCTCGTTGTCTTCTGGGCAAATCTCTCAACTTGTCCTACTCTGCTAACCTCTACAGGAACCTTCTCAAACCCTAGTATCTATTGATGGTATGCTCCTATTCTTTCTGATACTCACAGTATCTTTCATCTTCATTTATCTGATCTAGAGGAAAGGGCGCTGGCCACTCAAAGTAAGGTTCATTTGTGATGAACGACAAAATCTTATTGGGGGCATAGTGAAATACGTCCATTCTCTTCTTCGCTTTCTATCCTACTCAAACGGCCTTTTCCCACTCTGTTGTTGTAACTGGTGCTGTTTACTGGGCTTCACCACAGTGTGTATCACGTTGCTCTTCCTGGCAGAGTTTCAGTGGTCATCTTCTAAGTGAATGTACTTCTCTGCTCTTTCAAATAACTCGCCCAACGTTTCTGGTCTCTTCTTCACAAAGGACTTATACAATCCCGAACCAGACGACAAGGAGTTCCTAAATGCCACCACAACCGTTCTCTCATTATAACTCTCTAGGGACATTGCTTCCTTCCTAAATATCCTCGTAAACTCTTTGAGACTTTCTCTAGACTGCATCCTCATGCTAAGCAAGCATCAATGTCTATTCTATTTTTCCTATTGCCTATATAACGGGTTACAAAGGCAATGCAAAGCTTCTCAAAAGAAGTTATAGACCCATATGGCAGCTTGTGAAACCATGTTAACGTGTTCTCCTACAAATTTGAAGGGAACAATTTGCACATCAGCCCTTTCTCTTCTTCCCACAATGCCAGCATCTGCCAAAAGTGGAAAAGAGGCTCCAATGGGTCTTTCGTTCCCGAAAAATGACTAAAATGTGGTGGCACGAACTTATTTGGGATTTCCTCCACTAAGATCTCTGTCGTAAAGGAAGACTTATGTATCCCTCTAATGACTTGTACTTTCGTTGTGCCTATATTAGCACTCTTTATCATCTTTTTCTCCTTTATGATCATCTCTCTGACTTCTTCTCGGGTCAGACCTATTACAGGCTCAGTTCGAGTGGTTGTAATGGAAATTTTTGTTTCATCTTCTCTCATAGGGATCAACTACAGTGCACTTCTTTTTATATTCGATGAGCGATCATTCTCACTAGAGGGCTGAGGATCCCTTGGCGGAATATCTTTCCTAGCTGGCTATTAGTTATCAAGACGTGTACTTAAATTTCAATTTTGCTCAACTAAGTCATCTATCTTCTTCTACATCTTTTCCTACTGCTTCGTCATAGCATCTAACATCACCAAGAGTTGAGCATCTATGGCTGATGCCACTGGTGGGGATACATTTACTTCGTTAGTTCTTGTGGATCTCCACCATTATTTCTACTGAAATCAATTTGTTATTGGTTTCCCATAGATGGCACCAGTTCTGTGCTGTTAGAATCTGGTGGACGACTTTGATGGACCTAACCACACTAATCCAAAGTAGTTCCAAGCACCTCCCTCTTCTCGATGGCGTGGTACCGGCCAAAATCACTCCAATGCTCAAGTTAGAGAAGTAGAGGAATAGTCTCCCAAAACTGGTTAAACCTTTAATCCTTCCAAAAGACCCCTTTCAATAGTATTTACTGTGCTTTTTATCCTTCTCCCTCGCTTCCCACTTTTTAGGCCGTAATCATGAGATCTCTATTGACTTTGTAGAGTTGGTCACCTAACGAAGATCTTTGGGATTGATCGTACTATAGTACAGAGATATCTGGGATTGACGTGCGTGTGTCAATCTTATGGTTATTCTATGACTTGGTCTGTCCTACTTGGCTGACCTAGTCTCACCTAATGCTGTGCTGCCCTTCCAACCAATCTAGGGAGGTCTCTGCTTTGACCTGCCCTACTTGAGAGGCAACACTCATATGTTGATTTGTACCTAGTACGACTTAATCGACTTGGACACCTATACGGTTTAGACTGGTACGCAATTATTTTCCTCTACAACTTTAGTTATGACTCTTTCACTCATTAATGTGTGAAGTCCCTACCACCAAATATTTATTTTAAACATGTTCTATCTTGATCTTATCTAAATATAAAACATCTAAGCTAAGCATATGAGATGTAGAAATTCATCTAAAGCTTTGATCCATTAGAGTTGGATAAAACCTTGAAGTGAATCCTATAAACATTATAAAGAACTTTAGAAGGATAAAGAAATAACACAGAATTAAAGCTTAGTCCTAGGCTTCTCCCTTTCACTAATGGAGGAAGTCTAACCTATGGTCTTGGCAAAGATACAAGAAGAAGTAAAAGAAACAACACTTGTGTTCATGGTAACCAAGATACATTATCGCCTTGAGAAACTACAGAAGTTGCTGAAATAAAACCTAATTAAAAATGAAAATTATAGAGAAAATGTCAAGAGTATTGGAGGGAGAATAGCATAAAGACTTGGACAAAGGACCCAAACCTTTTTTTAAATTGGTAAAATGATCTATTTATAAACTTGAGGTGCTACGAAAAGATACAAAATTAGTCTCCTTCACTTTTACGTATAATATCACGTGCGAACCAAATTAGAGCAATTTTAGGGCGATCCATATGAAAATCACTATGTCATATTGATCTAGAGACATTTGGATCTCCAATTTTGTATGATAGCTTGATTGACCTTCTTGATTGCAACGCACTCTTGATTGATTGGTTTGGTGTTCATCTAGATGAGTTAATCATTGGCCTATACAGTGAATACATGCGATTAGTTTTTCAATAATTACATTTATTTTGTGCAATTAACCCTAATTAACATGGTATAACATGAAATATGATAAATTGATGCTTAACAAACTTATTTACGTAATCTAATGGAATAAAGACAAAAATTGAGATAAATGCCTGGGAAAAGTACGGATAAATCAGTGTTTTGAAATATTGATTAGAGCTTTACCCTCAAGGATCTGAAAACCTCGATGAATTGTCAAATTAGGCCATAAAATGAAATGTTAATGAATTTTGCATTCTACCGAAGATGGGTATCAGTAGATATCCCATTTTTGTGACTACTTGGTATGACAACTCGTCATCAAATTGTTGTGGATCCCTAATGATGAGTGCATAATACATACAAAGAGTCTAAAGCTTGTGAAAGACCCTTTTTCATTTTCTTTTCCCAATATTTTTTCATTTGTTCAAAGTTTTGCATGTGCTACTTAGAAATTACACACGCTTAGGTTCTCCACATATTTACACTCAACGTAAAAAGTACATATACTTAGGATCGTCACATGTTTTGATAACCTAAAGACTTCACAAAGCTAGGAAAATGAGACTTTGAAATTTAAAAAAATCATATTTCAATAAAACAAAACTATTCACCAACATTTAAGAAAATTAACAGAATGATAAAAATACCCCTTGTGGGTCTCACATCTCGTAAATGTCTTGAAAATATTTTCATTATTCTTGAAATGAGATTTGGAATCTAACAAGACTAAAATCAGTGAAAATGGATAAATTTACAATAAATTGTACAAATGACCAAAATGCCTCTAAAATATTCGACTCTTACTTAAAACCTTGATTCCTAAGAAATTGTGACTTTAGTAATGAAAACAAATATTTCAACAACATTCACGTAAATCAGAAAAATCTAGAGATCCTATGCTTAGTAAGACTACAAATGTTCACATAAAATGATGAATTTTTTCACATAAGATGATGAATATTCTTACATGAAATGAAGAAATTAAATTTTCAATCAATGAAGAATTAATTAAATTGATAGAAAATCAAAATTAAAATTAGAATTAAACCCATTGAAATAACTAATCAACCACTCAATCTTGAAAAACACCATTAATTGAACAATCAATAATTTATCATAAAATTGAACCAATCATTAACTAATAGTACAAATCTTAAACCAATCAAATTTGTCGATAAATTTTTCTTTACCAATCAATTTGGAATTAATGATCAAATTGAAATTTAAATCATCCCAATCGCGTACAAATTCGAGCCAACCCATTTCAATAATTCTTTACCAATCATCGAACTAAAATTCAAACCAATTAACAAACCTTATAAAAAGAAAATTACCAATTGATGCCTTCAATTCAATTTAAACCTTTTATCAAACTTAAACCTTTATTTAATTAATCAAAAATCACCAATGATTCATCCCTGATCAGTGGACAAGATTGAACATCAATTAAAATTATGGATTTTTATCCATTAAAATTTGAGAGAGAAGAAATATATTATATACGAGGTGTGTGGAATCATTATCCCATGTATTTGAATTTGAATCCCCAAAGGAGACTCTATGCACGTTTGATGAAGAGGAAGAATGTTCTAAGGACTCCTCAACCTGACATAAAATAACGAATAGAGAAAAAGAGTCCTGGTGGAACTCCTTTCCTTTTTTTTTTTTTTGCTTATAAATCCTCATTGACCATGTATAGGAATGAAGTCGATCGAATTGAGACTTAGAGAAAAAAAAAATTTTGCTCCATAAAAATTGAAAAGAAAAAATTGACAAGAAAAAAAAAAAAAAAAAACTAACTAACCTCCTCTTTCATTTTCTCTAGCAGAACCTTACCCCACAACCTCTTTCTTCAAAACATTCTATCCTCACTTCCTCTCCTTCATTTTCTTATCTTCTGCCACCCACAAACCTCCATCACCTTCGTTTTACAACCCAAACCACCACCCTTTTACCACAGTTTTACAGCCACTAAAACTAGCCTTCATTTGTGTCCTCACAGCCCTAGTCACCATCACCATTAAACCTCCACTTACATTCTTCTGCCATAAAACCAGCTCCTAATTACCTCACATTTTCTTCCATTAAAACGTCATCATCACCTCTATTTTACCGTTCCAAACCTCACCTTCTTCTCCACATTTTAGCAACCCAATCACAATATCCCCATTTAATTTTTAATGCCTAGAAAACAACCCCACCTCATGTTTTTTTGGCCTTTAAAACATTCTTCTTCATATTCATTCATGCACAACCTATCGACTTTGTTCTTTTCCTTCATGATGTCACCATTGAGCTTTTCCATTCATAAACCATCAGCTCCTACGATTTTAGCTCATCTAACATCCTTAGACCTCATGAGTTCAGTCCTTCAACCATTTTGGTCTCTCTATCACTCACAAACTACTTCACCTCTTAGTTTTCTTTTTCAAACCACATATTACGGCATTAAAACCTCATCATACCAATAGCCCCCATCCTCATATTATAGGAACTCCAAAATAGCTTACCATCATCACGTGTTTGCACCTCGAACTCACAAAAATGAATTCGATCTCTTGCTCATGGTTTGGTAACCCCGAACCCGATTTCTTCTTTACGGTTTGGCAACCCCGAACCCAAGGTTCTAGCTTTCAGCTCTTTGTGTTGTAACCATTGTGACACTTTCCTTAGCTTTTTCTGGAGGGACCATAATAATTGGATCATCACTTCTTTAAGGTTACTCGTATGTTTTTTCTATTTTTTTATTTTTCGTCTAGTCAACTCGACTCACAAAAGGTTTTTTAATTCAATAAGTCAACTCTTTTTTTTAAAAATTTATGTTTTGAAGTGTTAAAAAAGAAAAAATTTTTAATCTCATATATAATCAAATTTTAAACTTACTGAGTCAACTCGTTCATTTCAACATTGTTTTTAGATTTCATGCCCTTGGTTTGAACTACATTTAATCCGATCCCAAAAACAACCTAGAGTACGTAGGCAACCTAGGTAGCCATCTTAGGCCCGACCACAATAATTCTTTTTATCCATTAGTTTTCCTTTTTTAATTTTATTTACGAGTTGACTTGGTGATTCTTCTAGTATAATTTGATCTTCTTAATTTAACTTTTGACTTTGACTTTCGCTGTAGTCTTTTGACTTTGGGTTTGACCTAGGCAGACTTTACCTTGAATTTGATGATAGTCTCTCCCGTTGACTTTAGTCTTCACTCGTTGATCATAAGATAATCTTGGATCGTAGTAGAGATCTATCATCTCGATCAAGTGCGGTTCAATGCCTAATACATTTTGATACTCATATTCTAACCCCTTACACATTTTATTTATCGTAGATCAATTGGATTCCATTCAAAGTTATTTTATGATTCCTAGACCTAAGCTAGGTGGCAACTCCTAAAAGTCAGATCTGGTCCCATGGATCGAGGCATTTTTACTACCGAACTATTATTACATCATGTTGCTAAGGGAAGCTGAGACCTCTAATGAGATGAATCTACTAGCAGAAGCAATAAAGATGGCCAAACCAATGGAAGAGATGGAGCAAACTGAGGTCAATGATGTAGAAGAAGCACAACCAGAACTTTTGGTTATAATAAAATTCCAGTCAACATTGGGTGTGAATAAAAAACCACCATTACTAGCATCATCCGTTTTCAGGTACTCTCTTTTCTTGAAATCCTCCCTGCATAAGCTATTAATATCATTCTCAAACAAGTCATGTTCGGGGATTCCTTCTGGCTCTTTCTAATCTTGTTGTGGTAGTAGCTGCATTTGTTAGCCGTCAATTGGGCTATCATCACTTATCATTGTATAAACCAACATGTGGAATGTCTTCCTGGTGTATGGAACCTTCTTGAGATTTCAGATCTTGGGTTCCTGATGCTCCATCCTTGTTAGCTTTTCTCTTCTTTGCTTCTATTGCTTGTCCATCCTTCTAGGTGGGCTTGTAACCAAGGCCTAACCATGGCATGGCTTTCTAAGTTGAAATGAGCATGGCTCTTCCTTGATTTATCTTGCATAGCCTTTCTCCTGGACAAAATCCGGACTGCTTCATCACCCTTCCTATTATCATCATAGTTGGTGACAAACTTGCCTTCTTAACCTCTGTACCTTTTGGAATGTGACTAATTGGCTCGAATTGCAAAAAATTGATGCATGAGTTGTTCACTTGATCCTTTAATATCTATGTATGGCATATCTGGAGATCTGTCTATTGGCAATAAACTTTCTAATTTTATAGAAACCAATTCTTGGTTGATCATGAACGTCCCCCTCTAGTGAAGAGATGATGGCACTACACCAATCGAATAGATCCATGGCCTCCAGAAAAGGAAATTAAAAATATTTGGCATGTTTATCACTTCAAAAGTGATCTAGAACATACAGGGTGAGCGATAGATCAATTTTACCCATTGATTCTCTTTTTGAGCTATCAAAAGTTTGGATTTGCCTAATGCTAAGTCTTAAGAAAGATTGGTCCATGCCTAGTTTCTTAAAGTTGTGTAAGGATAGACATTTAATGCAGATCCATTATCTAGAAACACATAAGCAACTATCATACCCTTGCACATTACTGTGATATGTAGGGATTCTATGGGACCACAACCCTCTGGAGTAAATTCATCCCCAATGAATGTAATGACATTCTGTGATATGATCATTCCAACCATCTTACCAAACTACACAGGTGAAGTGGTTTTTATCACATGTAACTCGCTAGAACCTTGAATAGCACTTTCCTGTGCTTCTCTAAGCATTGTAGCAACCCTAGTATTGATACCTGGGATGGTACTTTGTTCAATTACTTTATGAGGTTGTATTCACTTTTTTTAATTCACTTAATAAAATCTATTACCTTCTTCTCTGCTACTTTTTTTTTTCTTCTCTACATGTTTGCTTTGTTCTTCTATGATGACAGTCTTTCCCTTTCCTTTGTCATTTTTCTTTACCCTGGTTTCTATTACTTCTGTCTCAACTATCTTTTATTTTTCAACTACCTCACTTTCTCTGACTACTGCTTCTATGCGGACTGTTTCCTGCTCTCTATCCATTATAACCTTTGCTTCAATCATCTATTTGGCCTGCTTCAATTATTCTTAATTAACAACTAAACCTCTATCCAGTTGCTTGTTTTGTACCCTTAACTTGTTTATTCTGCACCTTTTTACTGCTCTGACCAACCTCTATCACTATCTATTTCCCTTTCTCTTTCTCAGTCCCTTTCCTTATTGCTCCCTTTTCAATCATTCTCACTACTCTTCCTGCCTTAGTAATGAAGTCTATATCCTTGGGCTCCTCTTCCCTCTCCAGTTTCTCAACTTTTTCTATCTCCTTGAATTTCCCTCCTTATTGGAATGCTAAACCTATTTCATCGCTCCAAGGCACAACCTTGTTGAATACATAAAAGAAAAGTTTGGGAGTTTTGAAAGTGAGTTGGAAAAGTTCTGGCTCAACATGGAGGATGAGAAGTGGTGGTTGTTTAGGGGGCAAGGGAAAAATAGGTGTTCGAATGATGAGTGGTGGCAGATTTGAAGATGATGAGAGTGGTGTGATGTTGGATGGAATAACAAAATTTGAGGCTAAAATAAGAGGTAATGGGTTTAGAGAAGATGGTAAGAGGTTTATGATGAGGCCTCCAAATTGGATGGTGAAATGGGAGTATTATTTTGACTTTAAGAGATGAAGTGTTGACTGAAGTGTTGTGTTTGAGGTAAATTCTGACCTTTTACCCTAAAAGAATGATCAACCATGAGGAATCGAAATCTAACTCTTCATCTGAGATTGTTTTTGCTATATTTGTCAGCCTTACCATTTTCATTACCATTATAAGTTGGATGGGGATTTTGATTGATATTTTATTGCATTGGTGTGGTATTCAGAACTATAAGTTTCCTATCTATGAGGATCTGAACGGTATTCCTTAACTACTAGAACTGGTTTATGGAGTGACTAAGAGCTCTCATATGGAGTCATAGTTGGTGGTAGGATCATACCCGAATGTGTTCTCAGCTTCTGGATGTGACTGTCTCAGTGTAACATATCCTCCTTGATAAGGGCGCCTAAAAGCTCTGATAATTTCATAGGCAATCGAGTCAACTTTCTCCTTCTCTGTTGCTGGTTGTTGTTGTAGGGTTCTCGATATTGCACTGTTGTGGTTGTGCTTGAAACTGAAACTATTATTGATTGTTGTGTGGCCTTGCTTGGGGTTGTTGTGACGTATACGAACGGTTCAACGTTGCTTGAAAAGTCATAGGTGCTTTTGGTGCTGCAGTTAGGAATGAATTGGAATTTAAGCTGGCTGTACTTAATTATCCTGCCTTTCAACCTTTTTCTTTGTCGCAACTGTAGACACCCCAATTTGTACGTACCCATTAAGAAAATCCAAATTTTTCCAAATTGATTTCAATTGATAACTTGAACCTCTCAATGGGCCCGCATTGCCACTTGGCATTATTTTCATGCATACATGCATACATGCATCATGTCATATAGTTTACATGCTCAACCTTGTCCCTAATCCAATCTAATTCCATACCACTTCCTTAATCTAATCTAAATCCATACCTAACCCACCTTCCTAATCATGGACTAACCCAATTTCGTATCCATTCTCCATTGACCATACTATTATCCATGAACCAAGTCCATCCCCAAATCCATTATCCATAAACTAAGTCCATAGCCATAATACCCATAATCCATAGCCTAAGTCCATCCCCTAAGCCCAATACCAAGTCCATTCTAAGTCCATTCTCTCACACCCCCTCAAAAGGTGATACATGTTGATCTCTCATAAGCCCCCAATACCCAATACATCATCTAATTCGAGAGTCAACTCCCCCTTGTGAAAATTCAAGAATGCCCTTCCTACAAAGGTTAGTCAAACCAAAAAGATACTTTGATCTTTGGTAATAATCCATAAATGTGAGAGAACTTCCAATCATACCCTGAAAAGGTGGAAATCTTCAAGTGCATACATGGAATTCTCCCATTAGTCCATTTCAAAATTATACTTCCACCCTTTCTTTATGTGTTATTTACAAATGAACCAAGATCTACTTTTCACCTACCATTTCACCTTTACACATGTCATTCTCCTACTCACCCTCTCAAAAGTACTTTTGTTCTCCTATTGGTCCATTTTAAAAATATACTTCTACCCTTGCTTTATATGTTATTTACAAATGAACCAAGGTCTACTTTTTACCTACCACTCCACCTTTACACATGTCACTCCTTTATTCACCCTCCCAAAAGTAATTTTGGTCTCTCACCTTTATTTACCAAAAAATCAAAGATCAAAGAATACTTTTAGGATTTCTTTACAAATGTCATCTTTACCCTCATACAAATGGAAAATCTAAAAAAGAAACAACCTAAATCTCATGTCCATTTTCTTTATTTTTAGGGTTGAACCATTTTATTCCCAAAAGTTCTCCAAAAACTCTATAAATACCCTTATTTTCTATGAAAAATTCATACTCTCAAGCCCCCATCTTTCAACCTAAAACTCTATCAAAATTTCTACTCATCCATCATCTCCTAACCTTCAACTCTCTCACCCCTCATCTACATCCTTCAATTTTCAAGTTCACCTCTCAAACTCAAATTATTTCAAGACTTCCAAAAGGGACAAGGTGGGATAATAGTTGTTTATTTATTTTTTTAACTTGCATCTTCTTCTTCTATCCCTCTCTTCTTCTTTTTAGAAACCTTTAGGATGAAATGGAGAACCCTCCTTCATCCCAAGTAGATTGAACCTCAACCTTGGGCATGGAATGCTTAAGGCGATTTGGTTGAAAGGATGGATGTTGAAGCCCTTTTTAACCCATTCTCATATCATGCATCATAATGTACACTATGCACACACATCACACATGTTTGGCTATGATAAAGAAATGTGTAACTCTCTTGATGGGGTTAAAACACTAAGTTTCTAGCTAAGCATGCATGCATTAAGGTATAGATCTAAGAGAACTCCATTCATGGAACTTCTCTAAAATCCTAAACCAACATCTCAACTCATGTAAAAGTGTGTTGATTCCATAAAATATCTTCTTCCCATAAGATATTTCTTATGTCAACACCAACATCAAATCCTCTTCTAAAGAGGTACATACATACCATGTGCACCCACTCACTTCATGTATCCCATGCATTTTACTTGTTATGCTAATCTTTTTCAAAAATGGTTGAATCTAAAGGTAACCACCTTAGGTGGAGAGAATGGGGTGCCTAACACTTTTCCTATTCTCTAATCAAATCCCCTTACCTAGATTTTAGGTAGACCATACATTTTCCAAGAATGAGAGTTACTACAATGCCATGAAAAAATGATTTTCAAAATAATCGATTTGGATGCCCATTCATACCTATTTCAGAAAAAGAATGGTGGCGACTCCAAACAACGTAGCATTGAGGTTCAAAGATCAACATTCTCATGTTAGCTACTAGTTTTTTTACTGCTTCACTAGAAGAAGTGCCTTACTGTGGAACTATCCAATCTATAATCATCCTTAACTTCAAATCATCATCTATCTTATAGCAATCTGAACCAATAAGAAAAAACTAGATGTTGTGTGCCCTATGAGATGCATATAGTAGTCCTACCCTAATGTTGAGATAAACGTTGTGTTCATCTTGATTTTTATCATGGGTGGCTTCACTTATGAAGTGGATTCTTTTTATCGCTAAGCATACTCTTGGATGGTCTATTTGGGCTTCTTTGTCATCTTGGTTACACCCTACTTGTCAAATGCCACGTCTATATTAAATCTGTAATTACCCATGAAGACGGTGGCCAAGTGTCTACAATACTAGATTTACTGTGGTCCAATTAGGTGAACCATCTTTGTGCTACCCCAGTCAAGCTCCTCTAAAACATTTGCACTACGAGCTTGTCATTCCTTCCAAATTGGAACATAGAGCCATAATACAGTTTTAGGTGGGTAAGTGGGCTCCCAATGCCATTGTATTTGTCAAACTCGGGATACTTGAAGTCTATTGGTGATACGAAGTACGGATAGAAACATAAATCATCAAACCCAAAGCTATCTTGGGAATCTTTCCTTTTAGTCGGTTCAACTCTTCTATAATCGCATCCATGCGACTCAACAACTTGTCCTCAACGTAGTTCCTTTTTGGCATCCTAACCCAATTTGACTCTTCCTCATGTTCTATCTTGATATGTTGCGGAGGTGGACATTGAGTAAAGATGAGGGGAGGAATGTTCATGATTTGAGTTGGTATCGATACTAGTGTTGGCACATTATTATGAGCTTGTATTGACATAGGATTAAGAATTGGTGCCATTGGAGGAGGTACCATTATTGGATTGGCCTCTATGGGTGTTTGCTGTCTAGACTATCCTAAACCTTTTGCATGATTCTAAATAGCTTGAATAACACCTAGAATCTGAATCAGTGCTGATAGCATATTCCCAATTGATGCCAATTAATCATTCATTTTCTTAAATGTTTTTTTACCATCCGGATGGTTTCCAATTAGATTGTCTGTATCAAATAGGTTTTTTTTAGCTGGAAGCTCAATTCTATCTATTAGCCCCATGATGGCACTCTTAGACCTGAGATGATACTGAATTTAGATTGTAGCCCCCTTCTCAGTCCTTTGCTCTTTAGACGCCCAACGTTTGCACCCTAGTATAGAAGATTACTCTTAAGTGTAGGTACCTTGGATAAAAAAAAAAGATAAAACATCTATTTTTAGTTCCAAGAAAGCAATGACTTATTATTATATATACTTTTCTTGTGTTTTAGGTCAATAGAAAGTCCCCCCTCTCATGGTGAAGCTAAAAGAGACTCTAAAAAATTTAGGAGAACAAATGATCCTAGTTGCAATCCTTTATTGTTTCTCTATTTTTTTAACACCTAAAAGAATGTAGAGGAATTATCCCAAAAGAATCTAAGATGTTCTACTAAGAACCCTTAAGTGGTAAAACTGGCGAAAAGAAGGAAATGAATACTAAGGTGACCTTTTAAAAGTACAAAGGTCTTTAAGAGACCCGAATTATGAAAGGAAATATGACTAATTTGACCTTTAAGAGGTCCAAAGTTCTTTGAGAAACTCGAATTACGGAAGGAAATGGGACTAATTTGACGTTTGAGAAATCCAAAGGTCTTTGAAAAACTTGAACTACGAAAGAAAATGCGACTAATTTGACTTTTAAGAGGTCCAAAGGTCTTTGAGAGACCCGAACAACAAAAGCAAATGCAACTAATTTGACCTTTAAGAGGTCCAAAGGTCTTTGAGAGGCCCGAATTACGGAAAGGAATGTGAGATTATGAATTTGAGTTACAGCAATGAAGACAGGTCCTGCCCAGACCTTCTAACATTAAACCTCGATCTAAGTTGACCTTTAAGTGGTCTAGAGATATTTAAGAGATCCGATCTATGATCTTAAGTGACTCTTAAGAGGTCTAAAGGCCTTTAAGAGACCCGAACTACAAAAATGTCTCAAATGTATGAGACATAAAGGAAAAGGTCCCTTTCATAGGTGTTATGCCTGAACCTTGACCTTAAGGAAGGTTCATTGTGTAGGATCACCTTGCCCTTGAATCTTAGACGTCGATATCTCAAATGTATGAGATTTAAACCTAAAAGGTCTTGAAATAGGTTCGTTGTATATGGTCATTTTGACCTTGAATCATGGAAATGGACATCTCAACTGTATGAGCATCCTTTTATAGGATTGAGCCCTTTGATTTTAACCACTCTACAATAGATAAAATTTTTTTATGTGCATAACATTTGTCGACGAAGGATAATTGGGGTAACCCACATGTGGGGTTGATCATGAGAGGTTCTAACAAGCCTAAAATAGATAACGATTGATAACATTGCATGATGCCATCATTGTCATCTCATTAGAAATCATATTTATACTCTCCTTAGCTTGTCGGCAAATGAGGGATTGAACCCAAAAGAAAGATGGGAATCTTACCAATTTAGTAAGAAATGAAGTTAATCTAATATTATAAGTCAAACCTATTTTTTTATTTTTGTGAAACAAAATAGAGAGTAAAATGTTACTTAAACTTAAAACAATAGAAGAGGAAACTATACTAAGTAAATAAAAGAAGAAACATTCATTAATGATTAGTGTAACCTAGGATTAACACATAAAACTGTATTTGAGTTTATCTTTTTCTGTATTGAACAACAAAGGCTTAGTGTGAGCTCCTTGTGTTGGAAGATATGGCATGAATTGTTGTAAAATCTAGAGTTTTCGATTCGTATCTCGAGGAAAAATATAGTAAAATTTTGAGAAAATCTTAAAAGTGGGACTCAGGGTAAAATTGTAAGATTTTGTTTTAATTATTTTTAATGAAATCTAATCATACCATTGGATTCCAAATAATCGAAAAACATACTTTAGCCTGTAAGTACACTCAAATGCGAGTTCGAACATAAAAATTGCAAAATCATCGATTATCGAGTCGGACCAGGTTAAAATAATGACTTTTTACTAGAGCAAGAATTAGTAAGATTCGATCATATTATTGGGTTCGTAAAAAAATTATTAAACATTAACTATTTATTTATCATTTTTGGAGCATGAAAAGTCGAATTATCGTTAGAAATGAAAATGACGTCAAGTTTAAAGGTCACCTCAAGCCAAAAATGTAAATTTTTTTAGAGATAGAATTTATAGAAATTGACCACACCATTAAATCCAAAATGACAAATTATACGAAATAGGGTATTCATTCGTCATTTTTGGAGTTCAGACGGTCAAGTTATCGTCGATCGAAACAATAAGCAAAATACCGATTTCGTCCCAAGATATATATAAATAATTTTTTTTTAAATTTTTTTCACTATTCACCTTCGTTTTAAATGACCCAAAACCCGTCAACCCATTTTAAAAAAATCATTTTGTTCTTCGATTTTCGACCTCAGATTTGTTGCAAACTACTTGACGTCGACATCCGACGTAGAAGGGAAAAACGTCTGCAATCTCGTTCTCTACAAAACCCACCCAAGTTCCTTCTGTTTTCTCACCTTTTTCACCTCGTATCATCAAAAATCAATCGTATTTATATACGGGGATTTCAAAACTTCGACCTCAAATTTCATCTGTTTCGGAGTCAAACCGTCCTCCATCGCAGAAGGGAGAAAGGACAACGGCGTCGAGATCTTCGAAACCACCCGGTCAGATTAAAAAATTAGCCATCTTAAAGTTTGGTCTATCTCGATTTCTGTGCCAATCGTCTTGATTTCTGCACACACACTTCAATCATTCCGTACAAAGATAGTAAGGAACTTTCAATTGCTATTAGTAATCGCAGATTGTGAAAATTGTATTTAGGATTTTATTAAAAATTTGTGGTATATTTTTAAAAATATAGAATTCTTTTTGTTATTTAAAATTCATGCCAGAACTTGCATGTTTGATATGTTTAATTGTGTTTTATAATAAAATATACGTGTGTAGGATATATCACTGAGCTATTTCCGTCAGGTGAGTCTTATGCACCGCTCGGATCCCGTTTCGATCTAAGTTTTAGTATTTTTTCAATGTTATTAATAAAACTGAATTTCATAATTGGAAAAATGATTTAATATTTAATGAACTCAAATTGAGTTGATGAATATCAGAAAATGGATATTTTATTTGAAAGATTGAAAATGGTAAAATTAAAAAAAAAGGAAAAAGGGTATAAAATGAAAAAATGTCAGAATCACACCTGAGGGGTGATGTCTGCATTTTACATTGTTCTGTTGTGTGTAGGTTGGTGAACGGATATCCAAGGATAATGTTACTGGTTGCATGTTTATTTACTTTCTGAGATGTATGGTAGGGACCACCAAGCTCATACGTGGTATGGGATGCGTATGAGAGTGGAGTCACAATTGGAATCCAGGTTAATTTCTCTCTATCTTTACTAATGAACTTGTAATATAAAGGTGGTTGTATATGAATGGTTTGTATATTTAGGAATCACATGCACATCTGATAGGCATAGACGAAGATCATTTTTGGTCCCACTTAACGCGAAATTGGAGGATTTTATAACTTTTTCATCCGAACTTGAATTCGAACTTGCTTACAGGCTAAAGTATATATTTCGACCTCTTTAAATCCAATGGTGGAGTCAATTTTCATTAAAAATGATCAGAACAATATCCGAGTGTTTTACTCTAATTTTCTTCTTTGGTATTTTCCTCAAAATATCACCCTTTAGCTTCTTCGAGATACGAGTTGAAAATCCGGGGTATTACAATTTTTCTTCAAAGATTCCATATTCATGGTCATAAATCAATGTTAAAGGCAATTGGTGGAGAAAATCTCAAAAATGGATAATCATATCTCCTTGAGAACATGGGATCTTTTAATTGTAAAAAAATTTTAAATTAGGATTTATGGAAGAAACCTCTACAAATGTAAAAATGAATCATGAGATAGAAGAATTTTTCTCATTATCTTGAGTATGAGATAATTTTGCCAGACAACACAAAAATGCTCAATAATGGCGATGTGGCGCCTTCAAAATACTAATACAAAATCCCATGTTAGATCTCGAGGCACTAAGTAGCACCTCAAAATTTCAGCATGATTTCCTCTATTTATGTTAGCATTCTAAGGTACTCAACCTATTTTATTTGATAAACAATATACATAATGGCTTGTATATATATATACAAAATAGAATAACAATAGAAGCTTATATACATCTAACAATGTAAAGTAGGTTAGAGTGCAAAAGAATCAAATAATATATAGGATTTTATTGAAACTCTTTTCTCTAACAACATCCAAATGCTCAACTAAAATCTATTTTATAACTTGAACGAACTTACGTCGCTAGTACGTATAGCCCTAGTGCTCACCTAGTAAATGACTTATGTCGTCTATCTGACCCATCAGATAATCCTCACTTATGTGCTTTACATCGGCCTCGTCTAATGCAGAGCCTGAAACTAAAACAAATGAGAAGGAAAGGGTGAGTAATAATGATTACCCAATAGGTAAACAAACAAATCTTACCAATTACCTCTTGTAACATAAACGAGTAAGCATTTTGCACATGTTAAATTTTATAAAATAAACTATGATTAACTGGTACATATAATTAGGGATGAGCAACTAAACAGTTAAAATTTTACATTACATTAATCAGCAGTACTCATACTATAACATTTTCATCTTATACAATTTTAATTGATGAAATTGAAATAGTAAACAAGCTTTTCATTTTATAATTCAAAATAATGCAACAAATACATAATACACAATGGTAGAGTAATGGAATTAGAAAATTGAGATTCTACGACTAGATCACTCTAATTGGGACATGATGTTTCAATCATTTACTGATTTTAGTGAATGATTTTGTGACCGATCGTTATATTACCATGGTTGGTTGATCATTATCCTATTCAAGGTGGTCATTTGACTTGACCTTAAATAATAGGTCACTTTTTGAAGTGTCAAAATATTCGACTACTATAGACTGTTAGTGATCACTAACCAATCATCTTCGTCTACGTTTATCAGGTATGCATATGATTCATATTATACATCCTCATTCATGTATGAGACCACCTTTACAGTACATGTTTATCGGTAAAGATAAAAAAAAATAAACCCAGATTCTAGTTGTGACTCTACTCTCATATGCATCCTATACCACATATGAGCTTGGTTGTACCCACCGTACATCCCAGGATAGTACATTACTTCGGATGATATTTCAAGCATTCACAAGCTCTTTAACAATTCATAAAATTACTACATATATATGGGTCAGGTTCAAGGGCCATATGAGAAAACATATGTAAAAACTTTCGTTTTTAATAAAATTTTAAAATATAGGTTAGAAATTTTGGATTGAGCTGATTTTTTGTGAAGATGATCTCTATGATGGGAAGATCATCCAAAAAACAAAATCAACCCAATCTGAAACTTCTAACCCCATTAAAAGTGATTTAGAATGTGGACCATCAATTTTTTACTAATTTTTATCACTAATTTGTAAATCACTTTTGATGAATTTAGATATTTCTGATTGAGCTGATTTTTTGTGAGGATGATCTTTTCATCATAGTGAGCATCCTTGCAAAAAATCAGCTCAATCCAAAACCTCTAACTCTTATTTTGAAAAATGAAAGTTTTTTCATATGTTTTCTCATATGGCCCTTGAACCGCCCCCTATATATATATATATATATATATATATATATATATATATATATATATAATATATATATATATATATATATATATATGGATATTGAAAATAAATAAAAAATTGACATTACAGAGTTGAGAATGGATATCCAGTTTCCTATCATGTAATTGTGGTCAATCGGCCTAAAATAAATAATAGTACAGAAATTAAACCAGCGTCTTGAGCTAACATAATAGTAAATAAATATGAAACAGAAAGTAAATTACCCCTGGATATCCATTCATCAACCTACACATAACACAAGAATGTAAAATGCTAACATCACCCCTCGAGTGTGATTCTGGCATTTTACCATTTCATCCCCTTCTTCTAGGATTTTAATTTTTTGATTTTTAGAACATAACATTTCTTTTTTGATATTTATCAACTCAATATGAGTTCATTGAATATTAAATTATTTTTTTGAACATTAGAATTCATTTTTATCATTTCAATTGAAAAATTACAAAAATTGGATCAAAATGGGGTCCGAGCAGTGGCATAAGACAATTGACGAAAATAATCTAATGAAATGTCCCACCTGCATATAATTTATTATAAAACATAATTAAACACATCAAACACATATATTTCGGATGAATTTAAAATAAACTATAAAAATTTTACGTTTTGAAATAAAATAAAAAAAGTTTATAAAAATCTTAAATATATTTTTGAAATCTACGATTACTAGTAAGAATCATAAGCCTTTACCACTTTTTGGGCGTTAGAATTGAAGAATGCGTGTGAAAAATTGAGATGATCAATGCAGAAATCAAGGAAATTTAACATGGAGACAGTTGATATTTTAAATGGACCTAGAGGTTTTTCGAAGATCTCGAGATAACATCATTTTTCCCTTCTATGACAAAAGATTATTTGGCTTCTAAATGGATGAAATCGTGGGTGAAAGAGATCAAAATCCCCTTTTTGGTATGGTTAATTTTTAATGAAAAATGGAGAAGGAGAAAAAATAAACAAATAAAAAATTGAGAGAGGTTTATAGAGTTCGACGCTGCGGATACTTTTTTCTTCTTCGTCGAGTATCGACAGAGTCCCGTTCGTGACAAATTCGAATTCAAAGTTGGTTAAAAACTACCTTTTAAAAAAAACGTATGACTGTTGTTGGTTGATGGGTTGGGAAAGATGAAGAAATAAAAAAATTAAAGAATTCTTTATATAATAAATATTAGGATGTACGTGATATTTTTGAAGTTGTTTCATTTTTTAAGATAATTTGACTTTTCAGACTCCGAAACTAACGAGTGAATACTTCAATTTTTATAATTTTTTTATGAAAAACCTAATGGTGTGTCTAATTATATCAATTCTTGCTCTAGCAAAAAATTTACTTTTTTTAGCCTCATTCAAATTGAAAATCAAGGATTTTGTAACTTTCCGTTCGAACTCGAATTTGAGCATGCTTATAAGCTAAAATATGTTTTTCAGACATTTTGAATTTAATGATGAAGTCAGATTTAATTAAAAATGAATATAAAAAAAAACCTAAAGTTTTACCCTAACTCCCACTTTTAGAATTTTCTCAAAATTCTACTATTTGATTTTCCTTGAGATATGAATAAAAAACTTAGGGTCTTACAGACGATGATAATAAGATTACAAAACGTTGGTGATGATATCGATGTGTTTATGATGGCAATGACAACCTATGAAAATATGGGTAAATTTGATGGTAAGATCCGTCGATTTAGCATTTTTTAAAGTAGTATTTAAAAAGTAACGTCGAATTTACAATTTTTTCACGTAGTGACTACTTCGAAAAAGTGGTAAATTAAATGGGATTTTTTTGTACACAACAAGAAAAATAGCTAAATTCGATGAACCTAATTAACATCAAATTAACCCCTTTCTCACGTAGTAAATACTATGATAGGTTTTTGCTTTCTTTTTAAAAAATGAAAGATGTTTTTGCACGAAATTGAAGATAATATTAAATAGATTAGATAAATCAAGCCTGGGTATTGCAGAGCTTGAAGACTGTGATGCCCCACCAAATGCTAACACAAAGCCTCATGCTAGATCTCGAGGTACTAGGTGGCGCCTCGAAATTTCGGCATAGTCTCATCTGTTTATGTTAGCATTCCAATGCGTTCAACTTGTTCCACCTGATAAACAAAATCTATAATATCTTGTATATATATACAAAATATAATAAGAGTAGAAGCATATATATATATATATATAATATATATATATATATATATAATAACGTACGATAGATCAGAGTACGGAAGGATAAATAAAATAAAGGATTATACGAACATTTCTCACTCTAACAAAAGTCCTAATACTTAGTATAAGACTCATAATAGTACCTGAACAAACTAACACCACTAGGGGGTATAGCCCCAATACTCACTAGGTAACGGATTTTGGTCGTCTATTTGACCTACCAGATAGTCCTCACTCGTATTCTACACTTTCCGGATCTAAAACT
Organism: Akebia trifoliata; assembly: GCF_017979445.1. NCBI lineage: Eukaryota > Viridiplantae > Streptophyta > Magnoliopsida > Ranunculales > Lardizabalaceae > Akebia > Akebia trifoliata. The sequence continues at coordinate 12,546,448 of NC_141381.1, read as the reverse complement.
AAAAAATAGAGAAGGAAAGGGTGAATAACAATGATTATCCAGTAGGGAAGCAAACAATTTCTGCCAATAACCTCATTTAACATGAACGAATAAACGTACTGAATCATTTTAACATATGCAAATTTTTACTAAAGAAACTACGATTGACTTGTACATATAATTAAGGATGAGCAACTAAACATCTTAAAACTCACATTACATTATCATCAGTACTCACTATAACATTTTCTTTTTGTACAAATTAAATTAACCAAATGAAAATATTAAACATAGATCTCATTTTATATATCAAAATAAGACAACAAATACATAATATACAATGGTGGAGTAGTGAAATTAGAGAGTTGGGATTCACAACTAGATCGCTTCCAGTCGGGACATGGTGTTACAATTCTTGCTGGCTTTTAGTTTCTGATTTTGTAGCTGGTAGCTGCACTTATCACACTTGGTTAACCATTTATTCGGCTGAGGCTGGCCGTTTGACATGATCGTAAGCAATGGGTCTTTTTTCGATGTGTTAGAACATTCGACTACTATAGATTGTTAGTGATCACTAATTAATCATCTTCGTGTATGCCTATCAGACGTGCATGTGATTCTCATATATGCAATCCCATTCGAATACGACCACTTTTACATTATAAGTTCACTAGTAAAGATAGAGAAGAATAAACCCAGATTCCAGTTGTGACTCTACTCTCATACGTGTCCCATACAACGTATGAGTTTGGTTGTCCTTACCGTATATCCTAAGATAGTATATCACTCCGGATGATATGACCAACAATCCTTCAGATATTTGCAAGCTCTTTAACAACTCACAAAATAGCTACATATATATATATATATATCATTTCTTTTCTTTGTAAATAAATAAAAAAATTTCTTTGAAAATAAATGAGAAATTAACATTATAGAGTTGAGACTGGATCCTACCATGCAACTGTAGCATGCGATCGAAAATAAATAACAAAACAGAAAAGTAACTAGCGCCTCGCGCTAACAGAAAGTAAATAAATATGAAACCAATATCATTATCCCTAGATATCCGTTCATCAACTCACACATAACATCACAATGTAAAATGCAGATATTACCCCTCAGGTGTAACTCTGATATTTTACCGTTTAATACTCTTTTTTCATTTTTTTCATTTTTATAATTTTTAATCTTTTAAATATGATATTCATTTTCTGACATTTATCAACTCAATATGAAATCATTGATTAGTATAAAAAATTTCAAACCTTAAAATTAATTTTTATCAATTAAACTAAAAAATTACAAAACTTATATCAACATGGGGTCCGAGCAATGCATAGAACCCAACTAGCCAAACATAATCCGGTGAAATGTCTTATCCACGTATAATTTGTTATAAAATACAATTAAACACATCAAATATGTAGGTTTTGGCGTGCATTTGGTACAACGAAAAGAATTCTATATTTTTAAAATATATAAATTTTTTTTGATAAAATCCTAAATGTAATTTTCACAATCTATGATTAGTAATAGGATTAAAGTGCGTGTGCGAAAATTGAGACGATCGACACAAAAATCAAGATGGATCGGATGTTGAGGCAATTGATTTTTGAATCTGGCCCGGTGTTTCCGAAGATCTCGTTGTCGTCGTCCTTTATTTCTTTTACAATGGAGGACAATTCGATCCGAAAATGGATGAAATCCGAGGTTGAAAAATCAAAACCCCCATATCACATATGATTGATTTTTTACGATTTGGGATGAAAGAGAAGAGAAAATGAAAGAAAATTGGGTAGGCTTGGTAGAAAACGACGTTGTGGACGTTTTTCCCTTCTGTGTCAGAGGTCAAAGACAGACCACTCGTGACGAATCTGAGTTTGAAGATTAGGAAAAAAACCAATTTTTTGTTAAATACTGTTTTTTATCAATTTTTAATGACGATGAATAGTAAATTTGTTTAAAAAATTATTTATATAAATTTTTGGGATGAAATCAGTATTTTACTTATTGTTTCATTTGACGATAATTTGATAGTCGGGACTCCAAAAGTGATGAATAAATACTCTATTTTGTCTAATTTTTCATTTCAGATCTAAGGGTATAGTCAAATTTTACAAATTATATCTCTAACAAAATTTTACTTTTTTGACCCCCCTAAAATTGACGTCATTTTCATTTTTGAAGATAATTCGACTTTTTGGACTCCAAAAATGACAAGTAAATAATTCATTTTCTATAATTTTTCATTACGAACCTAATGGTGTAATCAAATTTTTAAAATTCTTGCTATAAAAAAAATCATTATTTTAGCATGTTCTGATTTAAAAATCGAGGATTTTGCAACTTTTCAGTTCGGACTCGCATTTGAGCATGTTTATAGGCTAAAATATATTTATCAATCTTTTTGAATCCAATGGTGAGGTTAAATTTTATTAAAAATGATCAGAATAAAATTTTAAAGTTTTATCATAATTTTGACTTTCAAGATTTTCTCAAACTTCAAAACTCGAGGTTTTGCATTCTCCCCCCTTAAATAAAATTTCGTCTTCGAATTTGAAATGATACGTTAGTTTTGGAATAGTTCTGGATATTTAGCCATCATCTCTGACTCCTTCTCCCACGTGACCTCTTCAACGTTGTGGTGTCTCCACAATTCCTTGATTAGAGGGATAGACTTAGATCTGAGTTATTTTACTCTCCTGTCAAGTATCTGAATCGCACCTCCCTTGTAGAACACATCTTCATCTACCTCTAACTCCCACAAATCAATCACATGTGAAAGATCTGACAAATACTTATTTAGCATGGACACATGGAACAGTTTGTAAACCTACTCAAGTTACGATGGTAGAATCAATCTATAAGCTACTGATCCTATCCGTTCAACTATTTCGAATGGTTCCACAAAACACGACTTCAATTTGGCGTTCACACTAAGCCTGGAGATTCCTCTTCTAGGCGATACTTTCAAGAATACTTTATCCTCAACTTGAAATTCCAAAGATCTGCACCGCTTGTCTGCATAGCTTTTCTATATACTCTGAGTAGTTTTTAATTTATCCCATATGATGCGTACTGCCTCAATAGTTTTCTCAACAATCTCGGGTCCCAACACTATTGCATCTCCCATTTTTGCCCAATATATTGGTGATCGACACGGCCTACCATATAAAGCTTCAAACGGTGGCATGCCGATATTAGCTTGAAAACTATTGTTGTAGGAGAACTTGACCAATGATAAGTGACGCTTCTGGCCTCCTCCAAAGTCTAATACACATGCCTGTACCATGTCTTTTAAAATCTATATTACCTACTCAGATTGTCTATCTAACTGTGGATGAAAAGTCGAACTGAAGTTCAACTGAGTACCCATGGCTTTGTGAAGACTCTCATAGAATCGAGAAGTAAATCTGGGATCCCAGTCTGACACGAATAGAAACTGGTACTCCATTCAGTCAAACTATCTTAATTATGTATATCTGGCTTAGTCTATCGATGCCAAATGAGACTTGAATCGAAATGAAGTGTGTCGATTTCGTCAGTCGATCAACAATCACCCATATGGCGTCTAACCCATTATCGGCTCTCGGTAACCCAACTACAAAGTCCATAGTCAAATGCTCCCATTTCCATTCCACTATGGGTAATGACTGGAGTAAGCCTGTTGGGTTTTGGCGTTCGACCTTGACTTGTTGAGATGTCTGGCATCTATTTACATATTCTGCGATTACCTTCTTCATACCCATAAACCAGAAATTTATTCGCAGATCTCCATACATCTTCGTACCTCCTGGGTGAATAGAATATCAAGAACGATGTGCCTCACCCAGTATATCGGATCTCAACTATGAGACCTAAGGTATCCATATCCTGCATTTAAATTTGAGAAACTCGTCTGATCTTTTTGACCAATCCAGGTCAGTCAGGTCCTGTAGCGTCCCGCCAAACGCTAACATAGGGTCAGATCTCAAGGTATTAGGTGACACCTCGAAATTTTGGCATGGTCTCCTCTGTTTATGTAAGCATTCCAAGCCGTTCATCTGCACCTGATAAACGACATACAATCCTGCATATAAACAAACAAAATATAATACTAGCGAAAACCTATATACATCTAATAACATACGATAGATAAGAGTGCGGAAGAAGAAATTATAATACATGATTATACGAAAATTTCTCTCTAACAAAAGTCCTAATGCTTATAACAAAATCTATAATACTTTTGGACAAATCGATACAATTAGGGGGTATAACCCCAATACTCACCAAGTGACAGACTCTGACTATTTATCTGACCTACCAAATGATTCTCACTCATATTCTACACCTTCCTCGCTAAGCTTCGGATCTGAAACTAAAAAAAATAGAGAAGGAAAAGGTGAGTAACAATGGTTACCCAGTAGGAAAGCAAACAATTTCTGCTAATAACCTCTCCTAACATGAACGAGTAAATATACTGAATCATTTTAAAATATGTAAAATTTTATAAGAAAAATACGATTAACTGGTACATATAGCTAGGGATTAGCAACTAAACATTTTAAAACTCACATTACATCGATTAACAGTACTCACTATAACATTATCTTTTTATACAAATCTAATTGATCAAATGGAAATATTAAACATGCATTTCAGTTATATATCAAAGTAAGGCAACATATACATAATACACAATGGTGGAGAATTAGAATTAGAGAGTTGAGATTTACGACTGGATCGCTCTTAGTCGGGACATGATGTTACAATTCTTCTCTGGCTTTTAGGTCCTAATTTTGTGGCCGGTCGCTGCACTTACCACGTTTGGTTGACCATTTATCTAGCTCAGGCTGGCCGTTTGACGTGATCGTAAGCAATGGGTCTCTTTTTGATGTGCCAGAACGTTCGACTACTATAGATTGTTAGTAATTACTGACTAATCATTTTCGTCTATGCCTATCAGGCGTGCATGTGATTTCCAAATATACAAACCATTTGTATACGATCACCTTTACATTACAAATTCACTAGTAAAGATAGAGAGGAATAAACCCAGATTCTAGTTGTGACTCCACTCTCATATGCGTCCCATACCACGTATGAGCTTTGTGGTCCTTACCGTACATCCAAGGATAATACACCACTCTGGATGATATGACGCACTATCCCTTCAAGCATTCATAAACTCTTTAACAGCTCACAAAATAGCTACATATATATATATTATTTTCATTTGAAAATAGAAGAGAAATTAACAATACAAGATTGAGAATGGATATCCAGTTTCTTACTATGCAACAGTGGTCAAACGGCATAAAATAAATAACAGAACGGAAACGTAAATAGCGTCTCGCGCTAATAGAAAGTAAATAAACATGCAATTAGTAATATTATTCCCAGATACCCATTCACCAACATACACACAACACAACAATGTAAAATTCAAACATCACCCCTCGGGTGTGATTCTGACATTTTATCATTTTCATACCCTTTTTCTTTCTTTTTTTTTTCAAATTTTACAATTTTCAATATCTCAAATAAAATATCTACTTTCTGATATTCATCAACTCAATATAAGTTAATTAAATATTAAATCATTTTTTCAATTATCAAATTCATTTTTATCAATAACATTGAAAAAGTATAAAATTTAAATCAAAACGCGGTCCAAGCGATGCACAGGACCCAACTGAAGGAAATAACCCGGTGAAATATCTTACCCATGTATAATTTGTTATAAAATACATTTAAACATATCAAACATGCAAGTTTTGGCATGAATTTGAAATAACAGATTGAATTCTATATTTTTGGAAACTCACCACAAATTTTTAATAAAATCCTAAATGCAATTTTCACAATCTACGATTACTAGTAGAAATTGAGAGTTCCTTACAATCTCTAGGGGACAAAATTGAAGCACGTGCGTGAAAATCGAGGTGATCAGTACAAAAATCGAGGTGAATCATACTTCGAGACGGCTGATTTTTGAAATCAACCTGGTGGTTTCAAAGATCTTGATGTCGTCTTTCTTTCTCCCTTCTACGGTGGAGGACGGTTTGACCCCGAAACTGATGAAATCCAAGGTCAAAGTTACGAAATCCTTGTATATATATACGGTTGATTTTTGATGATACAGGGTGAAAAAGACAAGAAAATGAAAGGAATTTGGGTGGATTTTATAGATGTCGAAGCTGCAGACGTTTCTCCCTTCTATGTCGATCGTCGAGGGCAAGCCGTTTATCGTGAATCTAAGGTTGAAGAATCGAGGGAAAACCAAAATTTAAAAAAAAAATGTTGGCTGGTTTGGACAGGTTGGGGAAGATGAATAGTGAATTTTTAAAAAAAAATTATTTATATAAAGTCTTGGGACGAAATTGGTATTTTGGCTATTGTTTCGATCAACTATAACTTGATCGTCTGGACTCCAAAAGTGACGAATGAATACTCTATTTCACCTAATTTTTTGTTCCAGATTTAATAGTGTAGTTAATTTCTACAAATTCTATCTCAAACAAAAATTTACATTTTTGGCCTGAGGTGACCCCTAAAATTGAAGTCATTTCGTTTTTTACGATAATTCGACTTCCTAATCTTCAAAAATGACAAATAAATATTCCATATTTAATAATTTTTCGTTATAAACCCAATGGTATGATCGAATCTTAATAATTCTTTCTCTAGCAAAAAGTTACTATTTTAGCATAGTCCGAGTCGGTAATCGAAGATTTTGTAATTTTTCTATTCGGACTAGCATGCTTACAGGCAAAATTATGTTTTTTGATCATTTTGAATCCAATGGTGAGGTTGGATTTCATTAAAAATGATCAGAAACATCCTAAAGTTTTACCCCCTAAGTCCCACTTTCAAGATTTTCTCAAATTTTCACTATTTATTTTCCTCGAGATACAAATTGAAAACTTGGGGTTTTACAGGTCCCTAGCTCTCAACTTATATTCTTCTACATCTTCATGTACTTTGTAGGCTTCCCTAATTTATGTTATCAACCCATTTTTGATTCTCAATGTACCTAGATATATGTGCGGTATGTACCTTTCCCTTGGAGTCTTAAATATGATTTTTGTGGCTTGTTCAAGTAACTGTCATTCTTTTACCATCATATGAGCTACAGTGTTTCGGCTCAATGCGTCGACAACTACATTGACTTTTCCTAGGTGATACTCAAGGGTAAAGTTGTAATCCTTGAGGTATTCCATCCAACGTCGTTGTCTCATATTTAATTCTCGTTGTGAGAATATGTACTTGAGGCTCTTATGATCGGAGAGTACTTCAAACTTTTCTCTATATAAATAATGTCTCCAAATGCATAGTGCGAACATTATTGTAGCTAACTCAAGATCATGAACAGGGTATATCTTCTAATAATTCTTCAATTTTCTAGACGCATATGCCACTACCTTCCCAAATTGTATCAATACAACTCCCAAACCAATCCCAGATGTATCAGTAAAGATCATCAAACCCTCACCTGGAATCGAAGATACTAGAATTGGAGCGATCATCAATCTTATCTTCAACTCCTGAAATGCAGTCTCGCAATTGTCATCCCACTCAAACAGGATATTTTTCTGAGTTAGTCTCATCAATGGTGCTAGAATAATGGAGAATACCTTAATAAATCTTCTATAATATCCTGTCATCCCAAGGAATAAACATCCATCATTGGGAACCGTTGCAATAGGGTTGACGAGTTGATTAATCAGGCGAATGCAAAAATAAGGTGTCTACAGATGCCCCTCTTTGGCAGAGGGTTGAAGCAGACTAGATAACAAATCTATTTTAGTAGATAGTGTGATATCCGAATGCCAAAGCTAGTGACAGTTCATTTTGCAGTATAATTTAGCAATTCGTCGGGATGTTCGGATCCTTGAGAGTAAAGCCCTCCCCAAACTAAAAAAATGTCATGTCCTTGAGCGCGAGCTCTCACTAGCAATGTCAGATCCTTGAATTTTAGAAAATTCTCCTTAACTGATGTAAAAATTATGCAAGTGTGTGACTTAAAATCTGAGATAAATTTCGAAGAGTTTAAGTTGGAACTGAGTAAAATTTGGACATAAAAGGAATATAAATTGAGCATAAACTGAGCATAATTTGAGCATAATCTGAGCATAAACTGAGCATAGACTGAGCATAGATTGAGCATAATCTGAGCATAAACTGAGCATAGAGTGAGCATAAACTGAGCATAACTGAGCATAATCTGAGTATAATTTGAGCATAAACTGAGTAAAATTTTGAGAAAACCCTCGGCGGTAACTGAGTAAAATCCAAGATAACCCTTAGCGGCAACTTAGCAAAATCCAAGATAACCCTTGGCGGTAACTGAGCAAAATCCAAGTTAACCCTTAGCGACAATTGAGCAAAATCCAAGATAACCCTTGGCGGCAACTGAGCAAAATCCAAGATAACCCTTGACAGCAACTGAGCAAAATCCAAGTTAACCCTTGGTGGCAACTGAGCAAAATCCAAGATAACCCTTGGCGACAACTGAGTAAAATCCAATCTAAGATAACCCTTGGCGATAACTGAGCAAAATCCAAAATAACCCTTGGCGGTAACTAAGCAAAATCCAAGTCAACCCTTGGCGGCATCTGAGCAAAATCCAAGTTAACCCTTATCGACAATTGAGCAAAATCCAAGATAACTCTTGGCGGCATCTGAGAAAAACTGACAGAGGAATTAATGAATTTTGGGAAGAATTAGTGAATCTGGAGAAGAATGATTAAAATGAATCTGGATGAGATTGAAAATGAATCTGGAGAATAATGATTGAATCAGGGAACGAATGAATAAATCTTGAAGAGAATGATCGAATCCAAGAATGAATGGATATGGGAAAAAATTAATGAATTTGGGAACGAAAGAATGCCTTATCTCTTGCTCTAGGTAAATGAGTTATTCTTTGGGAGAAAACCAAAATATGAGATCAGGAATGCTTTTATTTGACCCTCAAGGTTTTTTTTTATTTTTAAAAATTTTATGAATTTAAAACTTGAGTTTTTATTTCTTTTGAACCACAAGGGTTTTCGAAAAATTGTTATCAAGAGGGTAACCTTAAGTTTGGGGTTCCCATTATCTTTTAGGATTAACATTGCTAAAAATGCCTCTAGTTTGACAATAAACATGGCATTGTAGATAATTGAATACATCATGCAAAAAAATAAAAAAAAATGCCCCTAGTATAAGGGGGGAAACTACATATTTAGAGGGAAAAAAAATGCCCCTTGTATAAAGGTTTGAAATATTTGATTACCACAAGCGCAATAAAGATCCAACTTTTAATTTTGTAGAAGATTTTGAGTCAGGCTCAAGAAAATAAAATATTTCCTTTCGAGACTCATCATATAATTCACCCTTCTCCCCCTTGGTTCACTTGGAGAAGTAGAAAATTTTCAGATCCATCGTAGACAAAATACTTGTGGCTTCTGAGTTTCTGCCTGGTTTAAGCTAAGTGTTGAACTTGACTATTTTGACTTCAAATGTCTCGGCTCGAACCTCCTGAGATTTTTTCAATTTTTCTTTGTTCCTCTAACTTTTGCCTAGATAGCCTTTTCAGGTTTCAAACTAGCGAGCATGCTCTAGCTTTTGCCTAGATTGCCCTTTCAGGTTTTCAAACTAGCGAGCTTTCTTTTTTTCTTTACTCTGATTGTTGCCAAAGTTGTCATTTTGAATTTTCAACCTTGTAAGCTTGCCTTAACTTTTGCTTAAGTCGCCCTTTTCAGATTTTCAACCTAGTAGGCTTTTTTTTTTCTTTTTTTCCTTGTGGAATTGCTGTCTGATCGTGCTTTGCTATCTTCCTTGACTTTTCACACGGTACTTAGGAGGACTTTTATGGGTAGGTTTAGGACTGGGCATTAAAAGAAATGAATTTTGAGGCTCAAAAACCTAAATGCCCCTTGTGTGGCATTTCCTTTTAAATTATTTTCTTTTTCCTTGAATTTTCTTCCCCATTTTGGATGATATTTCTTTTTCTTTTGAATTTTTTTCTTTTTAGATTTTTTCTTTGTCGGGGAATCTATTTTTTTATTTTGATGTAGTCAGGCCTGAAGTAACTTCTCAGTGTAGACACCCCATTTTTGCATCCACCTGATTAATCAACTCGTCAACCCGATCGCAATGATTCCCAATGATGGATGTGTATTCCATTGCTTTATTTTGTTACCAGATGTGTTTCAGAAATCCGGATGAGGTATCCCGAATTGACAAAACCTTAGAAACCACGCTACGCTAGGAAAATACGACCCCAGAAACATAGAAATCATCATCTTGCAGATCAAAAAGAAACTTCACGATAAAAATCACTAAAAAATTACAAAATTATCAAAATACCCCTAACCTCAAAACAACCCTAGTGCCTACGTTACGCTTAGGAAAACTCTCTCGAATACATAAAATAACAAATCGGAACCAAATAAATCATTTCACCAATTTTAACAGAATTTGACAAAATTATGAAAATGCCCCTCATAAAGTTCACAATCATTTCACATAACAATTTTCATAAATGACACAAAGCAACATTCTCATTGAATTCCTTATGAAAAACCGATTCTAAAACATCCTAGAACATTAAAAACCGACTTGAAACGTGAAAAGTCCTCTCCGGGGGCAAAAAGGTAATTTCACAATTTTCATAATTAAAAAATTCGAAATTAATAAATAAAATATTAAATAATTAAAGTAAAATATTGATGAAATTAATTTAAAATTTTGAACCTAAAAAATCGATCAATCGGACTTTCGGGTAAAATTGTTGAGGGTTCGTGGGATATTTCTTTAAGGACCCCTCCATTTGGGGGTCCAAAGAATTAAAGAAATAATGGAAGGGGGTTCTCCAAAAATTAAAAGTAAATCAAGCAAGACTGAAGTAAAGGTAGTAAAGTCAATTAAGTGAGACTGAAGTCAAAATTAAAGTCAATTAAGCAAGACTGAAGTCAAGATATTAAAAGTCAATCAATTAAGACTAAAGTCAAAACATTAAAAGTCAATCAAATAAGACCAAAAGTCATAATAGAATTCTAATTAAATAATAACTCTATCTAATAGAGTTCTAACTTAAAAACAATTCTACCTAAAACAATTTTAATTAAAACACAATTCTACCTAAAACAATTTTAACTAAAATACAACTCTAATTAAAAGATCTCTAATTAAACACTAACTCTATCCAAATCACCCCTAAAAACATCTATAAATAGAGGTGCTCACACCCTATTTTCGTATCAAATCATAAACCCTAGGAGAAGTAGGTCTAGAAGCTGCCCTAGCCCCCCATAAACCCTAGTTTTGGAGCCCCAACTCCTTACCTAACATCCCTCCTTCAATTTTAGTCTAGAAAACACCTAAAATCCCTCCAAAAACACCCCCAAATCCGCAACAAACTTGAAGAGTTCAGATTCAAAAACAAGGAGATACCTTGATCTAGGAGATCCGAAGTCAAATCCGGAGACAGAACGAAGCAAGGGAGTACAGTACAAGGAGTTCTTTTTGTCAGATCTGAGGGAGAAAAATCCTTGCTATCGGAAAGGTATCAGTTTTTTTTATTATTTTTATTTCTATCTAGGTTTTTAGCAATGTGATTTACTTGGAAAGTTAGTAGAGACCGGCTTTGGCCGGGCGGGGTTGGTGCCTAACACCTTCCAACCCCGTAACGTGATCCCCGGACTCTTTTTCTTTTTCGTAGATTAGTTTGCCTTTTTTAGAGTCAGTTTGGTTCCTAGACCTTAACAACTAGGTGGCGACTCCCAAACCTCAAGGGTCAAAAGCGGATCCGCGCACCCCGCGGATCGAGGGCGCTTTCAGTGGCGACTCCACTGGGGACTATTGAGGATCAAACTTGAAAAACCCCAAGTATGGGAACATTGCCAAGATGACCTAGTTTTTTTTATTATTTAGTTGGATTTATTTTATTTATTTTTTCTGTTTATTTATTTTTTTTGGTCTTGATTGTAGATGGTTTTGGGCATTGCATTTTTTTTTCAATTAAGGATCACTTTTTGATGACCCCTAAACAATGAAACATTCAAATTGATGGAATGATGAAGGTTGGACAGAAATATTAAAACGTTTTTAGAGAATATTCTAGTGAGAATTAAGTCTGGGAGCCTATTAATAAAACATAGATCTCATCGAGTAGATTAATTTAGAATCTGAGTTCACTCAATTTCGTTATCGGAAGCCTTAGATATCATCGATGCAAGTTCAATCTGTAAATCTGAAATTATTTCTGAATGAAAGTTGGGACAACAACGTTAAAACTTTTTTACAGAACATTCTGGTGAGAATTAAGTCTAGGCACCTATTAATAAAATGTAGATCTCATCGAGTAGATTAATTTAGAACTTGATTTCACTCGATTTCATTATCGGAAGCCTTAGATATCATCGATGCAAGTTCAGATTGTATTTTCCTAATTTACAGAAAATCTGAATTTATCTAATGTTGGCACAATTAATGTTCTTGAGAGTGAGCTCATCTCAACCATTGTCATTCTATCATCAATGTAACACCTATTGGAATCTCGATTTATTTTGGATCACCCAAAAGTGATCATTGATTGGACCTTAAAAATTATAAAAATTATGCTTATTGCAATGTTTGTTTGATCATTATCATATGCCATATTTATTGATTAATTTACCATGATCTTGCTTGAAATACATGATTGATGTTGATCGTAATGTTAATGTGCTTATGTGATGGGAATAATGTGATCTTAATTGAATATTCATATGATTTGAATGATTTTGGTTTTGATTAAAGGTATGATTGGTTTGATTGGATCCATGGGCCCATTTGTTTGAAAAAGGTCCCGGGCACACCCCACCCTGTTTTGCACACACCACATGCACGTTTACTGTTTTACTCACTTACACGTCCCATTTAGCCAACGTGGCACTAGTGCGTGGCCCTGTCTCTTCGGAGATGCGACGTCAGTCATGAAATCCACAACTCCAGTCACGTACCTTAGGGTATATCAAACTGGGGGCATCAATACCATCTGATCAGGTGATTTTGAGAAGTATGTTGATGCACCCAGGCTGGAGCGACCTGAGCCTTTGACCTATTGTAAGCCACACAGTCACATGTCCCGATTGCCAACGTAGTACTAGTACGTGGTCGGTCCCCTCGTGGGATGCCAAACCATTTATGAAAGCTACTACTCTTGACTCGTACCCGTAGGTATAAAAGATAGTCTAAGTATATCAATTGTACTTCTTGGTCAAAATCGGTGCCTAAGCAAGATCTTGCCCCGCTGTACCCTACTGTACGAGGGGGATAGACTACGTTTATTCTAGACGAGAGGTATTTAAGTGGGCCCTTGCTCAGCATTGTGCGCCACCTCTCAACTGGAGATCAAACTGGCTGTTTTTGGCTTCAGAGAAGTGAATTGAGGTTTTAGATTATCACCTATACAGTATATCAAACCAAGTCACCACGTATCGAAAGGTATATAGGTGTGCTTGGGCAAGGGTGGCTAGATAAAAATGCATTGCACGTAGTAAACCTAGAGTCTAGAAGCCTTCCTATAGGTCACGACCCGAATTGACTATGGGTGTTCCTGGGTTGTTTTATTCAATCCAACCAACAGGTAGGTGGGCAGACCGATCCAGAATAATCAAACAAAACCCGCAATATCGGTTCTACCCAATCAGTGAAATGTACTGATTAATTTGAGCCACTTAAACCAGTTGACCCAATGGACAAATGGATTAAACTGATCAATACCAAATCAGTTGGACTAATTGGTTTCACTTTTAAAGATCCAGACCACTTTATCTAGAAAGATTCGATCTTAAGATCAAATTAATTTATCTGATCAAAGGTTCAATCCCAATCAGGGGTAGACCCGCATCTAACCTTTCTCACTTTCTTGGTCACTATAGACTTATGGTGCATTTGGATTTGATATTTTCCACCGAACTTGGGCTATTCTATATCAAAACTTTAATCATGTGGATAAGAGTCAAACCTTCAAAATCGATGGTTAATCTTAGGTGTCCCTAAACGTTCTAAACCCTCATCTGTGTCATTTTGGGTCATTCAAAAGAATCGTCTAGTCCAAGTACCAATGTCAAGTCTAAGTAGTCCATCCACCCAGAAGGACCTTCTCTCTTTGTAGATAATTGTCCCTAAGTTTTCTTTGAGTTTCAATCCAGTTTTTGTCAGTCTTTAGATCCAGTTAGTTGTCTCAGTTACGTTAGCCTTTATTCAACTTTCAAATTTTAGTCGAGTTTGTCAGTCTATGTTTTTTCAATTCCAATAAAATATAGAAGCTTATGATTATCATGCGTGTAATAATGATTTGAACATACAATCTAACATGAGAAATGACTTAAAGCTCAGTAATCAAATTTGATAAATATTGGAATTAAAGAGTACACTCAAGAAGTGCAAATTGGTGATACATTATCCTCAGGAAAACATGAGAGAGTAGTAAACTTACTTGAGAAATTCAACAATGTTTCTTGCATGATCTCATAAGGATATATGGATGGATTGTATAAAAATATAGATCAAGACATAAAGTCGAGTGATTTCAAAGTCAAAGATTATTGGTCAAAAATGATATAGTTGAAAGCATCGACAAAGACACTAAGACTTACAAGTGGATCTACCAGGTTTCTCACTCAAAAGAGGAGAATTTTCATTCATAAAAGAATAAAAGATTTTCTCGAAGTTTTAGAGTTAGAAAACTCAATCATACTCGATTTCACAAAAGAAAACTGAAGAATATTCATTCTCAAAAGAAGACCTTGCTCGACAGAGCAATTCAGACATCAAGTTCCTAAAACCTTGGCCAAATCAAGTAGTATTTCACAAAAGGAGGCCTTCATTGGTCGAACCATTTTCCTGTCTTACCAAGAAAAAGATAACCGTCTTTAGCCCCTCGCAGCCTAAAAAAAAAAAATATCAATAGCCTCTTCTTTCTAAACTATGTCGACCAACCTTGGGAGGGAATCTTATTATGAACTACGTTTTGACCTGATCCCAAAAGAGAAAAGAAATATTTGGGGTACGTAGGCAATCTGAGAAGTTACTTCAGGCCCGGTCATGAAAAAAAATATTCTCTTAAGGAAAGTATTATCCAAAAGGAAAATCCCCTATTGAAAGGTTTAAAAGAAAAGAATGTCAAACTAAGGACATTAGAAAAAAGAATCAGAAGAATTGATAAAAAGAAAAGAATGCCAAACTAGGGGTATTTAAATAAAAAAAATCAAAATAATTGACATAAAAAAAGAGAATATCAAACTAGGGGCATTTTGGGAAGTTGAGCCTTATATCTTTTCTTTCTAAACCATATCCTAAGCCCACCTATTAAGTCCTCCTGAATGCTATTTGACTCGGTTAAGGTGCAGGGAACTGAGAAGTTGTCGAGTTGGTTATACAAGATCATCAAGAAAAAAAAGAGAAGCCCGCTAAGTCGAAAACCTGAAAAGACGGCTTAGGCAAAATTTAGGGAATAACCATAAAAAAGAAAGTCTGCTAGGTTGAAAACCTGAAAAGGCGACCTAGGCAAAAATCAAGGCATCATCAGAAAAAGAAAAAAAAAGCCCGCTAGATTGAAAACCTAAAGAGGCGATCTAGGCAAAAATTAGGGCATCATCAAATGGGAGGAAAGGTTCTGTCAAGAAGAAAAATTCAGAAGGAAGCTTGTGCAGAAACTGCAGAACCATTCAAGCCACGATATTTGTCTTTTAGCCAAGAGCTCACATCCGACAAAGACAATATTGAAGTCGAAAAAAATCAGAAGTCATCTTGAACATTGTAGGATCTTCAAAAGTATGTTTACTTTTTCAAGTGTTCGCTAATGGAAGATGTAGAATCATCAACCACTTTGAAGAGGAAGATCTTTTATTCTAATATTTATCAAGATTTTTTAAGTCCAGCTCAAGCATTTTTCAAAAGAAATTCGAAATAAAATGATCAATTCTTTATTGCACATATGATAATCTTAAGAGTCTTAAATTTAAGAGAATGTCAGTTCTTCTATCTATCATACATCAGAGTTCATATTTTTCAAGCGTAATCCATTCCATCAGTCTCGTAGTCAAGTCCCAGTTAAAGCCAACCTTGAAACTAGGGGCATTTTTGAAGGTCATTTAATTCCAAAGTTTTTATTCTTAATTACATGATAAAAAGAAAATCATACAAAAGTTTAAAAGTCCGGCGAAGCCCAATGATAATTACGAATCCAGATACATGATAAGTCAATAAAGACCTGATCTTTCAAACTTTGAGCTCGATTTTGAATCATAGAATGAATTAATAGGATTGTTTAAGTTCCTATAAATCTAAGCTCGAGAAACGTGACTTAGTAAGTTCGAGTCTGAGAAGCGAGATTCCAACTTTTTGAATCATAGAATGAATAGACTTTTTGAAGTGCCTACAAACCTAAGTTCGAGTCCGAGAAACGAGACTCCAACTTGTTGAATCATAAAATGAATAGGCTTTTTGAAGTGCCTACAAACCCAAGTTCGAGTCCGAGAAACGAGACTCCAACTTTTTAAATCATAGAATGAATAGGCTTTTTGAAGTGCCTACAAACCTAAGTTCGAGTCCGAGAAACGAGACTCCAACTTTTTGAATCATAGAATGAATAGGCTTTTTAAAGTGCCTATAAACCTAAGTTCGAGTCCGAGAAACGAGACTCCAACTTTTTGAATCATAGAATGAATAGGCTTTTTGAAGTGCCTATAAATCTAAGTTCGAGTCCGAGAAACGAGACTCCAACTTTTTGAATAATATATAGGTTTTTTGAAGTGCCTATAAACCTAAGTTCGAGTCTGAGAAACGAGAGTCCAACGTTTTGAAACATAGGCTTTTTGAAGTGCCTGCAAACCTTAGCTCGAGTCCGAGAAACGAGACTCCATATTTAATAGGATTGTTTAAGTTCCTGTAAACCTTATCTGGAGTCCGAGAAACGAGACTCCAGCTTTGTTTGAATCATATTGAATTAACAGGATTGTTAGCGTGGCTACAATAGGTTCGAGTCCGATAAACGAGACTCATACTTTTTCGAACTCTAAAAAAGAATTTCAAATAGGATTTAACGAAGTTCCTACAGTGTTATGACTCCAATTACTTTATTGTTCAACCTTTCTATGATTGCTTTCGTTGCATAAGCACATTTCAATTTTGAATCATTATTGTCAGTGAGAGAAGATCTCTGGGACCTGACACATTTTTACTCAGTTTCACACAGTACACACACTCACACTTGCACCTTTTAGTTCGAGGAGAGTTTTACCCTCAAGGATCCGAACGTCCCGACGAATTGCTAAATCAGGCTGCAAAATGAACTGTCACTAGCTTTGGCATTCGGATATCGCACTATCTACCAAAATAGATTTGCTATCTAGTTTGCTTCAACCCTCTGCCAAAGAGGGGCATCTGTAGACACCCCATTTTTGCATCCACCTGATTAATCAACTCGTCAACCCGATCGCAATGATTCCCAATGATGGATGTGTATTCCATTGCTTTATTTTGTTACCAGATGTGTTTCAGAAATCCGGATGAGGTATCTCGAATTGACAAAACCTTAGAAACCACGCTACGCTAGGAAAATACAACCCCAGAAACATAGAAATCATCATCTTGCAGACCAAAAAGAAACTTCACGATAAAAATCACTAAAAAATTATCAAATTACCAAAATACCCCTAACCTCAAAACAACCCTAGAGCCTACGTTACGCTTAGGAAAACTCTCTCGAATACATAAAATAACAAATCGGAACCAAATAAATCATTTCACCAATTTTAACAGAATTTGACAAAATTACGAAAATGCCCCTCATAAAGTTCACAATCATTTCACATAAAAATTTTCATAAATGACACAAAGCAACATTCTCATTGAATTCCTTATGAAAAACCGATTCTAAAACATCCTAGAACATTAAAAACCGACTTGAAACGTGAAAAGTCCTCTCCGGGGGCAAAACGGTAATTTCACAATTTTCATAATTAAAAAATTCGAAATTAATAAATAAAATATTAAATAATTAAAGTGAAACATTGATGAAATTAATTTAAAATTTTGAACCTAAAAAATCGATCAATCGGACTTTCGGGTAAAATTGTTGAGGGTTCGTGGGATATTTCTTTAAGGACCCCTCCATTTGGGGGTCCAAAGAATTAAAGAAATAATGGAAGGGGGTTCTCCAAAAATTAAAAGTAAATCAAGCAAGACTGAAGTCAAGGTAGTAAAGTCAATTAAGTGAGACTGAAGTCAAAATTAAAGTCAATTAAGCAAGACTGAAGTCAAGATATTAAAAGTCAATCAATTAAGACTAAAGTCAAAACATTAAAAGTCAATCAAATAAGACCAAAAGTCATAATAGAATTTGAATTAAATAATAACTCTATCTAATAGAGTTCTAACTTAAAAATAATTCTACCTAAAACAATTTTAATTAAAACACAATTCTACCTAAAACAATTTTAACTAAAATACAACTCTAATTAAAAGATCTCTAATTAAACACTAACTCTATCCAAATCAACCCCTAAAAACATCTATAAATAGAGGTGCTCACACCCTATTTTCGTATCAAATCATAAACCCTAGGAGAAGTAGGTCTAGAAGCTGCCCTAGCCCCCCATAAACCCTAGTTTTGGAGCCCCAACTCCTTACCTAACATCCCTCCTTCAATTTTAGTCTAGAAAACACCTAAAATCCCTCCAAAAACACCCCCAAATCCGCAACAAACTTGAAGAGTTCAGATTCAAAAATAAGGAGATACCTTGATCTAGGAGATCCGAAGTCAAATCCGGAGATAGAACGAAGCAAGGGAGTACAGTACAAGGAGTTCTTTTTGTCAGATCTGAGGGAGAAAAATCCTTGCTATCGGAAAGGTATCAGTTTTTTTTTATTTTTTTTATTTCTATCTAGGTTTTTAGCAATGTGATTTACTTGGAAAGTTAGTAGAGACCGGCTTTGGCCGGGCGGGGTTGGTGCCTAACACCTTCCAACCCCGTAACGTGATCCCCGGACTCTTTTTCTCTTTCGTAGATTAGTTTGCCTTTTTTAGAGTCAGTTTGGTTCCTAGACCTTAACAACTAGGTGGCGACTCCCAAACCTCAAGGGTCAAAAGCGGATCCACGCACCCAGCGGATCGAGGGCGCTTTCACTCAGGTTGCCTACGTATCCTAGAATTTTGGGATCAGACCAAACGTAGTTCGAATCTGCCCTCCCCTAAGTTAGGTGATCGGGTTGAAAAAGAAAAAAGGCATAATTTTTCTTTTTGAAAAGACTGCAAAGGGGTTGAGAAAGGATATACTGAACTGGGTAATAGAAGAATTGATTCGACCAAAGATGGCCTCCTTAAATGTAGTACCGTTTAATTTGGTCAAGGTTGGTTGGTTCTGGTAATTCGATTCCATCATGATTTTGAAGTCTGACAGCTTTTCCCGATAATATTTCCTTGATGATGAATGGACCTCCCCAATTTGGTTTGAACTTCCCTCTAGGGTCAAAGATAGGTGCCCGATTGTCTTTGAGTATCAAATCCCTGACTTGTAAGTAACGAGCCGTAACCTTCTTATCAAACGTGAGAGTGACTCTTCTTTAATAAGTTTGCACGTGGCACATAACTCTAAGTTATTTTCTTTTCAATCTGGTTTAGCTCTTCATACCCAATGACGAGCCTCGTATGTTTTTAGCAATTGACTTTTCATCCAGACCTTGAGATACGAGATTTCTATTTCAACTGGTAAGACTGCTTTTAGATAATATACTATAGAATAGGGAATAGTTCCAGTGGAAGACTGTATTTGAAGTACGACACCCCATAGTGTGAATGATAGCTTTTTTGACTAATCTTGGTGTGATTGACACATTTTCACGATAATTATCTTGAGACTCTTATGAGTTGCTTCAACCGCTCCATTAATCTGAGGACGGTAGGGGGATGATCTGTGATGCCGGATCTTGAACTTTATATACAGAATAATGACTTAAGCTTTGAAATACGACCCATTATCAGGGATCAGTTCAAATGGTACCCTCATATCGACTGATAATATGTGATTTGCAACTCAATATATAATGAGGATAGCACTGATATATTTTATAACATCTCTATCGATATTTTTATCTCATCCAGCGAGTATCTATTCCGTGTTGAACAACATCCAAGCTTGAACCTAACACATCCTCATCGGATCAAGCGAACAAGTCTTTTGAAATTTCTGAGTAAATTCACTATCTCCTCGTGTTCCTCTAAGGATAGGAGGGTTTCTATTTGAATCTCTTTAGGAATTATTTTTTATTTCGAGGTCAATGACCTTTGTTTTCTCGATTAAACGTTGAGCCTGACTCTTATCTTCTTGCTCAGAAAAGAAATCTATCCTTGAAGCCAGATTAGTAGTTAATTCGTTAATGCACTCGAGGTATTCAGAAATTTCCTTTATCCAATCAAATTCATATGGCGCGACAGACACTTCTATAGACTCGATAAACTAACTCGACTCAACAAGGAAAGAGTAGATTGGATCTAAAGAAAATATGACATTAAAAAATTGATAAACCAAATCGTACTCATAACTCATAAGAGACAACTACCCACACAATGGACTTGAATATAAGCTGAGGACTCGAAACATTGTTTTCAACTAACAAGATTGAGGCACAGTGATCTTCAAGGAACAATTGGGCGATATTGAGAAATTCTGAGGCTATTTCTAACTGTTGACTTTAGTACTGATGTTTGTTCTAACTGACCGAACTTACAACCCTAGCTAGACGATGGACGATTGAGCTTAGGTACAATGATAACCCTTGAATCTCATTGAAGGTGAATTTAACCAGTTTCAATGTTACCCCCTTGATAACATTTTAATGAATCCTAAGATTTTATTGAATTCTGTGCACCAATCCATTAAACAATTCATCCATTCAATGATTATTCAGAAAGAAAATAATTTTATTGCACTCTTGAAAATCATTGAAAAATAATATTTTCAAACTTTCACAGATTTGATTACTTTTTGCAATCGTTTTCTTTTTAAGCAAACATATTTTAATAATTTTTCAAGGTCCATGCAAAAAATAGATTTTTTGTAAAAATCATTTTTTCTTTAGAAAAATGATATTTTAGAAAATTTTCAAAGTCCATGTAAATCATTTTTCCTTGAAAAAATAAATTTTTTGTAAGTTATTTTTCCTTCATTTTTTTTTCTTTTGGAAAATATTTTCTTCTGAAAAATATTTTTTTATTTGGAAAGTATTTTCTCTCAAAAAATCTTGTTCTTATGGAAAACATTTTCTGAAAAATACTTTTTCTGGAAAACATTTTTTAGGGAGTACTTCTTTTGGGAAAATACTTTTTCTGGAAAATATTTTTCTTTTGTAAACTATTTTTCTTCTTTGAAAATTTGATTTCCATTTTGATTTAAATGGCCTGGTCCATCATGATTGTTGGATCGAGATGGACTGGGTCATTATTGAATTTTTATAAGAAATGGATTCTTTATTGGGTCGGTGTACCCATTTTAATTTCTAAAAATAAAATTTTTGATCCTTGAGGATAATCATACATTCTGATCTCATCATTCACATCATTCACATACACTCATCAATCATACAGTTCCATTCAATGAACAATCCGGGAACACCCACGATAAGTTCGAGTCGTGACCTATTGGGGAGGTTTTTAGACTCTAAGCTTACTATGTACAATGCATTTTTTATCTGGCCACCCTTGCCCAAGTACACTTATATACCTCTCGAGCATACTCAATCAGACGGTACGTGGTGACTTGGTTTGATATACCGTATAGGTGATAATTTAAAACTTCAACTCACTTCTCTGAAGTAAAAAACAGCTAGTTTGATCTCCAATTGAGAGGTGGTGCATGATACTGAGAAAGGGCCCACTTAAATACCTCTCGTCTAGAATAGACATAGTCTATCCCCCTCGTACAGTAGAGTACAGCGGGGCAGGATTTCGCTTAGGCACTGGTTTTGACCAAGAAGTGCAATTGATGTATTTGGATTATCTTTGATATACCTACGGGTAAGAGTCAAGAGTTGTAACTTTCATAAATGGTTCGGCATCCCATGAGGGGATCGACCATGTACTAGTACTATGTTGGCAAAGGGACATGTGACTATGTGACTTACAATAGGTCAAAGGCTCAGGTCGCTCCAGCTTGGGTGCATCGATATACCTTTCAGAGTCACCTGATCAGATAGTACTGATGCCCAGTTTGATATACCCTAAGGTACATGACTGGAGTTGTGGTTTTCATGAATGACGTCGCATCTCCGAAGAGACCAGGCCACGCACTAGTGCCACGTTGGCTATATGGGACATGCAAGCGCGCAAAACAGTAAACGTGCATGTGATGTATGCAAAACAGGGTGGGGTGTGCCCGGGGCCTTTTCGAATAAATCGGCCCATGAGCCAAATCACATCACTAAAATACGGATATTAGAAAATGTATTCATACAACATAAATATCTAAAGCATCAAGATCAAGATTAAATCATGCACATCAAAATGTATATCAATCAAAATCATGGCGTATCAGACAGGCAATTAATCAAGGTAGTACAAAAGAGAGTAAGATGATCAATCAATCAGGACCGCACTAAAAAGAATATCAATCATCAATGAGCACAAGAAATACCAACAATTTTTCCTTTTTTAATTTTTTAATTTTTTTTATCGAGCTGACTTGTAGCATTTTTAGCACTAAAATTCCCTAGCCTTATTAGTTTGCTACTCAACCGATCTTGTGAGTAAGAACTTGGGCTGTCCTAACCAACTAAGTAATATTTGAAAGGGTTATTGAGTTCACGTGGACCATCATGTCGCAAATCAAATGTCACAATCTTCTAAATTTAATGGAAAAGTTTGGATCCAAAATTAAAATTCACATTTTTTTAGCTTTGATCCAAGGTTTTGAAGATGAGCGATTATGAAATCCCAAATCTAAAATTAACATTCAAAATAAAAATGAATTATTTTCTTGAAAATCTTCTTTTGAATGTTTTTAAAAAAATCGGCTTGCACAAGCTTATGACATTGGATGATGATTTCAAGTGGCGCACGATAAGTTCAATAACTCTTACTAACAAAGAAATCTTATTAGATTAGTAAGGTTAGTCCCATTCAAAAAAATTTCAACGACTCTTACTAACAAAGAAATCTTATTAGATTAGTAAGGAGATCTTATTAGATTAGTAAGGTTAGTCCCATTCAAAAATTTTCAACGACTCTTACTAACAAAGAAATCTTATTAGATTAGTAAGGTTAGTCCCATTCAAAAAATTTATTAAACAAGAGCTTTTTTATGTTGCTGTAGCAACATTCACAACCCAACACTTTCGAACACAATTTTTTTTGCTTTTTTTCTTTTTGTAAAAGAAAAAAATGCTGCCACCAACACACTCAATCAAAATTATATTTTATACCTTGCTGGCAGCAACACCACTCACACCATTATTTTATTGTTCTTGTTTTTGTTTAGTTGCTGCCAACACAACCACCATTTGAACTCTTTTTTTTTTTCCTTTATTTTTTCAACATGTTGTTGCCACCACACACACACACACACACACACACACACACACACAATCAAATTATTTCTCTTTTATGATCATGTTGCTGCCAGCACGTGACACTCCAACTCTTATTTTTCATGGTCATATGGCTGCCCAGCACGCATCAATTCAGAATTTTTTTCCTTTTTAAAAATATATGTTGCTGTCACTGCATATAATTCAAAAAAAACTTTTATGTGCCGTTGCCAGCAAGAGACAACTCAAAACTTGTTTTTTTTTTTTATACGTTGCTGCAGCACACACAACTCACACGTACGCACATCACACGTCACACATGCAGCCAAGATTCTCCTCTCTCTCTCATAATTTCCAAAACAAACTCAGATTTCTTTGAAAAAAAGAAAAAAAAAAACTATCTCGTCTACCATTGACGCTCTTGTTAGAGCTCGAACTCAAACAGACAGTATTCTCTCTAACGACCCCCAGATCTTTCCAACTTGAAACCTTCACGGCAAAGCTTCCACGAATTCCAAAATCACAATTTTCACTCATTCACCCATCGTCGAGTCAACGATTACAAGATTGGCAGGTTCGTTCAAGAACCTAAGACAATCAAATTTTTATTTAAATCGTCCTCCAAATCAGTTTTTTTTTTAAATCAATTGAGATCCTACTCTCACTCTGAATCCAGAGTTTCCTTCATTAAAATTCTGCAACTTTCTTCGATAGAAACAATGTGAGAGAAAAGAAACAAATCGATTTTCTTAAAAAAAAAGAAATAGAAAATGAAAATCAAGATTGTATAAATTCCATAAAGAATCGATAATTTCCAGCTATGTATCAAGGCAAATCGGCAACTCTCCTCCAGTGTTTGAGGTCTTAACTGATCGGGAAGAATGTTTTTGATCGATTAGATAAAGAGATTGAACTGATCGATCTTTAATTCAAAACCGGTCGATCCCTTTTGAAGACAATGGAAGAAGACTGGTTTCTTTTAAAAAAAAATCGATTATCAAAAGTTTCAAACCGATGGGGGCTGGTTTAGGATCGAGAGAATAGAAAGACAGAGTCGGTCTCTGTTGAAAGATCAACGAAATTGGGTATAAAATTAATGGAGAAGATGGTGTGGGATTTAAAAAATTGATTTTTGCTTGTTACACACCAGCCCAATGTTGCTACAAACAGAACCTAAAAAAAAAAAATTTATAAAAAATGTGAGATTTTAAAAAAATCAGTTTTTATTCATTATGTACCAACTCTACCAGCCCATTGTTTACAGAGCCTTAAAAAAAATTTAAAAATAAATAAATAAATTGTCAAAGGATACATCACCCACCTTTAAACAAAATTTTTATTCTATATTTAAAAAAAAAAAAGACGATGCTTAAAGATAGAACTCTAAAAAAAAAAACATAAACCTACATGGTTCATTATTCATCACTCCATCCTCAATTAACTCTCTTGATTTCTTTAATTACTTAGGGTCATTCTAAATAATCCTCGATTGAGCCCAAACAACATACTCGAAGTTCAAACAAATAATTCATAATCAAGCCAAAATAAATAAACTACCAAACAAATAAAATAAATCAAAAAAATAAAATAAAATAAAATAAAATTAGGTCATCCTGGCAATGCTCCCATACTTGGGGTTTTGCAAGTTTGATCTTCAAAGTCCCCAGTGGAGTTGCCACTGAAAGCGCCCTTGATCAGCGGGTGTGCGGATCCGTTTTTGACCTTTGAGGTTTGGGAGTCACCACCTAGTTATTATGGTCTAGGAATCGAACTGACTCTAAAAAGGTAAATATTACTAATCTACGAAAGAAGAAAAAAAAATGGGTCCGGGGATCACGTTACGGAGTTGGAAGGTGTTAGGCATCAACCCCGCCTGGCAAACGCCAGTCTCTACTAATCCCAAATAAGACTACATTGCTAACAAAAAAATCTAGATAGCAAAAAAATAAAAGAAATTTTACCTTCGAACACAACGAGTCTATTCCCTCAGATTTGGTAAAATTGCTCCTCGTACCGTATTCCTTGCTTTGTTATGTCTCCAGATCTGATTTCTGATCTCCAAGTCGAGGTATCTCTTTCTTAGATATAGGTTCTTCGGATTTGTTTATAAATTTTGGGATGTTTTTGAAGGGTTTCTAGGTGTTTTTCAAGCTAAAATAAAAGTAGGGGTGTTAGGTAAGGAGTTAGGACTTCAAAATTAGGATTTATGGGAGGCTAGGGAAGCTTTCTGACCTACTTCTCTTAGGGTTTATTATTTGATACGAAAATAGGGTGTGGAGGCTCCTATTTATAAAGTTTTTTTAGAAGAATTAGGATTTCTTTTAGGGTTTTAATTAGGGTTTTGACTTTAGTTTTATGAGATTGACTTGATTAGTTTAGATTAGGATTTTGACTTTAGTCTTATGAGATTGACTTTAATATTTCTTGGTTGACTTTTAATATCTTGACTTTAGTCTTCCTTGATTGACTTTAAGATTGAATTTAGTCTTATTTGATTGACTTTAATTTTTGGAGAACACCCTTTTATTATCTTTAATTTTTTGGGCCCCTAGATGGAGGGGTCCTTGAATAAATATCCTCGCAACCATCAACAATTTTGCTTGAAAGCCTGATTGATCGATTTTTTAGTTTAAAATTTTAAATTAATTTCATTAATATTTCACTTTATATTATTTAATATTTTTTTATTAATTTCATAATTTTTAATTATTAAAATTGTAAAATTACCATTTTACCCTCGGAGAGGACTTTTTACGTTTTAAGTCATTTTTCAATGTTCCAAGATGTTTTGGAATAAGTTTTTCATAAGGAATTCAATGGGGATATTGGTTTTTATCATTTATGAATTTTTTTATACGAAATGGTTACGAACTTTATGAGAGGCATTTTTATAATTTTGTTGAATTTTACAAAAATTGGCGAAATAATTTATTTGGTTTCAATTTGTTGTTTTATATATTTTAAAAGAGTTTTCCTAAGCGTAATGTAGGCTCTAGGAATGTTTTAAGGTTAGGGGTATTTTGGTTATTTGATCATTTTTTAATGATTTTTATCGTAAAGCTTTTTTTTGTCTGCAAGATGATGATTTCTATGTTTCTGGGGTCATATTTTTCTAGCATAGCGTGATTTCTACAGTCATGTTAGTTCGATATACCTAATCTGGATTTTTGAAATATATATGGTAACAAAATAAAGTATTGGAATAAACATCCATCATTGGGAACCGTTGCAATCGGGTTGACGATTTGATTACTCAAGCGAATGCAAAAATGGGGTGTCTACAAGTATTTGTTCAATTAAGCGAGTGCAAAAAACTGGGGTGTCTACAAATGATATTTTATGTAAATATAATGTAAAAAAATAGTTTTATTTCCTTTATACGCAACCTGTCATCAATTTCAAAAAAACTCATTTTTCGTAAATTTTAAGATACCCTTGAGGTTTCTTTGAAAATTGAAGATACCCCCTGCTTTACAAACTATTGAAATACCAATTGACTTGGGTCATTTATAATTAGAAGATGTTTTTTTTATTTCTATTTTTATTTTTATATTTTGTTTTTTTGGGTAAGCTAAGTGCAATCTTGTTAAATACTTTTCTATCTCTAATATGTTAGCCTAACTTTTAGTTAAGCTTTTGGTTTGGAGAAAATTAAAATATCCCTAGATTTTTAAACTAATGGTATATCTCTTGATTTTGCTCTTCTACGAGAAATTCAAAAAATGAATAAAATACGTTTGTTTTCAGTCTCCAACTTCTTAAATCTCTGGGATAACTATTTACCCATATCTTCAATATCTCCTAAAAACCTCAAAATATATATATATATATATATATATTATATATATATATATATATATATATAAGAATTCTGAGAGAGGTTAAAGATAATGGGTTGGCATACGGAGAAATATATGAACTGGACCAAAATCAAATACATGTCACTAGTGGTGGCATGACTTAATCATGTGCAGGGTAATTGGAAAATTTCTCATGCAAGGCAACTAGATCGTTTGTCGAGAGGTTCCATATTCATGATCATACATTAATGCTGAAGCCAATTGTGGAAAAAATCTCGAAAATGGATAATCATATCTTTTTGAAATCATGGGATCTTTTAATGGTAGAAAATTGTTAAACTAGGATTTATGCAAGAAAACTCTACAAATGTAGAAATGAATCATGCGATAGAAGATTTTTGCTCAATGTCTATATCTTATCTTGAGCATGAGAGAATTTTGCCAGACAACGAAAAAAAATGCACAATAACAATAATGACAATAAGATTACAAAATGTTGGTGAAGATATCAATGTGTTTGTCATGGCAATGACAACGTGTGAAAATGAGGATAAATTTGAAAATTAGATCCGTCGGGCTTAGCACTTATTTAATGTAGTAAAAAGTCACATCGAATTTACCCTTTTTCTTCACATAGTGATCATCTAGAAAAAATGGTAAATTCAATGGGATTCTTTTGTACACAACGTTTGATGAACCTAATTAATGTCAAATTAACCTCTTTCTCACTTAAGTAAACACTATGATAGAGTTTTTTTTTTCTTTTTTTTCTTTTAAAAAGTGAAAGATTTTTTTTTTTCATGAAATTGAAGATAAGATTAAATAGATTAGAGAAATCTAGCCTGGGTATCGCGTAGGTTGAAGACAACGCAATTTAAGGAGTTTTGGCAGCGTATTCGTCCAATAACATATCATTTCTTTATTTTTTACCTATTTATAGAAAAAATGGATTGATGAATCAATGTGTTAAGAGTAGACCAAATGGTAAGTGGACTATCAACATCACCTGATTATACGAGTCTTATCATGGAAAACTTCCCATCAGTTTCAGATTGCTTTCCCTGTCGATTTTAAGGCCATACTTGTTCAAAAGTCAAACCATGGCAGCTATTATAGATGAAAGATTATATATTCTTAATTGTCACGTGGTATGGTGGGACCCAATTTCAAATCGTCATAATTCATATGATTTCTTTTATCGCCCTAATAATTGACCAATCATCTCGAAACTTCTCGGATTCTACAAGATGCAAGCAAACGTGGAAGGTTGAAAACTCGAGCAAACCTGTGGCGCCCCGCCAAACGCTAACACAAATCCCAAGGCCAAATCTCAAGGTACTAGGTGGCACCTCGAAATTTCGGCATGGTTTCCTCTGTTTATGTTAGCGTTTCACGGAACTCAAACCTGATAAACCAATTTATAACAAAACCTGTATATAAAAATGTAGATACAGGAAAATAACAGCGGAAGACTAATTACATCTAACATGTAAGTAGATCAGAGTGCGGAAGATTTAATCATATACAGGCTTACCAAAACACTCTCACTCTAACATAGGCCTAAACTCTCAAATCCAAAAACTACATATATCTTGGATGAAACTGACAACACTAAGGGAGGTGGCCCTAGTGCTCACCAGGCAATAAACTCTGATCGTCGATCTGATCGACCGGATACTCTTCAATTACTGACTCTACGCCTGTCTCAGTGGCTGCAAGTGCTGAAACTAAAAAAAATAGGAAGGAAAGGGTGAGTAACGAAAGCTACCCAGCAAGTCCACAACCAATTCCTACCAATAACCCTTCCTAAGCATGATCGAATAAAGCATACTGAATATTTTTAATACATGCAAGGTTTTACAAGATAAAATACGATCAACTGGTACATATAGCCAGGGATGAGCAACTAAACAGTTTAAAGATTACACATGGCATCAATCATCCATACTCATTATACATTTTCCATTCTATGCAAATACCGTTGACAACATTAAAACGATAGACATGCTTTTCAGTTTATAATTCGAAATATAACAACAGATACATAATACAAGTGGTGGAGTATTGGAATTAAAGAGTTGGGATTCACGACTGGATTGCTCCCAGTCAGGACATGATATTCCCCAATAACATCGTAGTTCCTGATTTTGTGGCTGGTCTTGTCTACCACGCTTGCAGAACCATTTATCCGGCTCAGGCTGGCCGTTTGACGTGACCGTAAGCAATGGGTCTCTTTTCGATGTGTCAGAACGTTCGACTACTACTAGATTGTTAGTGATCACTGACTAATCATCTTCGTCTATGCCTATCAGGCGTGCATGTGATTCCC
The DNA here is from genome assembly GCF_017979445.1 of Akebia trifoliata. NCBI lineage: Eukaryota > Viridiplantae > Streptophyta > Magnoliopsida > Ranunculales > Lardizabalaceae > Akebia > Akebia trifoliata. Next base: position 12,516,796 of record NC_141381.1, on the reverse strand, counting down.
AAATGACACTCCACTCGTATACGACCACCTTTACAATACACGTTCACTGGTAAAGATAAGAAAGGAATGGACCCGGATTCCAGTTGTGACTCCACTCTCATACGCGTCCCATACCACGTATGAGTTTGGTGGTCCCTACCGTACATCGCAGGATAGTGTACCCCTCCGGATGATGTGACACACTATCCCTTCAGGCATTCACAAACCCTTTAACAGCTCACAAAATAGCTACGTACATATATGATTTTTCATTTAAAACAAAAGAGAAATTAACAGAACAGGGTTGAGAACGGATATCCAGTTCCTACCATGCAACCGTGGCCACCCGACCTAAAATAAATAACAATACTCAGCGCACGCGCTAACATAATCGGAAATAAACATGCAACCCTTTTATTAATAACCTGGATATCCTTTCACCAACCTACACACAACATACAATGTAAAAGGCAGACATCACCCCTCGGGTGTGATTCTGACAATTTACCGTTTCATCCCTTTCCCATTCCTTCAACATTCTCATTTTTCGTCTTTTCAAATCAACCATCCATTTCCAATCTTTCAAGGTCATTATTTCGGTCTTTCCATTGAAATTCATCAAAGTTTATTCAAAAACAAGGTCCCAGCGATGTTCGGGACCAAAGCTGTTAAAAATAGAGAAAGCTGGTGAAAATTTGGCTAAGTGTCAGAAACTCAATTTTTCAAAGTTCTAGGAATTAAAAACGGATTTTTCGAAATGAAAGTCTTGATCATGAGATTCGACACCATATAGTTTTTGTAATCTAATTCAAAGGAACGCGAAAGTTATTTCATTTTGAAAACTTGCCGAAAACGTCGAAAATTACGTTTTGTTCTTGAAACCAAAATTTGGATTTTGATCCTTTGAGATTTGGATCTTAAAACCATTCCCATTATTCCGAAATGGGGGGTAAAACCTTAATTTCATTAAAGAACTTAAAGTAAATGGAAAGTAAATACTTAAATATTTTTAATGAAATAAAGGGTGAGAAATAGTGTATAAGGTGTGAGGAGGTCAAGCCAAGAGTCAGAACACTGTTCTGGTCAAAACTGTGTCTGTCGGTGGCAGAAGCAATATGCTGTCGGTGGAACCGACAGAATACACATCGGCAGGTGTCGGTGGGACCGACGGTCCTGCCGACAGAACAAAGTTTTCGACGGCTTCTTGATTTCGTCGGTGGAAAAAGCAACATTCTGTCGGTGGGACCGACAGAATGCATTCGGTAGGTGCCGGTGGCACCGACCCTTCCCACCTACAGCCTGAACCTCACTCGCGATTTTTGGGTTTTTCAATCCCTTTTTCGATTTCTTCTTCCATTCTTCGAACCATTTGACCCACCCACGATTTTGTTATCAAAATTCGATAAAGCATAAACAAAACACCTACTTCTACCATGAATTTGAAATCAAACACCAATTTCTACGATTTAAATGCAAACAATAAGTTTTGTTTCAAAATCCTAAATGCACATTTCGAAAATCTAAAGCTACCAATAAGAATTGGAAGTCCCTTACTTGTTTGTGGACGTCAATGGTGATGAATCAACACTAAGGATCAATGTTAGGCGGCTCGAAGTTCCGAAAGTGGTTGAACTCGGGTGCCAACGGAGTGGTTGGTTGTGAAACCCTCTTTGAAGGTGTTCTCCCCACTTCCTAATGACCAACAACGACTCTCCTATGATATGGATGAGGTTCCAAGTGATTATACAAAAACCCACTTGCTGATTCTTGTGGGAGACCAAGAGAAAAGAAGAGGAAATGGAGGTTGGATGGGGTGAGGACGTAGAGCTCGACAACGCCGACGACTTTGCCTTCTTCGTCGAGGTTCAACTCGGACTTGATTGGGATAGATCTTGATAGGAATGGGTTCAAATCCTAGGTCTAGAAAATGGCTGAGTTGAGTTCTTTGGAGAAGAGTGAAGAAGTGAAATGAAATAAAAGAAAGTGAGTTTTCTTTTATAAAAGGGCTGAGGGTATACTTGTAATTTCCCCATCATTTCTAGTTTCGATCATAACTTAACTATTCGGACTCGGAAAGTGACAAACGAATATACCATTTCAAATAATTTTTCGTTGTGGTTCTAATGGTGTAGTCGAATTTTCTTGATTCTCCCTCTAACGAAAATTTTCTATTTTGGGTCCCACTTAACGCGAAATTCGAGGATTTTATAACTTTTTCCTCCGAACTCGAATTCGAACTTGCTTATAAGCTAATGTATATATTTCGATCCTTTTGAATCTAATGGCGAAGTCGATTTTCCTTAAAATTAATCATAGCAATATTCGAGTATTTGACTCTAAGTCTTTCATTCGATATTTCCCTCCAAATCTCACCATTTACTTTCCTCGAGATATGAGTTGAAAATCCGGGGTGTTACAAAACCTACATAAAGAACATTTCACTACTAAGCATGAACTTAAATTTTAAATATTAAAATATTTTATATTCTAAATTTCTAATGATTTTAAAATATAAGTTATTGAATTAACTCAATTCAGTTGAGTTGGGTTTTTAAATTATAAAAATAAATCATAACGAGCAGATATTATCAATTTTATTTATTATTTTCAAAATTTATTTTATGTATTTCTAAATATATTACGAGTGGAATGTAATGCCTTTTGAAATAAAAAAGATTCTAAGTGAATTTCAAAATATGATGAATGATATATTTTCAAATTATTCAAAATTCATCTTAGTTTATATAGACGATATACTAATATTCTCACAAAATATAGATTCTCATTGAAAACATTTATATATATTAATATCCTTAGAGTAAGGATATTAATATTACTATTCAATGAATTTTTAAAATTTTATACAATCTTATAAAATTGTTTATATCGCCACTTAACTTTAAAAAAATAAAAAACTTAAATCATTACTTTTGCAAGAGGTTAATAATATGTGATAATTTTTGAAAATCGTGTCATATGGACATTACTAACATACAATCAAATGCTTGGCTTGATCTCTAGTATTATAATATGAATAATGCTTAATTGAACTCAAGATTGTATCTAAGATCGCACTTTCCTGACGTGGAAGTGTGTTGAAACCATAGATGATGTTCATCGAGATACAAGTGAATAAGCATTTATGGTTGTTACACACTTCCATGTGAGCAAAATGTGATATGAGGTACAATGTTGATGTCACTCTAGCATGAGTCTTATAATATCGATTATATATATGGGGCTGCTAATATTTTTTGTTAACAACTTTCAAATTGTATTATTTTTCCAAACAATTTGATATGTTCATGAGAACTGATTTTCTCACCGAGAAAATTGCCCAAGATGGAAAGTTAATTCTAGGGAAAACATAGAATAAATTAAACTTCTAAAAAGTGCATTTTTCAAAAAACAAAAATATTCATTCTTCTACCTATTTTCATGAATAATATTATAAAACGTTTTGTGGAAGATTATATAGGATTTAAATTTTTGTTATCCATGATATTGAAGATGAGGGCAGATTTTGAGAAAAAAAAAGAAGGAATTTTTTGGAAAAATTACTTAAAGGTCCTTAGCACTAACTTTTCAATGTGAGTGAAATAGTCCATTTACAAAATCCCACTTTTATAATTAGTTCCTCAACCGCATTTCAATCGAAAATTTTGGGGAAACTACCGTAATTGTTCGACCTCGCCATTTTGCAAGAAAACCCTTTGTTTTCAATCCCAAAATCGTCATTTGGAGCGCTTATATTCCTACCGAAAATGTGAAAGAAGGAAGACAATTTTATTTTTCTAAGGTCTGTTCAAGTATTTTAAAAAGGTATATTCTAGTTAGGGTTTTTTCAAATTTTCACTTCATTTTTGGACGAAAATACTTCGAACTGATTCTATTGTAAATCATCAAATAATGTTGTTTTAATATTGTAGACACCCTATTTTCGTACTTGCATGATTAATCAACTCGTCAACCCGATTGTGACGGTTCCAAATGATGGATGATATTCCAATGCTCTACTTTGTTACTAGAAATGTTTCAGAAATTCGGATGAAGTATCTCAAACTAACAAAATTGCAGAAACCACGCTACGCTAAGAAAATATAACCCAAAAAACATAGAAATCATCATTTCACAGACAAAAAGAAGTTTCACGGTAAAAATTACTAAAAATGACTAGATTACCAAAATACCCTAACATCAAAACATCCTCAGTGCCTTCCTTATGCTTAGGAAAACCCTTTTGAACACATAAAATAGCAACGTGAAATCAAATAAACTATTTTGCCAATTTTCACTAGATTCAACAAAATTACGAAAATACCCCTCATATGGTTCATTATTATTTCATGCCAAAAAATTTGTAAATGACACAAACCAATAATCCCATTGAATTCCTTACGAAAAATCGATTTCAAAACATCCCGGAACATCGAAAATCAACTTGAAACACAAAAGTTCTCTTCGGGGGTAAAATGGTAATTTTTTAATTTTTAATTCAAAATTAATAAATAAAATATTAATTAATGTAAAATAAAATCTTAATAAAATTAATTTAAAAATCTAAACTAAGTCAATCTCATAAGACTTAAGTCAAAACCCTAATTAAAATCCTAATCTAAAGAAACCAAGTCAATCTCATAAGACTTAAGTCAAAATCCTAATTAAAACCCTATCCCTAAGAAACCAAGTCAATCTCATAAGACTTAAGTCAAAATTCTAATTAAAATTCAAATCTAAAAAGACCAAGTCAATCTCATAAGACTAAAGTCAAAATCCTAATTTACCTTATTTAAAGGAAACCTAGTTAAACACTAACTCTACCCAAAAAACTCTATAAATAGAGAGCCTCCACAACCTAATTTCACAGGTAAAAAAAATCCTAAAAAAAGTAGGTCAAAAATCCTCCCTAACCTTTCCAAAATCTTGATTTTGAAGTCCTAACCCCTTACCTATCATCCAAACCCTAGTTTTTATTCACAAACTCCTAGAAACTCTCCACAAGATACCTAGAAATCTATTAATAAATTTATGAAACACTCAGATCTAAGAAGGAGGTACTTCATCTTGGAGATCTGTACAGGATCTAGTGACAGAAATAAAGTAAGGAGTATCTTACGAAGAACCATTCTACCAGTTCTAAGGGAACAAAGTATTGCGATCGTATAAGTATATTTTTCTTTTATCTTTTTATCTGTTTTATTTATTTATTTTAGGTTTTTTTTAGCAATGTAATCTTTTTGGGAAATAGTAGAGATCGACGTTTGTCGGGCGGGGTTAGTGCCTAACACATTCCAACCCCGTAACGTGATCCCCGAATTTAGTTTCTTTTTGTAGATTAGTTGTTTTTATCCATATTGAGTCGATACTCGGTTCCTAGACCGTAATAACTAGGTGACGACTCCCAATCCTCAAAGTCAAAAGTAGATCCGCACACTCGCAGATCGAGGGTGCTTTCAATGGCGACTCCACTGGGGATTATTGAGGATCAAACTTTAAAAGCCCTAAGTTTGGGAAGCATTGTCATAATGACCTAGTTTTTTATTTTATTTTATTTGTTTGTTTCTTTGTTTATTTTTATTTTTTATCATTCTTTTTGGCTCGATTATTGATTACTTGTTTGAATGGTGAATGTTTTGTTTTGACACATTTTTTTTATAGTTCAAGATAAGGTCACTCGGAATGACCCTAAATAATGCAAGATTTCAAGAGGGTAATAATATGAAATAATGATTGTTGACTCATTTTTTTTATCTAGTTTATTTTATTTTTTGGGTTGTATTATCCTCTCTCGGCATTAGTGGGATTAATTTTAAGCATGTTATTTTGGACGATCACTTTCCATGATTTAATCTAGGGTCATTAGGGATGATCCTAAACAATGAAATATTCAAATTGACATAAGAGTTGGTGATGGAATGATAGTGGTTAGGACGAGAGTTATAGATATTTTTTTAATTCTTGGATGAATTTTTTAGCACGTTAATATGCATGGATGATAAGTTGTAAAAATAAATTATTTGTGAGTGATGTGCTAAGAAATAAAAAAAAATTACTCTTTTTTAATGTTGTTTGGGATGAGGATATAATTCTAAGAAAAAAATCGTAAAAAATAAAAATAAAAAAAGTATTTTTATTTGTGGTGTGCTGTTAGTAGAAAATGATTTTTTATTTTTCATCTTCTTCTCAAATAAATTATTTGTGAGTGATATGCTAAGAAATAAAAAAATTTCTTTTTTTAATGTTGTTTGGGATGAGGATAGAATTCCAAGAAAAAAAATCACAAAACAAAAGTATTTTTATGCATGGTGTGCTGTTAGTGGAAAATATTTTTTTTATTTTTCATCTTCTTCTCAAATAAATTATTTGTGAGTGATGTGCTAAGAAATAAAAAAATTATATTTTTTAATGTTGTTTGTGATGAGGAGAGGATTTCAAGAAAAAAAATAAAAAAAATATTTTTTTTTGCGTGGGGTGCCAATGAGAAAGAAGATGATGAAAAACAACAAAAGAGAGAAACATCTCTCTTTCCATCTCTCTCTCTTTATTGATTCTCGTCAATAGCGATTTCAAGAATTCTGATTTGAATTTTAATCTTCAATCTTAATTTTTTCAACAATGATCGAAATGAAGAAAATATCAAGAAATCTGAGTTCTTGAAAAAAAAAATGAGAATTTTCGTTTCTTAAAAAAAATAAAAAATATATCAATTTATTTTTTAAAAAAAGAAAAGAAATTCATAACTCCCTATCCTTACAAATATCATCCTATCATCAATTCAATATTCATTAAAATCTCAATTTATTTTGGGTCGTCCAGATTAACCCTTGATTGGACCATAAAAAAAATATTTTTGGTTTAGACTAAAAATTGTGTGCTTGTTTCGATGATCGGATCCGATTATTAGTCTTTGTGTTGATTGCCTATCTAACATTATCATGATCTTGATTGAGATATATGTTTGATGTGCTTATTTCTGTGGCGCCCCGCCGAACACTAACACAAATCCCCATGTCAGATCTCGAGGTACTAGGTGGCACTTCGAAATTTCGGCATGGTCTCATCTGTTTATGTTAGCATTCTAAGGCGTATAACCTGCACCTGATAAACGACATACAATCCTGCATATATACGCATAAAATAGAATACTAGCGAAAGCTTATATACATCTAATATCATACGATAAATCAGAGTGCAGAAGAATGAATAATTAGAATACAGGATTATACAAATATTTCTCACTCTAACAAAAGTCCTAACGCTCAAAACAAAATCTAAAATCTATTATACTCCTTAACAAATCGACCTACTAGGAGTGTATAGCCCCAATACTTACCAGGTAACAGACTCTGGTCGTCTATTTGACCTACCAGATAGTCCTCACTCGTGTTCTACAACTGCTTCGTCAAGCTCCGGATCTGAAACTAAAAATGGAGAAGGAAAGGGTGAGTAACAATGGTTACCCAGTAAGGAATAACACAATTTCTGCCAATAACCTCTTCTAACATGAACTAATAAGCATACTAAATCATTTTAAAATATACAAAATTTTACAGAAGAAACTACGATTAACTGGTACATATAGCCAGGGATGAACAACTAAACATTTTAAAACTCACATTACATCGATCAGCAATACTCATTATAACATTATCTTTTCATACAAATCTAATTGATCAAATGGAAACAATAAACATGGATTTCATTTTAATTCCTGATTTTGTGGCTGGTCGTTGTTTTCCACGTTTGGTTGACCATTTATCCGGCCCAGGCTGGCCGTTTGACGTGACCGTAAGCAATGGGTCTCTTTTCGATGTGTCAGAACGTTCGACTACTATAGATTGTTAGTGATCACTGACTAATCATCTTTGTCTATGCCTATCAGGCGTGCATGTGATTCCCAAATATACAAACCATTCGTATACGACCACCTTTACATTACAAATTCACTGGTAAAGATAGAGAGGAATATCCAGGATTCCAGTTGTGACTCCACTCTCATACGCGTCCCATACCATGTATGAGTTTGGTGGTCCCTACCGTACATCCCAGGATAGTACACTACTCCGGATGATATGACGCACTATCCCTTCAGGCATTCACAAACTCTTTAACAGCTCACAAAATAGCTACATATATATATATTATTTTCATTTGAAACAAAAGAGAAATTAATAATACAAGGTTGAGAATAGATATCCAGTTTCCTATCATGCAAGTGTGGCCACCCGGCCTAAAATAAATAACAAAACAGAAACGTAAACAGCGTCTCGCGCTAACAGAAATTTAAATAAACATGCAACCAACAATATTATCTCTGGATATCTGTTCACCAACCTACACACAACACAACAACGTAAAATGCAGACATCACCCATCGGGTGTGACTCTGACATTTTACCGTTTCATACCCTTTTTCCCTTTTTTCGATTTTTACAGTTTTCAATTTCTTCATAAAATATCCATTTTCTGATATTCATCAACTCAATATGAGTTCATTGAATATTAAATCACATTTTCCAACTAAATAATTTATTTTTATCAATAATATTGATAAAAAAAAATACAAATTTCATATCAAAACAGGGTCCGAGCAATGCGCAAGACCCAATTTATGCAAATAACCCGTTAAAATACCCTACCCACGTATAATTTATTAAAAATATAATTAAATATATCAATCATGCAATTTCTGGCGTAAATTTTTGAAATAACAAAAGAATTCTACATTTCGGAAATACATCCAAATTTTTTCAATAAAATCCTAAATACAATTTTCACAATCTACGATTACTTATAGAAATTGAGAGTTCCTTACAATCTCTAGGTGAAATGATCGAAGCATGTGTGCGGAAATCGAGGCAAGTGGCATGAAAATCAAGACGGATCAAATTTTGAAGCGGCTGATTTTTAAAATCGACCTGGTGGTTTCAAAGATCTTGATGTGGTCGTCCTTTCTCCTTTCTGCGACGGAGGACGGTTTGACCTCGAAATGGATGAAAATCGAGGTCGAAGTTACGAAATTTCCGTATAAAAATACGGCTGATTTTTGACTAAACGGGGTGAAAAAGACGAGAAAACGGAAGGAATATGAGTGGGTTATGTAGAGAGTAAGGCTGTGGACGTTTCTCCCTTCTGCGTAGGAAGACGGTTTGACCCCGAAACGGACGAAATTTGATGTCAAAATTTTAAATTTTTTGTATACAAATACGGCTGATTTTTGACGATATTGGATGAAAAAGAAATTGAAATGAAAAGAGGTTGGGTGGGTTTTGTAGATGTCGAGGCTGCGGATCTTTTTCTCTTCTACGGCGGTCGTCAACGGTGAGCCGTTTGTCGTAGATCTGTGGTGGAAGTTTAAGAAAAAAAACAACTTTTTTTTCTATAAACGTTGGCTGTTGGGCGGTTGGAGAAGACGAGTTTATAAAAATAAAAAAAATTAAAATTTTTATTTATATAAAATTTGGGACGAATTCGGTATTTTGTCAATTATTTTGATTGATGATAACTTGATCATCCGAACTCCAAAACTGACAAATGAATACTCTATTTTGCCTAATTTTTCATTTCGGATCTAATGGTACAGTCAATTTCTACAAATTATGTCTTCATAAAAAATTTACATTTTTAGCTTGAGGTGACCCCTAAACTTGATGTCGTTTTCGTTTTTGACGATAATTTAACTTCCTGATCTCCAAAAATGACAAATAAATAGTCCATATTGAATAATTTTTTGTTACGAATCCAATGGTGTAATCTAATCTTAATAATTCTTTCTCTACCAATAATTCACTATTTTAGTCTGGTCCGACCCGATAATCGAGGATTTTGTAACTTTTATATTCGGACTCGCATTTAAACATGCTTACAGGCTAAAGTATATTTTTCGATCATTTTGAATCCAATGGTGAGGTCAAATTCCATTAAAAATGATCAGAAACATCATAAAATTTTACCCCTAAGTCCTACTTTCAAGATTTTATTAAAGTTCCACTATTTATTTTTTCCTCGAGATACGAATTAAAAATTTGGGGTTTTACAATTTCGATCTGAATTTTGATGTAATGGGATTGGTATTTGTTCTAGTTAATATCATGTGATATCATTGCTTGTATAGTTTGATCTGGCCCACGGGCCCATTTGCTTGAAAAAGGCCCCGGGCGCACCCCACCCTGTATTGCACACACCACTAGCACGTTTATTGCTTTGCACGCTTGCATGTCCTTTCTAGCCAACGTGGCACTAGTGTATGGCCCGATCTCCTAGTGAGATTCGACGTCATGCATGAAAATCACAACTCCAGTCACGTACCTTTATGGTATATAAAGCTGGGGCATCATTACTGTTCGATTAAGTGACACTGAAAGGTATATCGATGTACCCAGGCTGGAGTGACTTGAGCCTTTGTCTTATTGTAAGCCACAAAGTCACATATCCCGATCGCCAACCCTAGACTCGTACCTATACAGTATATCAAAGTTTACCAATTGCACTTCTTGGTTAAAATCAGTGCCTAAGCGAGATCTTGCCCCGCTGTACCCTACTCTACGAGGGGGATAGACAACGTCTATTCTAGACAAGAGGTATTTAAGTAGGCCCTTACTCAGCATCGTGCACCACCTTTCAACTGGGGGTTAAACTAATTGCTTTTGACTTCAAAGAAGTGGGTTGAATTTTAGATTATCACTTATACGGTATATCAAGCCAAGTCACCACATACCATTTGATTGAATACGCTCGAGAGGTATATAGGTGTATTTAGGCAAGGGTGGCTAGATAAAATGCATTGCACATAGTAAACCTAGAAACTGAAAACCTCCCATATAGGTCATGACTCAAACTTATTGTGGGTGTTCCCGGGTTGTTTTATTGGAATTGGACCTTACAAATGATGAGATCAGGAATGTACGGTTTTATCCTCAAGGATCAATTTTTTTTGTTTAACCTGATTCGAAATTACTGTATTACTGGGTACGCCAACCCAAGAAAGAATCAATTTTAAAAACTTGACAATGGTTCATAATGACCCAGTCCATCTCGATCCAACAATCATGATTGGTTGGACCATTCAAATCAGAATGGTATTCAAACATTTTTCCAATTCGGGTCCCAACCCATTTCAAAAGAAGAAAAATATTTTTCCAAAGAAAAGAATAAAGAAAATGACTTACAAAGATTTATTTTTTAATGGACCTTAGAAAATTTCTGAAATATATTTTTCTGAAGAAAAAATGATTTTAACAAAAAATATATTTTTTACATGGACCTTGGAAAATTACTAAAATGTATTTTTCTAAAAAAAGAAAAAATAATTTGCCAAAAAAAATAGTTTAAATCAAATTTGTTGAAAGTTGTTATTTAATGAAAATATTATTTGTCAATGATTTTCAATAGTTCAATAAAATTATTTTTTCTTTTAAAATAATCATTGCATGAATGAATTGTTTAATGGATTGGTGCACAGCATTCAATAAAATCTCAGGTAACACTGAAATTGATTAAAATTCACTTTCAATGTGGTGTCTAGGACTATCATTGTACCTAAGCTCAATCGTTCACCATTTTACTAGGGCCACTATTTCATTTTGCTAGGGTCACTAGTCCAGTCAATTAGAACGAATGTCAACACCAAGTGAATCGTCAGAAATGATCCCAAAATCTCTCAAAATTACACATTTATTCCTTGAAGATCACAGTGCCTTAATCCTATCGACTATAAGCAATATCTCAGTCCTAATCAAGCCCATTGTGGGTACTTGTCTTGAGTTTTCATGAGTCATTTGGGTTAGTTCGAGTCCAATTTTCTTTTATCAATTTGTCAATATCATGTTTTCTTTAGATCGAGTCTACTTTTTACCTGTTGAATCGAGTTAGTTTGTCAAGTCTATAGAAGTGTCTATCGCCCCATCTGAATTTGATTAGATAAAGGAAATTTTTGAATACCTTGAGCGCATTAACGGATTAACTAATAATTTGACTTCAAGGATAAATTCTTCTAATAAGGAACATCTTTCTTAACAAGAAGATAAAAGTCAGGCTCAACTTTTAATCTAGAAAGTAAAGGTCATTGAATAAAAAAATAATTCCTACAAAATTCATATTAGAACCATCCTATCCCTAGAGGAACACGAGGGGATAATGAATTTACTCAAAAACTTCAAAAGGCTTGTTCGCGTGGTTTGATAAAGATATGTTAGGTGTAGGCTTGGGTATTGTCCAACATGGAATAGATACTCGCCCGATGAGATGACAATATCGATAGAGATGTTATAAAATGTATCAGTGCTATCCTCACTGCATCTCGAGTTGCAAATCACATATTATCAGTCGATATGGGGGAACCTTTTGTGTTAATCTCTGATAATGGGTCGTACTTCAAAGTTTAAGTCATTACTCTGTGTTCAAAGTTCAAGATCCGGCATCACAAATCATTTCCCTACCGTCCTTAGACTAATGGAGCAGTTGAATCAGCTAATAAGATTCTCAAGACAATCATTAGAAAAATGCATCAATCACATCGATATTGGTCAGAAAAATTGTCATTTGCATTATGGGCATATAGTACTTCAATACAGTCTTCCACTGGAGTCACTCCCTATTCTCTAGTGTATGACGTGGAAGCAATCTTACCAATTGAAATGGAAATCCCATATCTCAAAGTCTTGATGGAAAGTCAATTATTATAAATAGATTGGGTCTGTCATCGGTACGAAGAACTAAACTTGATTGAAGAAAAACAACTTAGAGTTTTGTACCACGTGCAAGCTTATCAAAAAAGAGTTGCTCACATATTTGATAAGAAGGTTAAAATTCGTCACTTACAAGTCAAGGATTTAACCATCAAACTTCAAAGAAAATTGAACACCTCTCCTTGACTTTAGGAGGAAGTCTGAACTCAATTGGAGAGATTCAATCATTAAAAAAATATTACCGGGAAAAATTGTCAAACTTCAAGATCATGATTGAATCGAACTACCAGAACCAACTAACCTTGACTAGATCAAGCGGTATTACATTTAAGGAGGCTATCTTTGGCCAAATCAATTTTCCTACTACCTAGTTCAATATCTTCTTTCTCAGCCCTTTGCAGTCTGTTTCAAAAAAAAAAAATAAATAAATAAAAAACCTTTCTTTTTCAGCTCGATCTCCTAACCCAGGGGAGAGAATGATTCAAACTACGTTTTTGTCTGATCCCAAAATTCTAGGGTACGAAGGCAACCTGAGAAGTTACTTAAGGCCCGACCACATCAAATTAAAAAAATGAAATATCTTCAAAATGGGAAAGGAAATTCAAAGAAAAATAAAAGAAATGCCACACAAGGGGCATTTGGGTTTTTGAGCCTCAAAATTCTTTTCTTTTTATGTCCAATCCTAAGCTTACCCATGAAAGTCCTCCTAAGTACCGTGTGAAAAAGTCAAGGAAGGTAGCAAATCATAATTAAACAGTAACTTCAGAAGTTCAAAAATGAAGAATGAGACCTACTAGGGTGAAAACCCGAAAGGACGACTTAGGCAAAAATTAAGGTAAGTTCACAAGGTTGAAAATTCGAAAGGACGACCTTAGCAACAATTAGAGCAAATAAAAAAGCCTGCTAGGTTGAAAACCTAAAAGAGCGACTTAGACAAAAAATTAAGGCAAGCTCGCAAGGTTGAAAATCCAAAAGGACGACCTTGGCAACAATTATAGAAAATATAAAAAATATAAGCTTGCTATATTGAAAACCTAAAAAGGTGATCTAGGCAAAAGTTAGGGCAACAAAAGAAAATAAAAAATATATAATAAAAAAATAATAAAAAAAAGATCTCCATTGAGTTAAAAAGGGCAGTCTGAGCCGAAACTTCAGAAGTCTGAATAACCAAGTTTCAGTACCCAGCTTAAATCAAGCAAAGACTCAGAAGTGACGAGCATCGTTCATGATTGATCTGAAAATTTTATACTTCTTCAAGTAAACCAAAAGGGAAAATGGTGGATTCTACAATGAATCTTGAAAGGAAATATTTTATTTTCTTGAGCCTGACTCAAAATCTTCAATATAAAAAGTCGAAATTAAAAGTTAAATCTTTATTGCGCTTGTGGTAATCAAATATTTCAAAACCTTCATAAACAAGGGGTACTGCCCTTTGTTCTATAACGTGTAATTTTTCCACACTAGGGGCATTTTAAAAAAAATTGTTTTCAACTATCTTCAGTGCAGTGTTTCCTATCAAACTAAGGGCATTTCGTTCTCAAGCTTGATCAATATTAATCCTAAAGGATAATGGGAACCTCCAAATTTAAGGTTACCCTCTTGATAGAAATTTTTTTGAAAACCCTTGAGGTTCAGAAGAAGTTAAAAAAATTCATAAATTTTTTTGAAAAATCTTGAGGTTCAAACATAAGCGTTTATGATATTTGCCTAGAGATTAGCTCATTACCCTTTCCCATAGAATGAGAGATAGAGCATTCTTTCTTGTTCAGATTCATTAATTGCTTCCCAGATTCATTTTTTATTTCACAGATTCGTTAATTCCTTCCCAGATTTATTCATTTTTTCTCAGATTCATCCATTATCTCCTAGATTTACTTTATGCTCAAATGCCACCGAGGATTTTCTCAAAATTATGTTCAGATACCGTTGAGGGTTTTATCAGAATTATGTTCAGATACCGTCGAGGGTTTTCTCGGAATTATGTTCAAATACCGTCGAAGGTTTTCTCTGAATTATGCTTAGATACTACCGAGGGTTTTCTGGGAATTATGCTCAATTTTACACTCAGAATATGCTCAGTTTATGCTTAGATTATGCTTAATTTATGTTCAATTTATGCTTAGTTTTATGCTTAGATTATACGTAGATTATGCTAAGTTAGGCTCAGATTTTACTTAATTTATGCTCAAATCTGGCTCAGACCATCTTTGAGATTTATCTCAGATTTCGAGTAAACATACTTGCACATTTGTTTCATTAGTCAATGAGAATTTTTTTTAATTCAAGGATTTGATATTGTAAGTAAGAGTTCGCGCTCGAGGATTTGACAACTTCTTAGTTCAGGGAGAATTTTACCCTCAAGGATCCGAACGCCTCGACGAATTGCTAAATCAGGCTGCAAAATGAACTGTCACTAGCTTTGGCATTCGAATATCGCACTATCTATTAAAATATATTTGCTATATAGTTTACTTCAACCCTCTGCCAAAGAGGGGCATCTGTAGACACCCCATTTTCGTACTTGCCTGATTAATCAACTCGTCAACCCGATTGCAACGATACCCAATGATGGATCATATTCCAATGCTCTACTTTGTTGCTAAACATGTTTCAGAAATTCGGATGAGGTATCTCAAACTAACAAAACTGTAGAAATCACGCTACGCCAAAAACATAGAAATCATCATTTTACAGACAAAAATAAGCTTTACGATAAAAATCACTAAAAAATGATCAAATTACTAAAATACCCCTAACATTAAAATATCCTCAGAGCCCGCTTATGCTTAGGAAAACCCTTTCGAACACATAAAATAGCAAAGTGAAACCAAATAGACTATTTCGCCAATTTTTATCAAATTTGACAAAATTATAAAAATACTCCTCATAGGGTTCGCGATCATTTCATGCCAAAAAATTTGTAAATGACACAAACCAATAATCCTATTGAATTTCTTACGAAAAATCGATTCCAAAACATCTCGGAACATCGAAAACCGACTTGAAACGCAAAAGTTTTCTTCGGGGGCAAAACGATAATTTTTTAATTTTTAAAATTTTTAATTTCGAGATTAATAAATAAAATATTAATTAATGTAAAGTAAAATCTTAATAAAATTAATTTAAAAATCTAAACCAAGTCAATCTCATAAGACTTAAGTCAAAACCCTAATTAAAATCCTAATCTAAAGAAACCAAATCAATCTCATAAGACTTAAGTCAAAATCCTAATTAAAATCCTATCCCTAAGAAATCAAGTCAATCTCATAAGACTTAAGTCAAAACCCAAATCTAAAAAGATCAAGTCAATCTCATAAGACTAAAGTCAAAATCCTAATTTACCTTATCTAAAAGAAACCTAATCAAACACTAACTCTACCCAAAAAACTCTATAAATAGAGAGCATCCACAACCTAATTTCGCAGGTTAAAGAAAATCCTAGAAAAAGAAGGTCAAAAAGCCTCCATAATCTTCCCAAAATCCTGATTTTGAAGTCCTAACCCCTTACCTATCATTCAACCCTTGTTTTTGTTCATAAACTCCCAGAAACTCTCTACAAAACACCCAGAAATCCATCAATAAATTTAGAAAACACTTAGATATAAGAAGGAGGTACTTCATCTTGGAGATCTGGAGCGGATCCAGTGATAGAAACAAAGCAATGAGTATCTTACGAAGAACCATTCTACCAGTTCTGAGGGAACAAAGTGTTGTAATTATATAGGTATATTTTTCTTTTATTTTTTTATTTATTTATTTTAGATTTGTTTTTAGCAATGTAATCTTCTTGGGAAATAGTAGAGACCGGTATTTGTCGAGCAAGATTAGTGCCTAACACCTTCCAACCCCATAACATGATCTCCAAACTTAGTTTTTTTTGTAGATTAGTTGTTTTTATCCATCTTGAGTCGATGCTCTGTTCCTAGACCGTAATAACTAGGTGGCGACTCCCTAAACTCAAAGTCAAAAGTGGATCCACACACCCCGCGGATCGAGGGCGCTTTCAAATATGTTTTTATGAATTTCTTCATGTGTTTGTGAAAAAAACTATAAAAAAAAAATTTGTTTCGGCTTTACAATGATGAGGCCACTAATAATTTTATATAAAAATTGTGTCTGCAACATTAATATAACTAAAGAACAGATGAGTTTGATAATTTTATATAAAATCATCGAACTCAGGATAAAATTGATGACCTCGATAATTTTTAATCTGAGTTCGGCAATTTTATTGCCGGCCTCAATAATAATCGGACATGCTAGTTTTTGTCAAGGTTTTAATGAAATTGATGACCTCGATAATCTTATAGAGTCAAAGTAGACAATGTTTTAAGTTTTTTACAAATGTAGAGTAGAGGTCGACAATTTCTTTTACTATGCAGAGTCGACCTTGGTAATTTTTTGCTTCCCTTACTTCAAACACCATTGAGTGGTAACATCCACTTTAATTATTTCATGCATGAAAATTCACTTTGATTATTTCAATTGCTTCAGTGAATCAAATGTAAATCAAACACCATTGAATGGTCACATCTACTGTAGTTATTTCAGGACATAATATATGATAGTTCAAATACTATTGAATGGTCTCACCTACTTTAGTTTTTTGACGACATAACGAATTACATTAACTCATCTATATAAATCTTTGGAATATAATCATTTCAATTTAAAACCTAACCCTTAAGTCTCAACTTGTCTTGTTGTTGATGAAAGCCATCAGTAATGTCTGGTTCCAAATCTACAGTTGTAATTAGTAGTAATGATTCAGAAGAAGAAATCGAGACAACAAACAATGACGATAGTCAGTCGGATGACTACTTAGGAAACTTGTTTTACGACACAAATAGCTTAGACAAAGTAGATCGTGATGATATAATTGAGCATATATAAACTATAGAATCAATTAAAGAGATTTTCAGTGAAAGAAATATGCAGTGGAGTGTGTTGGTCTCTGAATCCAGATATCTTAAAATTGAGATACGTGATATCTGAGGAAAAATTACCCAGGGGAGAGCAAGAATGGTCTAGCTATTGAAAGCCTAGAAAAATAAAACGCACAAATGTGTCTACATGGCTTATGAAATGAGAAATTGAGTTTATTCCCTAATTTTACTAACGAATGACGAGAAAAATTTATGAATAATAACAATTTGCCTTCACCATAGTTTATGACTGATGAAAGTGAAACATATACAGATTATGATTCATAGTTGTTGGATTGGTGATTCTCACTAATGGTATTAAAAATTTATAAGTTTTGTTTTCCATTTTATGTTATTTCTTATTTTCTATGTTATGTTATGCTATTTCTTATTTTTGATTATGATGTAAAAGTTATGCTTACCTTTTTTATGTTATGTTTATCATTCTATTTTTCGTCTTCTATGATCAATCGAAAACCTAAGTTCTTCATAATCCAAAATTTTAACAAATTCAGATAATTTTACAAAAATGGACTCAAATATTGAGTTTAACTTAACACAAAGTGAAGTGAAGAGAGAACCATTTGAATTTGTATAACACCATTTGAAATCAAAACAAACTAACACAAATATTTCATGTTGTGAAGTTTAAGAATCCATTTTTGTGGTTACTTGCAACTATTTCAAATGATATTAGAACCCTAATATAAAATTTTAATTTCTTATATTTTTCAATTTAAAAGCTACTTGGTATTGTTTCACCAACAAATCATATTGTAAGAAAAAGACTTTGCAATTGCACAAATTGATCTCATCAATGACACAAAATTTGACTTCCAACAATAAATATGTATAGCAAACAAACTGATCCCATCAAAGACACAATCTTTAGACATTGTAATGGAACATAGTGAAATAAAAAAATTAAAATACTCAACAAAGAAGTAAATTTTATTATTGTAGAGGTCGACAATAAATTTAAGTAATTGTCAAGTTCGTCAATTAATTTTCATCGAGTTAAACAATTTATAAAATAAAAAATTGTTGAGTTCGATGACAATTTAAATTATTGATGACCTCAACATTAATTTAGTTAAAATCTTGAGGTTGATGAAATTTTTTATAAAAATAATTGCCGACTTTGACACTAAAACTTGTGAAGAGCAATTTTTAGGTTTTTCAAAAAATGAGAAAGATTTTTTTGCTTGTAAAGGAAAATATGGATCATAATAAGTTTGTATAAAACTAGAAAACAATAAGACCTAGCTAGATTACTTGGATCCATAGAAATAAGGGTAAAACGTCAAAGAATAACTTACTTGAGCAAGTATTTGTAGAAGAAGAGTGACAAAGTAGCCTAAAAAGGAAGTGAAATCATCAAAAATTGTTTTGGAGCAAATTAGTGGTTTAGTTGGATTGATGTAGAAGAAGAGAGCCAAAAGATACCAACAAGGTTATTTTCAGTAGTTCACAATTGAAAATGGAAGGAAATGACTTTGAGAGGGAAATGGACTATTTAGCTCACATCAAAACGTCAAGGATTAATCAAAAAGAAAAGTTAGTGCCAGGGTCCTTTAAGTAATTTTCCCATTTTTACTCCATTTAAAAACAATGGAATTTTCATTTGCTTACTAGTGAAGAGAAGAGGGAATTCAACCAATAAAAAATACATGAGAAATTCAAATATTCATTAAAAATGTGGAAGGGTAAGGATTTAAAATATTCATTCAAATATTCATTAAATTTAAAATAACACCAACTGCTTGGTTTGTCGTAAAATATTGTACAATGTAACTAAATTATATACAAAAATAGATATACCGTGTATGTTTGTTCCTTTTCTTTGGGAGATGTGTTCATATATATATATATATATATACTTTTTTTTTTAACGTATTTAAAAAAAATGGCATTTGTTAAAAGTTAAATGCAAAGGTATTTTATAAAGATAATTTCTCACCCATGGATACATGTATAATTAGCATAGAAATGTGTAAATCTTAAGGACTGTCCTTGTAAAAGAATAATAATATTAATACTCTTGAGGATCATCCTCAGATGATCATCAAAATAAACACCTACGTAACATAATGAAGGATAACAATTAGAGAGAAAGCAATTGATTATGGAATTCCAAAGGAATCCATCACCTCGACTTTGATCTTGAGCTGAATCCCAAAAATTGGATCCTCAAATACTTATTCACTTCAACCTTTGTTAGATATGAGGAAAGTAACCAAATTTCATGCTTGAACATCCAAAGGGTTAAAAAAATCTCCTTTTTCACTTAGATATAGAGATGGTGAAAGCACCTCGATACGTGTAATAGGAACAAGACCAATCTTGGCAGCAGATGTGAGGATTTGAATGTCAAAGTAAAGACATAACATTATTGCTACTTGATTTCTCAACGAGTTGGGGCATCCGAATCTTAGAGCTTTCATTCTTCTTAGACTAAAGGGTGTCAAGCCCTAGAGTTTTGAATGTCTCGTTTACTGATGTAAAAGGTATGAGATCCTTGAGTTTTGTACCCTCCCTAACGAATGAAGATGATGTGTGAAAGTATACGTGTGTGCAATGATGCAATGGTGTGATTGAAATGACAATGTTAAAAATGAGGTGTCCCATTCTACCTACTTAAGGAGAAAAAGTGTTGGACCAAGGGAAAGGGCATCCCGCTTTACCTACTCAAGGTGAAAGAACAATGGACAAAAAAGGGCAGTCCCACCTTACCTACTCAAGGTGAAAAGTTGATGGACCAAAATAGGGCGTGCTACTCTACTTACCCAAGGCGAAAGACCAATGGAAAAATGGTGTCCCACCTTACCTACTCAAGGTGAAAAGGTGATGGACTAAGAAGTGTCCCACTTTACCTTTTCAAGGAGAAAGAGTGGTGAACTGAAGAATTAGGTAAAAATTAGTGTTTGGGAAACTAGGTATCATACTTTATGTACTCTTGGAGAAAAAACAATGAAGTGGGAAGTGTGACTCTTACTCTACTACATGTTCTGGGCGAATGAGTAATGAACTAAAAATAGGAGTTCTACTCTACTTATTTTGGGCAAAAGAGTAATAAACTAAAAAAATAGGAGTTCCACTCTACATGCTCTAGGTGAAAGAAAAATAAACTAAAAACTGGGAGCTCATAGTACATGGTCAGGACGAAAAAGTAATGAACCAAAATAGGGAGTTCTACTATACATGCTCTTGGCGAAAAAGTAATGAACTAGAAACTAGGAGTTCTTCTCTATATGTTCTAGGTGAAAGAGTAATGAACCAAAAATTTGGAGTCCTACTCTACATGCTCTTAATGACAGAGTAATGAACTAAAACTGAGTAAAACAACTGTGAAAACAAGAATACTTTTGTGTTTGAAAATCTTGATCCATATGGGTTTGAACTTGATAGAGTCCTGATTTCATTGGCTCTGAATTAGGAATGCTCGATGTATTTAGGCTAGAATTTGATAGAATCACACTATGTTTGGACTTTTAATTGGTGAAGCCTCAATATCTTTGGGCTTGAATCTAGTAGAATCTTGGCTTTTTTAGACTCTAAATTGATGAAGCCTCAATATCTTTGGACTTGGATATGATGGAGTCACACTATGCTTGCACTCTGAATCTGTGAAGTCTCGATTTCTTTGGACTTTGAATCGATGAAGCCTTAATATCTTTGGACTTGATTCTATTGATATTTAGGATTCTTTGTACTTTGAATTGGTGAGACCATAGTTTCTTTGGGACTAAAGTTAGACAAAGTTGTGGTTTCTTTGGATTTTAAACTGTTAACCTATGGTTTGTTTGAGCTTCAACTTGATAAACACATGATTTCTTTGGACTTGATATGGGTGAAGCCTCAATATATTTGGTCTTGAACTTTATTGAGCCTCGATTTCTTTGGACTCTAACTTGATGAAGCCTCAATGTCTTTGGGCTTGGATCTGTTTGATGTGCTCTAAATGCAAAATTTGATTAATGTGCAGATTATTGGACTAAATGCACTCAAATTGGAATAGGTTAAGCCTAATTTCTTGGGCTTGAAATGAAGGGATTTTTTTGATAAACCCAATTATGATACATTTGAACTCATTTTAATGATTGATTCTCATGAAGTCATGATTGCTTGTCTTAACACAATTCTAATTAGACGACAATTGACAGATACCTCTAACTGTAATGACCTGAAATTTTAACACGTATCTCGAGAGTAGATTATAAATTTTAATTCAATAAATTTTAATTCAATAAATTTTGAGTTTATTTTAATAACTTAAAAGTTTGGATTTTTATTTATTAATATTTGAGGAAGTCCATCATTGTCAATAGATTCAAAAGGGTCGAAAAATATATTTTAGCCTATAAGCATGTCTTAATCAGAACTCGATCGAAAAAGTTATCAAATTCCTGAGTTTCGCATCAAGTATTTACCAAATAGGTAAAACAAAAATTTAGAGACATAATTTAGAAAATTTGATCACATTGTTAATTTTGTATCGAAAAAATAACCGAAATGGGTTGTAAGATTGTCGAAATCAAAATTCGAAAAAGACCATTTTTGTCCTACTTGGATATGAAAGTTAAAGAAAAATCTGTTTCTTTCTCATTTTCTTCCCTTAACCTAATATAACCCCATTTTCTTCCACGCTCCAACTTAGATCTACAATGATAGACTAAGATTTGAGGCTCAACGAAAAAGAAGAGAAGATTCATCACGACAAAAGCTTCGATTTGAGTCAAAGAAATTTGCTATTCATCAATGTGGAACTCCAAGCTATTTTCTAGATCTAGCAATGTAGAGGTAGATTCGGTATTCGTTGAAGAAGGAAAATATCATCACTTTAGCAAGACTTCACTTTGATCTAAGAATTTTTGTTATTAGCCGGGTGATTGATTTCGATATTGGACGGTAATGATTATCTCAAATCTATTTTCAATTTGATCCTTCGTAGAAAGAACAAATCAAGTAGGATGCCTTCCCTTCTACCTTTTAGTTTTAAAATCTTCATAGAAAATTCTTTTGATCTTTGATGTTATTATTACTTTTTCAATTATTGATTGATTCATTAATTTCATGCATTTTTGAAAGACTTAAATCGTAATTCTTAAATTGGTTCGATAAATTTTTTCATATATCGTACTTTTCAAATCCATGATTTTATTACATCAATTTGTTGGGATTTATTGTAGATCTTTAGTTTAAATTGCATTTATGAAAATTATGGTTGAATTTGAGTCTAAATCGGATTGAAAATTGAAAAAAATGTATTTTTGTTCATGTCTGTCGGTGGCACCGTTTTTTCTATTGCTAGAAATCAATTTTGACATCGTCAAATTCTATGCTGACTATGACACTGCCAAACATACCATCGGTAGCACTGACTCCTGTTTATAGTCATTCTGTTAGTGGCACCGCTAGAATGATCTTTCTGCCACCGGCAAAACTGTTTATTGAACAAACTTTATTTTCATTAAAAATATTCCATTTACTTTAAGTTCTTTAAGGAAATTAAAAGATTACCCCCCATTTGAAAACAATGGGAGTGTTTTAAAAATCCATAAATCAAAGTATCAAAATCTAACTTTTGTTTCTAAGAACAAAACATAATTTACTACGTTTTCGTCAGATTTTGAAATCCTGATATCTTTTAAAATGCCATGAATAAATCTATAAAATTTATATGATGTCGATACATTTATTCAAGGCTTTGACAACGAAAAATCCTTTTTACGTTTGGAGAATTTTGAAAAATCAAGTTTCCAACACTAACCCAAAATTTCACAGTTTTCTACAATTTTAACTATTTATGATTTTAAAATAATTTTTCGAATCTTTTCTAATCAACCAAGATCTTCTAATGGAATTGGTTCATGTTTTAGAATTACAAACACATTCTAGAAAATTGTATACTTAGATAAATATGTAGGAAGTTAGATGATTGATTGATCGATTGATTGATGGAATGATGGATAATGAGAATGTATATTCTCGAATGATTGATGGGACAGTGACTCCAGAAGTATGCAATGGCTTAAGCCAACTTTATTGCATGATAAATAGATAGATGGGTATATCTCACACGTTCCCAAGATCACATGGAGATATGATTAATGGATCAGGATGGATGGATAGATAGATGAAATTGGAGATCACAACCATTGTGTTGTATTTTCGAAAAAAAAGTTTATATATTATAAAATAAAATAAAAAACTATTTTGTTTACTAGTAAAAGATTATAGAAAGCCTATAAAGTGTGTTGCGTTGTTATATTTTCGGAAGCAACGGGTCCATCAAGGATAACACTTGATGTTCTATGCTCTTTGGTAATATGGGATGTCTTAAATCGTGGTATAACTTGTGAAATCTGAGAATTTCTATTCTAGTTCCTAAGAACATTTGTGTGTAAAGGTGGTCTTTGTATAGTGTAGAGGTAGTCGAGGTTCACATGTATTGCTTCTTGATAGGCTTAGACGCGAGGATCATGAGAACTGATATTTTTGCCATCGATATAAGTCTTCATTGAACGAGCCGTATTTCCATTTAAAATATTTAAGTAAATTTCATCTTTTGATTAAAATTTTCATTTATTTAAGTTCTTTAATAAAATTAAGGGATTACCCCCAATTTGGAAACAATTGGAGTGTTTTAAAAATCCATATGTCAAAGTATCCAAATCTAATTTCTGGTTCCAAGAACAAAACGTAATTTACTACGTTTTTGACAGATTTTGAAATTTAAATATCTTTTAAAATACCTTGAATAAATTTATAAAATTTATATGATGTCGATACATTTATTCAAGGCTTTCACTACAAAAAATTCTTTTTACTTTTGGAGAACTTTGAAAAATCAAGTTTCCAACACTTAGTCAAAATTTAACAACTTACTACAATTATAACTATTTATGATTTTAAAATATTTTCTGAATCATTTCTAATCAACCATGACCTTCTAATGAAATTAGTTGATGCTTTAGAATCGCAAATACATTCTAGAAAATCATATACTTTGATAGATATGTAGGAAATTAGATAATCAATTGATTGATTGATGGATGGATGGATGAATAATAAGAATGTATATTTTCGATTAATTGATGGGATAGTGACTCTAGAAGTATGTAATGGCTTAGGCCAACACTATTGCATGATAAATAGATAGATGAGTATATCTCACACGTTCCCACGTATACATGGAGATATGATTGATGGATTGATGGATGGATGAAATTGGAGATCACAACTATTGTGTTGTATTTTTGGTAAAAAAAACTATTTTATTTACTAGTAAAAGATTGTAGAAAACCTAAAAAGAGTGATGCGTTATTATATTTCTGGAAGCGACGGGTCAATTAAAGATAACACTTGATGTTCTATGCTCTTTGGTAGTACGGGATGCCATAAAGTGTGGTATAATTTGTGAGATCCAGGAATTTCTATTTTTCTTTCCTAGGAGCATATGTGTATAAAGGTGATCTTTGTATAATGTAGAGATAGTCGAGGTTTATATGTATTTTCTCTTAATAGACTTAGACGTAAGGAGTTCACTCCTAGAATAGTTGGTGATCACTTTTAGTCTGTAGTCTTCAAACGATTGACCAACATAATTGGTCTAAGTATTCGAACCTTAGTCAACGGCCCATTTTGAGCTGGATAAATGGTTATCCAAATGTGGTAAGCATCGACCAGCCACAAAATCAAATGCTAACGATGGGATTGCACATCATGATGAGTTTGAAATATCGATAGTCCATGTTGAGGCAGTTGTATCGGCATATTCCTCAACCCTCTTATCGATTACATCATCTTATTCTTATTATATAGTTTTTATTCTTTTGTGATGATAGTTAGATGATTTACGTAAAGGTATAATAGATTATCTTCATTATGAATTGATAGATTGATGATTATTATAATTGCTTACTACTTTCGTTTAGACATTATCTGAATGTTATCTTGTACTAAAACTTGCATTATTTAAAATGTTCAGTTTGATTATGTATTACATTTGTAACTAATTGTTAAAATGACATTTATTCTGCTAAGTAACTCTCCTGTTACTCACTCTATCACCCTTATAGATTTTTTAGCTTTAAATAAGTCTTTTTTTTGAGGAGTCACTTGAGAAGGCTCTTGAAGAAGATTATGTCGATGTCTTTCCCCTTTCGTCGATTGGAGGATTATTATGGGATTTTAGCAGTTATCTTATTATAGATAAGAAACATATGTTTGTTTGAGGGTTTTGTAATCTAATGTATTATGAGATTGAGGATTTGGATTATGACTATGGTTGATGATAGCTTCCACATACTCTAGATATTTATGGTTGTTAGTTATTTTATTATTTCGCTGCATTATATCTATTTAAATAAAAAAGTATTATGTTTGTTATGCAAAGAATGAGTGATATTTTCATCACACCTCAAGGTTCATGTTGGGATTTCGAGGCATGACACTAATAATGGAGAGTTTTTGCAAAAAAAGCCTTTAGTTTAGATGGAAATAAGGATCGTTGATTGGATTACCAATTTGGCGATGATGGATGAGATGCGACCCTAAACTAACACAATACTACCATTCCCTCAAAGTTCATTACTCAAATAGAGAATTCAACTCAAGTGAAAGGCAATGGTTGTGCCCAAGCTAGCAAACGCTCAAAAGTCATCAAAATCATCGAAGATCTTTAATAGTATGTTCATTTGACTAAATGATCCAAAAAATGTAGTTTCAATCCTCAAAAGGAAAAAAATCTTATACTTCAATATTTCTCAAATTTCGAGACTATCTTGAGTTTTCAAAAAAGAAATAATTGCCTCAATATTGTGCACCTGATAATCTTAAGAGTCTTGAAATTTGAAAAAATGTATTATTTATGTATTAACAATTAATATTGTGCACCTGATAATCTTTAGGGAATTTATTTTTATCCCGTTTCACTTAAATTGCCCTTTCAAATTTGTAATCTAGTGAGGAATTTTCTTTTAATTTTTTCATAAGTTTAGCTTAGATCGCCTATAATGCCCCAAGTTTTTAATTCGTATCTTGAAAAAAATCAAATAGTAGAATTTTTAGAAAATTTAGAAAATTTAGAAAGTGAGACTTAGGGTAAAACTTTCTAATTTTGTTATATTTACTTTTAATGAAATCTGACCTTACCGTTGAATTCAAAATTACCAAATAACATACTTTAGCATGTAAGCATGCTCAAATTCGAGTTTGAACAGAAAAGTTGTATAATCCTCAATTTTTTGGTCGGACAGGGCAAAAAAAGAGATTTTTTGTAACAATGAGAATTTGAAGAATTTGACTGCCTTATTAGGTTCACAATGAAAAATTATAAAAAAAAATAGAGTATTTACTCGTTAGTTTCAAAGTATGAAAAAGTCGAATTATCATAAAAAAATGTAAAGAACTTCAAAAATATCACTTTCGTTCCGATATTTTTATATAAAGATTCTTAATTTTTTTTTATTTCATTTTCTTCCCCCAACCTGTCAAACAAGTAACCACATATGCTTTTTAAAAAATGTTGTTTTTAAACCAACTTGATCCACGATTTCATCACGAACGGGATTTCGACGACCGTCGACCAAAAAGAGAAAATTGTTCGCAATGTTGAACTGTACAAACCCAGCCCAGTATTTTCTCTCTCTTATATTTTTTTTTTATCATTTTTCATAAAAAAATAGTCAAACTATACATGGGAGTTTCGACCTTTTCAACCTACGATTTCATCAACTTTGAGTCCAAATTGTCCTCTGTCAAAAAGAAAAAAATGTCACCATCGTCGAGATCTTTAAAATCACTGGACTCTTTTAAAATATCAGTCGAATTTGGCCTCGATTTTCATATTGATTGCCTAAATTTCCGTGTACGCTCTTTAATTCTAACACCCAAAGAGTGGTAGGGGCTTATGATTTTCACTAGCAATCGTAGATTTCGGAAATGCATTTAGGATTTTTATAAATCTTTAGATTTTATTTAAAAAAATAAGATTTAATAAGTTTATTTCAAATGCATGTGAAATATATGTATTTGATGCGTTTAATTATTTTTTATAATAAATTATATGTGGGTGGAATATTTCATTGGATTATTTCTACCAGTTTGGTCATGTGCCACTATTTACACCCTATTTTAATCCAGTATTTGTAATTTTTCAATTTAAATGATAAAAATAAATTTTAAAGGTAAAAAATAGTTTGATATTAAATGAATTGAGATTGATTTGATAAATATTGAAAAATTCAAAAAGTGAGAATACTAGAAGAAAGGGAAAAATGTTAGAATCACGCCCAGGGGTGATATTTGCATTTTATATTGTGATAATATGTGTGGGTTGATGAATGGATATCCAAGGGTAATTTATTTTCTATTGTCACAAGGTGACTTGTATGTTTATTTATTTTTTGTTAGCGAGAGGCACTGTTTAAATTTCTATACTATTATTTAATTTGGCTCGGGTGAACACAATTGTATGGTAAGAAACTGGATATCCATTATAAATTCTATAATGTTAATTTCTTATTTATTTTCAAAGAAAATGATATGTATATATGTAGTTATTTGGTGAACTGTTAAAGAGGTTATGAATACTTAAAGGGATAGTTCGTCATATCATCCGGAGTGATATACTATCTAGGGATATACGGTAGGGACAACTAAGCTCATATGTGGTATGGGACGCATATAAGAGTAGAGTTACAACTGGAATTTGGATTTATTTCTTTCCATTTTTTTAAGTGAACGTGTAATGTGCATGAGAAATACTTGCACGCCTCATAGGCATATATAAAGATGGCTAGTCAATGATCATTAACGATGTATAGTAGTTGAATGTCCTGACAAGTCGAAAAGAGGCCCATTGTTTATAACCACTTCAAACGGCCAACCTAAGCTGGATAAATGGTCACTCATGTGTGGTAAACTACATCGATTGATCACGAAATCAAGAACTAAGATTAATAAATTATTATAACATATCCCAACTAGGAGCTATTTAGTTGTACAATCCCAACTCTTTAATTTCACTACTTTTCAATTGTGTATTATGTATCTATTGCATTATTTTGAATTACAAAATGAAAAACATATTTATTGTTTCAATTTTATCAATTAAAATTGTATAAAAAGAAAATGTTATAGTTTGAGTAATGCTGATTGATTTAATATGAATTTTAACTATTTAGTTTCTTATCCCTAGCTATATGTACTAGTTAATCATAATTTATCTTATAAAACTTTGTATGAATTGAAATGATTGAGAATGCTAATTTGTTCGTGCTAAGAGAGGTTATTAGTAGAAATTATTTATTTACCTTTTGGATAACCTTTGTTACCCACCCTTTCCTTCCCATTTTTTCGTTTCAGAACCTGTAGTTGTCGAGGTGGGCATGAGCCAGCTAGTGGGGACCATCTTGTTGATCAGATAGATGACCATAGTTCGTTACCTGATGAGTACTGGGGCTTTACCTACTAGCTGTGACAGTCCATCCAATTTGTATATGGATTTTGATTGAGTGCTAGGATTTTGTTAGAGAAAAGAGTTTCTATAGAATCCTATATATTATTTATTTCTTCTGTATTCTGATCTACTTTACATTGTTAAATGTATATAGACTTCCGTTATTATTCTATATATTATGTATATGATTTATCAAGTGAAACAAATATTTGAATGCCTTGGAATGCTAACATAAACAGAGGAAACCATGTCGACATTTCGAAGTACCACCTAATGCCTCAAGATCTAATATGTGATTTTGTATTAGTATTTTGAGGGTGCTACAAAGTGGTATCAGAGCTTAGTATTAGGTCCATATGGGGCATAGATATCTCTATTACATAAAAGTACCTGATATCATAGTGATATCAAAAATCGGTTATCCAAGCTCATTATTAGTTCCGTATTGGGATTACGAACTCTTTTGTGTCTAGAAATTCGTAGAGTCTAGTAAGCCTAAGATAAGATTCTAAGCTCATTCTACTAGTAATGGAAATGATGTCCATTACTAAATTATGGGTTATGTAAAATCCTGAATTTTTAATTCGTATCTCAAGAAAAAATAAATAGTAAAATTTTAAGAAAATCTTGAAAGTGAGACTTAGGGGTAAAACTTTAAGATGTTTCTGATCATTTTTAATGGAATTTAACCTCACCATTGGATTTAAAATGATCGAAAAACATACTTTAGCTTGTAAGCATGTTCAAATGCGAGTCCGAATATAAAAATTGTAAAATCCTCGATTACTAGGTCGGACCAGGTTAAAATAGTAACTTGTTGGTAGAGAAAGAATTGTTAAGAATCGATCATACCATTGGGTTCATAACAAAAAATTATTGAACATGGACTATTTATTTATCATTTTTGGAGATTAGGAAGTCGAATTATCGTTAAAAACGAAAACGACATCAAGTTTAGGGGTCACCTCAGGGCAAAAATGTAAACTTTTGATAGAGACATAATTTATAGAAATAGACTGCACCATTAGATCCGTAATGAAAAATTAAGCGAACTAGAGTATTCATTTGTCATTTTTGGAGTCCGGACGGTCAAGTTATCGTCAATCAAAATAATTGACAAAATGTCGAATTCGTCCCAAATTTTATATAAATAATATTTTAATTTTTTTATCTCATCTTCCTCAAACTCGTCCGTACAGCCGTGATAATAAATAAAAAAATTTGTTTTTTCTTCCGATCTTCCACCTCAGATCTTTCGCAAACGGCTTGCCGTCGACGATCGACGCAGAAGGGAGAAATATCTGCAGCTATGTTCTCTACAAAACCCACCCAACCTCTTTCCATTTCATTTTCTTTTTCATCCAATATCGTCAAAAATCAGCCATATTTAAATATGGAAATTTCGAAACTTTGACATCAGATTTCGTCCGTTTCTAGGTCAAACCGTCTTCTGACGTAGAAGGGAGAAACGTTCGTAGTCTCGACATCTACAAAACCCACCCAACCTTTTCTTGTTTCACTTTTTATTTCACCCGATATCGTCAAAAATCAGCCGTATTTATATACGGGAATTTCGAAAACTTCGACCTCGAATTTCATCGGTTTCGGGGTCAAACCGTCCTCCGTCACAGAAGGGAGAAATGACGATGGCTTCGAGATCTTCAAAACCACTAGGTCAGATTCAAAAATTAGCTACTTCAAAGTTCGATCCATCTCGATTTTCATGCCGATTGTCTCGATTTTCGAGCACGTGCTTCGTTCCTTTCGCCTAGAGATTATAAGAAATTCTCAATTTCTATTAATAATCGTAGATTGTGAAAATTGCATTTAGGATTTTATTGAAAATTTTTTGGATTTATTTCCAAAATATAGAATTCTTTTATTATTTCAAAAATTCACGTTAGAAATTGCATGTTTGATATGTTTAATTATATTTTTAACAAATTATATGTGAGTAGAGTATTTTAACGGGTTATTTCCATAAATTGGGTCTTGTGCACTGTTCGGACCCCGTTTTGATATAAAATTTGTATTCTTTTTTAATATTATTGATAAAAATAAATTCTTCAGTTGGAAAATGTGATTTAATATTCAATGAACTCATATTGAGTTGATGAATATCAGAAAATGGATATTTTATTGAAGATATTGAAAACTGTAAAAATCGAAAAAATGAAAAAAGGGTATGAACGGTAAAATGTCAGAGTCACACCCGAGGGGTGATGTCTGCATTTTACGTTGTTGTGTTGTGTGTAGGGTGGTGAATAGATATCCATGGATAATATTACTGG
This sequence comes from Akebia trifoliata, assembly GCF_017979445.1. Classification (NCBI taxonomy): domain Eukaryota; kingdom Viridiplantae; phylum Streptophyta; class Magnoliopsida; order Ranunculales; family Lardizabalaceae; genus Akebia; species Akebia trifoliata. The sequence continues at coordinate 12,485,451 of NC_141381.1, read as the reverse complement.
TTGCATGTTTATTTACTTTCTGTTAGCGCGAGGCGCTGTTTACGTTTCCGTTATATTATTTATTTTAGGTCGGGTGGCGACAATTGCATGGTAGGAAACTGGATATCCATTTTCAACCTTGTATTGTTAATTTCTCTTTTGTTTTCAAATGAAAATAATATATATATATATATATATATATATATATATATATACCTATTTTGTAAGCTGTTAAAGAGTCTATGAATGCCTGAAGGGATAATGTGTCATATCATCCGGAGTGGTGTACTATCTTGGGATGTATGATAGGGACCACCAAGCTCATACGTGGTATGGGACGCGTATGAGAGTGGAGTCACAACTGGAATCCAGGTTTATTCCTCTCTATCTTTACCAGTGAATTTATAATGTAAAGGTGGTCGTATACGAATGGTTTGTATATTTGGGAATCATATGTACGCCTGATAGGCATAGACGAAGATGATTAGTCAGTGATCACTAATAATCTATAGTAGTCGAATGTTCTGACACATCAAAAAGAGACCCATTGCTTACGGTCACGTCAAACGGCTAGCCTGAGCCGGATAAATGGTCAACCAAACGTGGTAAATGCAGCGACCAACCACAAAATCAGGAACTAAAGCCAGTAAAGAATTGTAACATCATGTCCAGACTGGGAGCGATCTAGTCGTGAATCCCAACTCTCTAATTCCAATACTTCACCATTGTGTATTATGTATTTGTTGCTTATTTTGATATATAAAAATGAAATCCATGTTTAATGTTTCCATTCGATCAATTAGATTTGTATAAAAAGAGAATGCTATAGTGAGTAATGATGATCGATGTAATATGAGTTTTAAAATGTTTAGTTGCTCATCCTTAGCTATATGTACCAGTTAATCGTAGTTTCTTTTTTAAAACTTTGCATATTTTAAAATGATTCAGTATGTTTATCCCAACTGGATAACCATTGTTACTCACCCTTTCCTTCTTTATTTTTTTATATATGCAGGATTGTATGTCATTTATTAGAGCACCTATAGAGCACGAGTGAGGATCATCTGGTAGGTCAAATAGACAACCAGAGTTCGTCACCTGGTGAGTATTGGGGCTACACCTCCTACTGGGTCGATTTGTCAATAATTATGTAAGAATGATTTTAGGCCTTATTCTTATAATGGACTTATTATTGATAAATGGAAGTGAAATGAATGGATTAAACAAAGGTCGAGGGAATAGTCGTGCAGTAGTAGAAAAGGTTCTTTGTACAAGCAGTTGGAAAATTTAAGAGTGTCAGAGATAGAGATGTCAGTAGATATGATAGAGATAATCAGAGAATTTGGGTATGTTTTTTCAGAAGAATTATCGGGTTTGCCGCTGTGTCACGAGATAGTGTTCTCGATTGATTTGGTGCTAGGCACAAAGCTTACTTCTATTACACCATACCAAATGGCCTCGGTAGAAACCCATGAGTTGAAAATCTAACTTAATGAGCTTACAAGTTTGGGATTTATCAGACCGAGTTTCTCAGCCTGGGGAATATCGATTTTGTTTTTCAAGAAGGAAGATGGGTCTTTACTGTGGTGCCCCGCCAAATGCTAACACAAAATCCATGTCATATCTTGAGACACTAAATGGCACATTGAAATTTTGGCATAGTCTCCTCTGTTTATATTAGCATTTCAAGACGTTGAACCTGCACCTGATAGACGACATATATTATCCTGCATATATACATACATAATATAATACTAGCGGAAGCCTATATACATCTAATAACGTACGATAGATCAAAGTGCCGAAAGATAAATAAAATACAGGATTATACAAATATTTCAAACTCTAACAAAAGTCCTAACGCTCAATATAAGACCTATAATACTCCTCGACAAATCGATACCACTAGGGGGTATAGTCCCAGTACTCACCACGTAACGGACTCTGGTCGTCTATTTGACCTACCAGATAGTCCTCACTTGTGCTCTACACCTGCCTCGCCAAGCTCCGGATCTGAAACTAAAAAAATAGAGAAGAAAATGATGAGTAACAATGATTACCTAGTAAGGAAGCAAACAATTTCTACCAATGACCTCTCCTAACATGAATGAATAAACATACTGAATCATTTTAAAATATGCAAAGTTTTACAAAAGAAACTACGATTAACTGATATATATAATCAGAGATGAGCAACTAAACATTTTAAAACTCACATTACATCAATCAATAGTACCCACTATAGTATTTTCTTTTTATACAAATCTAATTAACCAAATGAAAACATTAAACATGTATTTCATTTTATATATCAAAATAAGACAACAGATACATAATACATAATGGTGGAGTAGTGGAATTAGAGAATTGGGATTCACGACTGGATCGCTCCCAATCGAGACATGATGTTTCATAATAAAGTATTAGTTCTTGATTTTATAGCTATTCATTATTTTTCACACTTACGGATCATTTACCCTACTCAGACTGGCCATTTGACGTGATCGTAAATGATAGGTCTCTTTTCACTGACTAATCATCTTCGTCTATACCTATCAGGCGTGCATGTGATTACCAAATATACAATCCATTCGTATACAACCACATTTACATTACAAGTTCATTGGTAAAGATAGAGAGGAATAAATCTAGATTCTAGTTGTGACTCCACTCTCATACGTGTCCCATATCACGTATAAGCTTGGTGGTCCTTATCGTACATCCCAAGATAGTACACCACTCCGGATGATACGACGCACTATCCCTTCAGGCATTCATAGACTCTTTAATAGCTCACAAAATAGCTACATATATATATATATTAATTTCATTTGAAGATAAAAGAGAATTAACAATACAAGATTGAGAATAGATATCCAATTTCCTACTATGCAATTGTGGCCACCCAACCTAAAATAAATAACAGAACTTGGAACCTCTGCGTCGACATAATTTAAATAAACATGCAACCAATCATTATCTTTGGATATCCGTTCACCAACCTACATATAACATAATAATGTAAAATGCAAACATCACTTCTTGATCGTATTTCTTACCTACAATCACGTGTTAGCTTATGGAGCCTGCCATGTGTAGCACTACTCCCACATCGCTATCCTAGTTGATCACTAGCCCAGTTTGGCACATGTACAAGGTGTGACATCCCATCTTCTCGGATGTAAAATGCAGACATCACCCCTCTGGTGTGATTCTAACATTTTACCGTTTCATCCCATTTTTTAATTTTTGTAGTTCTCAATTTTTTGAATTTTTTTTTTACTTTCTGATATTCATTAACTCATTATGAGTTCACTGAATATTAAATCATTTTTTTAACTATTAAATTTATTTTTTTCAATAACATTAAAAAAAATTACAAAACTTAGATCAAAATAGGGTTTGAGTGGTGCATAGGACCCAATTGACGGAAATAACCTAGTGACATATCCTACCCACATATAATTTGTTATAAAATATAATTAAATATATCAAATATACAAATTTTGGTATAAATTTGAAATAACAAAAAGAATTCTATACTTTTAAAATTTTTGATAAAAATCCTAAATGCAGTTTTCACAATCTACAACTATTAATAGAAATTGGGAGTCCTAACAATCTCTGTGCGAGAGGATTGAACTGCGTGCATGGAAATCTAGGAGGATCGAATTTTGAGATAACTGATTTTTGAATTTGACTTGGTGGTTTCGAAGATTTCGACTCCGTCGTCCTTTCTCTCTTCTGTGACGAAGGACGGTTTGACCCCGAAATAGGAGAAATATGAGGTCGAAGTTACGAAATCCCCATATATATATATACGATTGATTTTTTATGATACGAGGTGAAATAGAAGATGAAACGAAGAGATATTGGGCGAATTTTGTAGATTTCGAGACTGCGGATATTTTTTCCTTTTGCGTTTGTCATAGAAGGTGAAAGCGCCCTCGATCCGCGGGGTACGCGGATCCGCTTTTGACCCTTGAGGTTTGGGAGTCGCCACCTAGTTATTATGGTCTAGGAACCAAACTGACTCTAAAATGGATAAAAAAGAACTAATATACTATAGAAATCTGAATCTGGGGATCATGTTACGGGGTTGGAAGGTGTTAGGCACCAACCCCGCCCGGTCAATGCCGGTCTCTACTTATCCCAAATAAATCTACATCGCTAATGATAAACCTAGATTAAAAAAATAATAAAAAAAGCTTACCTTTGATCTGTAAAAGTGATATTCCTTCAGATCTGGTGAAAATGGCTCCTTGTACCGTATTCCTCACTTCGTTCTATCTCCGGATCTGATTTCTGATCTCCGAGGTAAGGTATCTTTTTCTTGGATCTGGGTGCTTCGAATTTATTGTGATTTTTGGGATGTTTTTGAGAGGTTTTTGGGTGTTTTTTAGGCTAAAATCAAAGGAGTGATGTTAGGTAAGGAGTTGGGGCTCCAAAATTAGGGTTTTGGGGAGGTTGTGGAGGCTTCTTCACCTACTTTTTTTAGGGTTTTTTCTTTGATACGAAAATAGAGTGTGGAGGCTCCTATTTATAAAGTTTTTAGAAGTATTAGGGTTTGATTAGGGTTTCTTTTTAGGGTTTCAATTAGGTTTTAGACTTTGGTCTCATGAGATGGACTTAGTCTTTAGGGTTTTGACTTAGGGTTTTGACTTTGGTCTTAGGAGATTGACTTGATTAGTTTAGATTAAGGTTTTGATTTAGGGTTTTGACTTTACTCTTATGAGATTGACTTGATTAGTTTAGATTAGGGTTTTGATTTAGGATTTTGACTTTAGTCTTATGAGATTGACTTTAATACTTGACTTTAGTCTTACTTAATTGACTTTAATTTTGACTTTAGTTTTATTTGATTGACTTTAATATCTTGACTTTAGTCTTGCTTGATTGACTTTAAATTTTTGGAGAACCCCTCTCTATTATATCTTTGATTCTTTGGACCCCCAAATGGAGGGGTCCTTAAAGAAATATCTTGCGAACCATCAATAATTTTTCTTAAAAGCCTGATTGATCAATTTTTTGGTTTAAATTTTATAATTAATTTTATTAATGTTTCACTTTACATTATTTAATGATTTATTTATTAATTTCGAAATTTTTAATTATTAAAATTGTAAAATTACCATTTTGCCCTCGGAGAGGATTTTTTACGTTTTAAGTCATTTTTCAATGTTCCAGGATGTTTTGGAATCAGTTTTTATTAAGGAATTCAAAAGGAATGTTGGTTTTTGTCATTTATGAAGTTTTTTGTATGAAATGGTCGTGAACTTTATGAGGGGTATTTTCATAATTTTGTCAAATTTTGTGAAAATTGGCGAAGTGGTTTACTTGGTTTCGATTTGTTGTTTTATGTGTTTGAGTTGATTTTCCTAAGCGTAATGCAGGCTCTAGGGTTGTTTTGATGTTAGGGGTATTTTGGTAATTTGGTCATTTTTAGTGATTTTTATCGTGAAGCTTCTTTTTGGTTTGCAACAACTTCTACAAACATATTTCAATAATTTTTCATGCAAAAATAGATTTTTTGTAAACCATTTTTTTCTGAATTTTCTTTTCTTTTGGAAAATATTTTCTTTCAGAAAACATTTTTTCTCTGAAAAATAGTTTTTTATTTGGAAAGCATTTTCTCTTGAAAAATCTTGTTCTTATGGAAAATATTTTTTGGAAAACGTTTTTTCTTAGAAAACATTTTTTCTAAAGAATAACACTTTTTCTAGAAAACATTTATTTTGGAAAATACTTTCCCTTTGTAAACTATTTTTCTTCTTTGAAAATTTGATTTCTATTTCCATTTAAATGGCCTGGTCCATCAGGATTGTTGGATCGAGTTGGGCTGGGTCATTTGCAAGAGATGGATTTTTTATTGGGTCGGTACACCCGTTTTAATTTTCGAAATAAAATTTTTTATCCTTGAGGACAACCATACATTCCTTATCTCATCATTCACATGCATTCTGATCTCATCATTCACATCATTCACCTACATTCATCAATCAAAATGTTCCATTCAATAAACAACCCGGGAACACTCACGATAAGTTCGAGTCGTGACCTACAGGGAAGGTTTCTAGACTCTAAGCTTACTACGTGCAATGCATTTTTATCTGGCTACCCTTGCCCAAGCACACCTATATACCTTTCGATACGTGGTGACTTGGTTTGATATACCGTATAGGTGATAATCTAAAACCTCAATTCACTTCTCTGAAGTCAAAAACAGCCAGTTTGATCTCCAGTTGAGAGGTGGCACACAATGCTGAGCAAGGGCCCACTTAAATACCTCTCGTCTAGAATAGACGTAGTCTATCCCCCTCGTACAGTAGGGTACAGCGGGACAAGATCTGCTTAGGCACCGATTTTGACCAAGAAGTGCAATTGATATACTTAGATTATCTTTTATACCTACGGGTACGAGTCAAGGGTTGTAGCTTTTATAAATGGTTTGGCATCCCACGAGGGGACCGATCATGTACTAGTACTACGTTGGCAATCGGGACATGTGACTGTGTGGCTTACAATAGGTCGAAGGCTCAGGTCGCTCCAGCCTGGGTGCATCAATATATATCTCAGAATCATCTGATCAGACGGTATTGATGCCCCAGTTTGATATACCCTAAGGTACGTGACTGGAGTTGTGGGTTTCATGAATGACGTCGCATCTCCGAAGAGACCGGGCCACGCACTAGTGCCACGTTGGTTAAATGGGACGTGTAAGTGCTCAAAACAGTAAACGCGCATGTGGTGTGTGCAAAACAGGGTGGGGTGTGCCCGGGGCCTTTTTCAAACACATGGGCCCATGGGCCAGATTATGTCATCACATATGGATATCAAATGAATATTGATCAAGAAAATAATACAAAACCCATCACATCGAAATTAAGATGAAAGCAAACACATCACAAATATATCTGTAGAGATCATGGCACATTATATGGGCATATAACACAAATAATAATTAATCTGATCAAACATTAAAAAAACCCATAAATTTGTTGTCTATGGTCTAATCAAGGGTTATTTTTGGGTGATCCAAAATAAATCGAGATTCCAATAGATGTTACATTGATGATAGAATGACAATGGTTGAGATGAGCTCACTCTCAGGAACATTAATTGTGCTAACATTAGATAAATTCGAATTTTCTGTGAATCTGGAAAATACAATCCGAACTTACATCGATAATATCTAAGGCTCCCGATAACGAAATCGAGTGAACGCAAGTTTTAAATTAATCTACTCGATGAGATCTACATTTTATTAAGAGGTGCCTAGACTTAATTCTAAACAGAATGTTCTGTAAAAACATTTTAACGTTGCTGTCCCAACCTTCATTCAGAAACAATTTCAGATTTACAGATCGAACTTGCATCGATGATATCTAAGGCTTCTGATAATGAAATCGAGTGAACTTAGGTTCTAAATTAATCTAGTCGATGAGATCTACGTTTTACTAAGAGGTTCCCAGACTTAATTCTCACTAGAATATTCTGTGCAAACGTTTTAACATTGCTGTCCCAACCTTCATTCAGCAACAATTCCAGATTTACAGATTGAATTTGCATCGATGATATCTAAGGCTCTCGATAACAAAATTGAGTGAATTCAAGTTCTAAATTAATCTACTCGATAAGATCTACGTTTTATTAATAGGTGCCCAGACATAATTCTTATTAGAACATTCTATAAAAACCTTTTAACGTTGCTATCCCAATCTTCATTCAGCAATAATTCTAGATTTACATATTGAACTTGCATCGATGATATCTAAGGCTTCCGATAACGAAATTGAGTGAACTCAAGTTCTAAATTAATCTACTCGATGAGATCTACGTTTTATTAAGAGGTTCCTAGACTTAATTCTCACTAAAATATTTTGTAAAAACGTTTTCACATTACTGTCCCAACCTTCATCATTCCATCATTTTCATATGTCAATTTGAATCTTTCATTATTTAGGGGTCATAAAAAAGTGATCCTTAATTGGAAAAAAAAAATGCAATACCCAAAATCATCTACAATAAAGACAAAAAAAATAAATAAACAGAAAAAATAAATAAAATAAATCTAACTAAATAAAAAAAAAACTAGGTCATCTTGGCAATGCTCCCATACTTGGGGTTTTTCAAGTTTGATCCTCAATAGTCCCCAGCGGAGTCGCCACTTAAAGCGCCCTCGATCCGCGGGGTACGCGGATCCGCTTTTGACCCTTGAGGTTTGGGAGTCGTCACCTAGTTATTATGGTCTAGGAACCAAACTGACTCTAAATTGGATAAAAAAGAACTAATCTACTATAGAAATCTGAATCCGGGGATCATGTTACGGGGTTGGAAGGTGTTAGGCACCAACCCCACCCGGTCAATGCCGGTCTCTACTTATCCCAAATAAATCTATATCGTTAATGATAAACCTAGATTAAAAAAATAATAAAAAAGCTTACCTTTGATCTGCAAAAGTGATATTCCTTCAGATCTGGTGAAAACGGCTCCTTGTACCGTATTCCTCACTTCGTTTTATCTCCGGATCTGATTTCTGATCTCCGAGGTAAGGTATCTCCTTCTTGGATTTTGGTGCTTCGAATTTGTTGTGGATTTTTGGGATGTTTTTGAGAGGTTTTTGGATGTTTTTTAGACTAAAATCAAAGCAGGGATGTTAGGTAAGGAGTTGGGGCTCCAAAATTAGGGTTTTGGGGAGGTTGTAGAGGCTTCTTCACCTATTTTTTCTAGGATTTTTTCTTTGATACGAAAATAGAGTGTGGAGAATCCTATTTATAAAGTTTTTAGAAGCATTAGGGTTTGATTAGGGTTTCTTTTTAGGGTTTCAATTAGGGTTTAGACTTTGGTCTCATGAGATGGACTTAGTCTTTAGGGTTTTGACTTTAGTCTTAGGAGATTGACTTGATTAGTTTAGATTAGGGTTTTGATTTAGGGTTTTGACTTTAGTCTTATGATATTGACTTGATTAGTTTAGATTAAGGTTTTGATTTAGGATTTTGACTTTAGTCTTATGAGATTGACTTTAATACTTGACTTTAGTCTTACTTAATTGACTTTAATTTTGACTTTAGTTTTATTTGATTGACTTTAATATCTTGACTTTAGTCTTGCTTGATTGACTTTAAATTTTTGGAGAACCCCTCTCTATTATATCTTTGATTCTTTGGACCCCCAAATGGAGGGGTCCTTTAAGAAATATCTTGCGAACCATCAACAATTTTTCTTAAAAGCCTGATTGATCAATTTTTTGGTTTAAATTTTATAATTAATTTTATTAATGTTTCACTTTACATTATTTAATGATTTATTTATTAATTTCGAAATTTTTAATTATTAAAATTGTGAAATTACCATTTTGCCCTCGGAGAGGATTTTTTACATTTTAAGTCGTTTTTCAATGTTCCAGGATGTTTTGGAATCAGTTTTTCGTAAGGAATTCAATGGGAATGTTGGTTTTTGTCATTTATGAAGTTTTTTGTATGAAATGGTCGTGAACTTTATGAGGGGTATTTTCATAATTTTGTCAAATTTTGTAAAAATTGGCGAAGTGGTTTACTTGGTTTCGATTTGTTGTTTTATGTGTTTGAGTTGATTTTCCTAAGCATAATGCAGGCTCTAGGGTTGTTTTGATGTTAGCGGTATTTTGGTAATTTGGTCATTTTTAGTGATTTTTATCGTGAAGCTTCTTTTTGGTTTGCAAGATGATGATTTCTATGTTTCTGGAGTCGTATTTTCCTAGCGTAGCGTGATTTCTAAGATATTGTCTGTTCGAGATACCTCATCCGGATTTCTGAAACACATCTAGTAACAAAATAAAGCAATGGAATACACATCCATCATTGGGAATCATTGCGATCAGGTTGACGAGTTGATTAATCAGGCGAGTGCAAAAATGGGGTGTCTACAGATGCCCCTCTTTGGCAGAGGGTTGAAGCAAACTAGATAGCAAATCTATTTTGGTAGATAGTGCGATATTTGAATGCCAAAGCTAGTGACAGTTCATTTTACAGCCTGATTTAGCAATTCGTCGAGGCGTTCGGATCCTTGAAGGTAAAGCTCTCCCCGAACTAAAAAGTTGTCAGGTCCTTGAGCGAGAGCTCTCACTGATAGTGTCAGATCCTTGAATTTTAGAAAATTCTCCTTGACTAATAAAACAAATGTGGAAGTGTGTGCACTATGTGAAACTGAGTAAAACTAAAGTCGAGAAAATTTGAATGAGATTTGAGACAAATCTGAGCAAAAGTTGGGATAAAGTTGAATGTCCTACTCTACCTACTCTAAGTGAAAGAGTAATGAATTTATATTTTTTTTGAGAGTCCTACTCTACCTGCCCAGGGTGAAAAAGTAATGAACTAATTTTTTTGGGAAGTTCTACTCTACCTTCTCGGAGTGAAAGAGTAATAAACTAATTTTTTTGGGAGTCCTACTCTACCTGCCCAGGGTGAAAGAGTAATGAACTAAATTTTTTTTTTTTTTTTTTTGGAAAAGTTCTACACTACCTACTCTGAGTGAAAGAGTAATGAACTAAGCTTTTTGGGAGTCCTACTCTGCCTGCCCAGGGTGAAAGAGTAATGAACTATTTTTTTGGGAAGTTCTACTCTACCTACTCGGAGTGAAAGAGTAATGAACTAACTTTTTAGGAGTCCTACTCTACCTACCCAGGGTGAAAGAGTAATGAACTAATCTTTTTTTTTTGGGAAAGTTCTACTCTACCTACTCGGAGTGAAAGAGTAATGAACTAAGTTTTTCGAGAGTCCTACTCTACCTGCCCAGAGTGAAAGAGTAATGAACTAATTATTTCGGGAAGTTCTACTCTACTTACTCGGAGTGAAAGAGTAATGAACTAATTATTTTGGGAAGTTCTACTCTACCTACTCGGAGTGAAAGAGTAATGAACTAAGCTTTTTGAGAGTCCTACTCTACCTGCCCAGGGTGAAAGAGTAATAAACTAATTTTTTTGGGAAGTTCTACTCTACCTACTCAGAGTGAAAGAGTAATGAACTAATTGTTTTGAGAGTCCTACTCTACCTGCCCAGGGTGAAAGAGTAATGAAATTTTTTTGGGAAGTTCTACTCTACCTACTAGGAGTGAAAGAGTAATGAATTAATTTTTTTGGGAATCCTACTCTACCTGCCCAAGGTGAAAGAGTAATGAACTATATATATATATTTTTTTTGGAAGTTCTACTCTACCTACTCGAAGTGAAAGAGTAATGAACTAATTCTTTTTGGGAACGAACAGGAGATTAACCTCGCATTTGAATTTTTTTTTTAATAAAAAGTTGGATTTTATGAAGGTCCGGTAAACATTTTAACTCTCTTTGAATCTGAGGAGTTTTCAAAATTGCTATCAAGAGGGTAACCTTTAATTCAAAGTTAACCTTATCCTTTGGGGTTGAAATTGACCAGGCATCAAAACAAAAATGCCCCTAATTTGACAAGGAACATTGCACTGGGGATAATCGAATATAGTTTGAAAATAAATGCCTCTAGTGTAAGGGGAAAACTGTACTCTTTAGAAAAAGGAAGTGCCCTTGTTATGAAAGTTTGAAATCCTTGATTACCGCAAGCGCAATAAATGTTTAACTTCTAATTTTGACTTTTTATATTAAAGATTTTGAGTCAGGCTCAAAGAAATTGGAACAAATCCAATGGTATGATTGAATTTTAAAAATTCTTACTCTAGAAAAAAGTCATTATTTTAGCCTGGTCCGACTGGGTAATCGAGGATTTCATAACTTTTTTGTTCGGATTCGCATTTGAACGTGCGTATAGGCTAAAATATATTTTTCGATCATTTTGAATCCAATGGTGAGGTCAAATTCTCTTAAAAATGATCAGAAACATCATAAAATTTTGCCGTAAGTCCCATTTTTAGAATTTTTCTCAAAATTTTACTATTTATTTTTTCTCGAAATACGAGTCAAAAATTTAGGATTTTTACAAGTACGATTGTGCAATGATTACTAAAAGCTAAATCAAGTGACCATCAAAGATAAATACCTCCTTCATTGCATTAATGATCTATTTGACCAATTGAAGGATGACCAATATTTCTCTAAGATTGATTTGCGATCCAGGTAACAGAATCTAGGAGGAGGATATATCGAAGACTGCATTTCGAACCAGACTAGGCCACTTTGATTATCTAGTGATGTTTTTCAATTTGATGAATGCACCGATAACATTTATGAATCTTATGCATAGGGTATTTTAGGAGCACCTCGATAGGATGTAATTTATGAATACAATGTCGTCTATGGATGATATCCTAATATGTTTTATATCAATGGAGGATCACTAGAGATACCTTAGAATTATATTACTGATTTTATGAGAACATAGGCTATACACCAAGTTCAACAAATGTGAATTTTGACTTCGTAAGGTAAAATTCTTAGGGCATGTGGTGTCAAGTGAAAGGATAGCAGTAAACCTTTCCAAAGTTGAAGCCATGCTGTGGGGGAAACAACAAAAGAATGTGATAGATATTAGAAGTTTCCTTGGGATGGTAGGTTATTATAGAAGATTTATTTAAGGATTCTCCACTCTTGCAACACTGTTGACGAGACTGACTCAAAAAAATATTCGATTTGAGTGGGATGACAATTGAAAGATTTCATTTTTAGGATTTGAAGAAAAGATTGACGATCACTCAGATTTTAGTATCTTCGATTCTGGGTGAGGGTTTAAGGATTTTTACTAATGCATACAGGATTGGTTTGGAAGGTATATTCATGCAGTTTGGGATGGTAATGGCATACGTATCTAGGAAATTGAAGAATCATGAGAAAAACTATCCGGTTCATTATCTTGAGTTGCTTCCATATGCATAGCATTACCTATACGGAGAAAAGTTTGAAGTATTCTTCGATTATAATGACATCGCCTAGACCTTTTTTCATTAAATATTTTAAAGGGGTCCGATGGGTGAAGTGGGGATTTTTGAAAAATTGGAATCACCACCTAGTTTAGGTCTAGGAACAAAACATAACTCCAAATAGATATGGATCGGTCCACAGATCAGAAAAATGGGTAAGAAATCTGATTACGGGTTTCGCAAGGTGTTAGGCACCGAACCCATTAATCAAAATGATCGATCTCAATTACGATCCAAAATTATCCTACGGTCAACAGGGAAGACTACGATCAAGGCTATGGTCCAATCAACATCATCAATTTGTATTGAATGTGTTAAATGAATCTTATGACTAAAAGTATCCCAATTGTTACATGATTTCTTGAATTTCGCACCAAAAAAGGGAAACTTTGAAAAACCCTGAATCTCATCCTATTTTCTAGAATTCACATGGCAATATTTTCTAAATCATTTGAAATAGAAACTCATAAAGATCCTCCAAATAGGAAAATTGTAAATACAAAACTGCTAAATAGGAACTTATGAATCTTTTAAATTAAGAATTTGAATTTTCCTAAATTTGAATTTGAAAAATATATGATGAGTTCCTCAAATTGGAAGTTTATAAAAATGAATTCTCTAAAATAAAAAGTTTCAAAAAATATAAATTCTCGAATTAGAAAATCCCAAATTTTCATGGACATGAAATTTCTAAATAGAAAAATGTAAAATCTCCAAAATTTGGAAGTTACTAGAATGTGAAATTTCTAAGTTAGAAATTTATGAATATATATTTTTTCCCAAAATAGAAAATTCTGCAATTTCCACATTAGAAAGTTTTAAATGTGAATTTTTTGAAAGAAGACTTTTGCTCACAATTTGCAAATATAACTTTCCAAAAGAATAATTTTATGAATATAGAGTTCCAAATTAGAAGATCATGAATTTACAATGAATCACCAAGTCAGAAATTTACAAAATAACAAAAAAAAGCCTCACTATCATGCTTACCAACTTGGAGATTTACAAATATCAATGCATATAAAACTTCTGAATTTGAAGAAGAAATCCACGTTTAACCAATTCTCAAAATAACCAAGCAGGCATGGATACATAATTTTCGATCTTGTCAAAACAATTATCATTCAACGACATGCATATTGGTTAAGTCAAGAAGTGCACTAATCACGTGGAATAACTTTAAAATAATATGAAGAACTTGAATATCATCATAAGTCATACAAATCCCATTCTAGCATGATGATCGTAATAGTAAAAAACACATTCTCCTAGTCCTATCAATATGCAAAAATAAATAAAAACACAAAAAAATTCCTTAATCCTATTAAGATACAAAAATAAATAAAACATAGAAAAAACACATAAAAAATATATTCACCTAATCCTATCGATATGTAAAAATAAATAAAAAATGCATGAAAAAAGATTTTCCTAGTCCTATCTATATACAAAATAAATACAAAAAAGATAACATGATACATCTCCCCTATCGTGAATTATTCAAAACACGACAAAACATCACATAGCATCATCGGTAGGAAAAGAAAAATTAACTCTACGATGAACAAGATGACAAAAAATAACGTGAGATGTCAATGTAGGATTTAACTAGAGCAACATATGAAAACAGAGGAAAATCTCAAGTTAGTTTCAACACAATGTTTTAAAATAAGTTCCAAATTTCCTAAGCATGCATCAAAATCTCTACCAAAGACACTAAAATCATCCATAAACACCTCAATGATATTCTCAATGTATTCAGAAAAAATGGAAAGCATACAACGTTGAAACGTACCTGGTGCATTGCACAATCCAAATGGCATACGTCTGTAGGCATAAGTGCCAAAAGGGCAAGTGAAGGTGGTCTTCTCTTGATCCTCTTGGGCTATACAGATCTGGTTGTACCCACTATATCCATCCAAAAAGTAATAAAAAGGGTAACCAGCTAACCTCTCAAGCATCTGATCGATAAAAGCTAGAGGGAAATGGTCCTTCCTTGTTGAAGCATTTAGTTTCCTATAATCTATGCAAACTCGATAATCAGTCACAACTCGTTGAGGTACTAGTTCATTCTCCTCATTCTTTACTACAGTAACTCCAGACTTCTTTGGCACAACTTGAATAGGAGACACCCACTTGTTATTTGAAATAAGGTAAATAACGCCACAATCAAGTAATTTTATTATCTCATCTTGCACTACCTTCATCATAGGTGGATGTAGGCGTCTCTGGGCTTCCCTGGTGGGTTTGGCACCATCCTCCAATAAGATTTTATGGACGCACATGGTTGGGCTGATTCCCTTGATATCTGCCAAAGTCCAACCAATGGCAGTCTCGTACTTCTTAAGAATGTCCACAAGCTTTTTCTCTTGATTCTCCTCCAACTTTGAGGATATAATAATAGGCAGCGTCTCCTTATCCCCCAAAAAGACATACTTCAAGAGATCTGGCAAAACCTTAAGCTCAAGTGTGGGGGCCTGTATCACTGAAGGTAACATCTTGTTAGTAGAAATAGGAAGGGACAAAGGAGGAATATACCTTGGTAAAATGGGTAGGGACTCAAGAGGGGCCACTGTTCTGATCACAATGGGCTCTTCAACCTTCTCCAACTCAGCTTTAGAAATGGAATCTCTGTTCTCATTATAACCAACTCCTTGAGAGAGTGTTACTTTTAACTCATCCTCTTCCATTGCTTACATAAACCTCTGCGCAAATGAATCAATAATATCAATAGAAAAATAGGGTTTAATGTCAGTCAATGGATACCTCATAGCTTCAAAGATGTTGAAGCGTATAATTTCATTATCAAATTCCATGGTCAATGTTCCTCCATAAACATCGATCTTTGTTCTTGCAGTCCTTATGAATGGGCGCCCTAAAAGTAATGGAGTGGAATTTAGGGGTGCCTCTTCCATATCAAGGACATAGAAGTCAGCGGGAAAAATGAGTTGATTCACCTGCACAAGAACATCCTCAACGTATTTTTTAGGATACTTGTTAGATCGATCAGCCAATTGGATAACAACATTATCACTTTTAAGTTCACCTAGATCTAAAGAAGCATAAAGACTATAAGGCATCACATTAATTGAAGTTCCTAAGTCTAACATGACATTATCAAATTTATTGGTACCAATCACACAAGGAACAGACAAACTCCCTGGATCCTTAAGCTTTGGTGGCAATTTCCTTTGGATGACAGTAGAGACTGTCTCATTCATCTTTACCACCTCTTTCTAACGAGTTTACCTCCTTGTAGTGCAAAGCTCTTTCAAAAATTTGGCATATTTTGGCACTTGCTTTAAATACTCAATCAAAGGCATGTTGACTTGTACCTTCTTAAAAATCTCCAAGATGGCTTGATCAGATTCATCCTTCTTGGTTTTGGCAAACCTACTAGAAAAAGGCATACGAGCAAAATGATTAGAATCGAAAGAATTTTTAGGGTTTTGCACATTACCTCGAGGTTTCAAAGCCTTCTCAGATGATGAAGGACTAATCATTTCTGTCTTTGATGTGGCAGGATCTTTCTTTTTGTCTTTTTCCTCATTTTGGGTCACTTGGGCCTTCTTTAGGGCTTTGGGAACATACACAAGGGTCTTACCACTCCTTGTCGTTACAGCTTTAGCTTGTTCGATATTTGGGTTGGGAATAATGTTGCTAGGCAATTTTTCGCACTCGATTATCTTTCCCATGAAGTCTACCACTTGTCCCAACTGCTTTTTCAACTCTACAATGTCTTTAGTGTGAGCCTGTCACCTGTAACAAGAACTTGAGTAGCAATATTTAAATTATGTTGCCCTTGAGCAAGGGACTTTAAAATCTCATCATAATTAGGAGCAGTAGAATTTGTAGGCACATGAGGATTAGATACAAAGTTTTGAGGTGCCTGAGGTCTCATCAGAAAACCTGGAGGGCGTGGAAACACTTGCCCTTGTCCTTGAGGGTTATGAATATTATCATTGTTGGCCCAACGTAAATTGGGGTGATCTCTAAGTCTAGGATTATATGTGTTAGAGAAAAGGTTATACCTATGTCCACATTGATTACCTTGAAACCCAACAACATTAAGAGACTCCCATCCTCCATTATTGATCAGTTGGGGGCATTGGTCAGTTGGATGCCCTTGAGTGCAGCACACACCACAGATTTGAGCAACTTGTTGTACTTGTAATCCATTCACGTTCAATACCTGAGATAAAAGAGTAGACATTTTATTAACTTTTTCCTCAAGAGTAGAGTTAGAAGATATCTCATTCACCCCACGAGTGGAGTTTCACACTCCTTCATATTGTTGATAATTAAGAGCACGTTGGGCGAGCAACTCCTTAGCAACTTCAGGTGTCTTATCCACAAAAGAACCTCTAGCAGCAACATCTAACAATTGACGTTCAAGAGGGAGGAGTCCCTCATAAAAGTAAGTAAGTAGATTTCCTTCCTTCATCCCATGTGAAGGACATGATGCAACTAAACTCTTGAATCTCTCATAGTAGGCATAAAATGCCTCATCCTTTCTTTGATCAATTCCAGTTATTTGCTTTCTCAAGATAGTAATCCTTGAGGCGGGGAAGTACTTAGTTAGAAATTCAATCATCAATTTCTCCCATGTGTTGATATAGCCTGAAGGTAGATCAAATAACCAAGTCTTTGCCCTATCTTCAAGTGAGAAAGGGAATGACTTCAGCTTCAAAATGTTGAGATCCGCATTCTGTGGACACATACTTGAACACGTAAACTGAAACTCCTTGAGATGCTTATCAGGATCTTCATTAGTAAGCCCATGGAATTTGGGCAAATGGTGTAAAAACCCACTCTTCAGTTCAAACTCAACTACTTTGCCGATTGCTGGTTCTGGATAAGTAATACAAGTTGCTGCGGTTCCCCCATCAGTTGAAGAAGACATTTGTCTAATGGTTTCAGCCACTGGTAATTCTTCTTCTTCACTTTCTTCCTCTAAATCAGGTATGTTTTCTTCTTCATCTAACAAGGGATAGGAAGAGCTATCTGACTCTTCCGACTCTTCCCTTTCCTCTTCGTGAGGTGGGGGTTGATGTGCAACTTCTTTTAGCAAGGCCAAGTGTAAATACCCCAATTTGCACGAACCCGTAAGGAAAACTCAAATTTTCTAGAATTGATTTCGATTTAGAACTTAAGATTTTCGACGGACCCGCATTGCTACTTGGCTTCATTTTCATGTATACATGCATACATACATCATGTCATATAGTTTGCATGCTCAACCTTGTCCCTAACCCGTAACCATTCTCTATTCACCGCTCTATCACCCATACCATAACCAAGGTCTATTTCCTAATCCAACCTAAGCCCAAGACAAAACCTACCTTCTAATCCAAATTCAAGTCCATTCTTATAGCACACCCCTAAAGTTCATAGTCCACAACCCATGATAAGAACCTTCTTGGATTAAGACCTTCTCTTGATGATCTCTTCTAGGAACCCTTTTATTCGAAGGCTTCGAACGTTCTAGATTATTTAAAAAAAATTAAAATGTTGATCGGACTAAAATCCCAAGGAAACTAAGTCCTTGAAACCTCAATCTAATGACACCACAAGGATTGATCACTTCCTTGATAAGTCGAAGAGTCATGTCTTTTCTTCAAGAACTCGAATGAAAACTCATAAAGAACCCATAAAGAAAACATGAAACAAAACTCAAGTTTCTATGAATAAACTTCAAAATCTCATAAGATGTAAATTATTAATTGTGTCCCAATTACAAGATGAGGTGCCCTTTTATAGACAAATTAGATCAAGATTGGTTCTAATTAGTCCTTAGGAAATAAAGACCAAAACTAAGGACAATTAGGATATAAAATTCTCAATTAACCCTCGCATCTCACTTGATCTTCCAAATTGATCCCTTACATAAAAAGATAGTTGACCATCCTTGAGAAAGCTTTGATATCTCCAATTTAAGTCTTAGAATCTTCTAGAACAGCCTCCTTATATTGTAATTCCACAATCAAGCCTTGTAATACTTGTAAAGCCTCTTCCAACCTCTTTGTCCTTGACCTAGCCAATTCCTTACAATGGTTTTTGAGAAGACTTGGGAATATCAACCCGATCTCTATTATTCTCTCCTTCTTCGAAAAGATTCGTCCTCGAATCACGCAAGTGAACCCAAATCCAATCTCCAAGTTGGAAGACAACTTTTAAATGCTCCTTATTGGCTTGCTTATCATATTGATCATTCCTCCTATCAATGTTGACCTGTATTCTGACATGTAAATATTTCACAAGATCTGTTTTTTCCTTATCATCAAAATTAACATGCTCATTAGTAGGCAAAGGAAAAATATCCATAGGTGTTAAAGAATTAAAATCAGAAATAATATTAAAAGGAGAAAATGAAGTAGTAGAATGAATAGTCCTATTATATGCAAACTCAATATGTTGTAGTAGAAGTTTAGTTTCTAATTTATTCCATAAAGTATGCAAAAAATAATGTAGAATTTTAACATCTTTATCACAAACAATTGACTTAGGCAACCCATGCAATCGCATTACTTCCTTAAAGAACAAATCAGCAATATGTGTTGCGTCGTTGATTTTAAAACATACAATAAAATGGGTCATTTTACTAAACCTATCAACAACAACTAATATACTTTCCTGGTGTATAAGTACTAATACTTGTTGCCTTGCCATCATTACATTTTTAACCTCATGTTTTTCAGCAACTACACTCAGTATTTTATTTTCCTCTCCATGTTGCTCACTTTGCTCTACTTTTTGCTCACACCTTTGTTTTTCTCTCTTTTTGCACTCACTTGCTATCTTGACCTGGTCCTCATAAGCTTGCAAAGGTTTGAGATGGGCCAATACAATTTTCCGATTGTTCATTACAAAAGAATATCGATTTTTGTACCCATCATGTGAAACTCTCCTATCAAATTGCCACGGTCGACCGAGCAATATATGACCAGCATGCATCGGTGTCACATCACAAATAACCTCATCCACATGCTTGCCTATTGAGAAAGGAACCTGAACTTGCTTGTTTACCTTCACTTCTCCACAATCATTCAACCATTGTAGCTTATACGATTTAGGATGTTTCTGCTATTTCAAATTCAACTTCTCTACCAACAAGGTACTAGCAACATTGGTACAACTCCCACTATCAATAATCAATGTACAGACTTTATCCTTCACGTGGCATCTTGTGTGAAAAATATGCTCACGTTGCTCCTCATCTCCTTCATCCTTAGGCTGTATACTCAAAGCTCTCCTGGTGACAACTAAATCACCATGCACAGGCTCTTCTGCTTCAACATCAGAACAATCCTCTAATGGAGGCATCTCGTTGTCACTTGAACTAGCACTTTCAATGTCTCCGTTTGCCAATACAACCATAACCCTTTTGTTTGGGCATTCAGAAGCAATGTGTCCGAACCCTTGGCACCTAAAACACTTAATCTGGCGTGACTTAATAAGAGGCCTTATTTCAGGTCTATCTTTAGGAATAGAAATAGAATTCTTCAACTTTGCTTCTTCTTTTGGTTTGAAAGGAATTTGGTTGTCTTTCCAATTTAGTCTCCAAGGACTATTGAAAGATGATCCAGATCTGAAACTTCTAGACTTGACTTGCTTTTCCACTTAATGGCTTTGTGCAGTAACTCTTCCATCTCCACATAATGGTGCAACTCAACCATATCAGCAATCTCTTTGTTCAATCCGACAATAAATCTAGCCATGGTTGCTTCTCTATCTTCCTCTATGCTTGCTCTAATCATGGCAATCTCCATTTCTTTATAATAATCCTCTACACTCATGGAACCTTGAACCAACCCTTGCAATTTGATATACAAATCTCGATAGTAATGGCTAGGAATAAATCTTTTACGCATCACTGACTTCATCTCATTCCATGATCGAATAGGTCTCTCACCATTTCTACGCCTATTGATCACCAATTGATCCCACCATATACTAGCATAGTTTGTAAATTCCACGGCGGCTAGCTTTATTTTTTTATCCTCAGAATAATTATGACAATAAAAAACGTGCTCAACTTTTCTTTCCCACTCCAAATATAATTCAGGATCATTCTTTCTGTGAAAGGTCGGAATCGTCATCTTTATACTACCCAAATTGTTATCTTCTTTGAAATCTATTTTCTTATCCCGTCGATAATGTACTCTCTCCGCTTCGAATGAATATCTTCTTTTCCGTCGAACTCATGTCTTCGATATGGTTTAGATTCATTAGAGGATTCCATATTGTCCAACCTTGAATTCAACAATTTAAATTGGTCATGAACGGCCTTGATGAATAATTTTAAGTCGGTCTCATGTGGTTCTCCTCCTTCCTTACTCATGGTTGAAACCCTATAAGTTAAAATAAACGAAAAAAAAAATGCAACAATCTTGTAAATCCCGAAAAGTGATGAAAATGATGGAATTGGAGGTCGAAACGGTGTGGAATGAGGCTATGCCTAGTTCAACTTGTAGATCTCGAAAAGAGCTTCGATTTGATATGCACTAATAGTCGTTCCGATATCCAAATCAAAAGTTATGGCCGTTTGAAGTTAGCAACTCCAATTTTATCGATTTTTCTGTACTACGAACAACGAATATCAATCATTTTTTTTTCCGAAACGAACGTGATGAACAGCAAGAAGCAAATATAGACAACCAATAACGATTTCTTGTTTTCTTTATCTCAGCCCAACAAAAAAAAAAATATTACGAAAGAAATTTTCTGAAAACAAGTTCGAGGATGATCTAGGTAATCACGAATTTGTGTTGCTGTTTTCTTTTTTTCTTTTTTTTTGTTTCAAACAATCTTAATGTACCTAACACGGCGAATATAGCAACAAACTACAGCAAACAACAAACTATATGAAGATTTGTCCTTAAATTGTAATCTGATATCAACTCTAACATTGAATTTGGTGAACAAACTACTGCAAACAGCAAACTATATGAATCAGAGACAGTAAGCTTGACGTTTCTGGAGTTCTCTTTTTTTTTTTATATATAAAAACCTTATGAACACGTTATGGACCAGCCACAAATTTTCAAGTTCAAACAAGATGACATTCGTCACTTTGTTTTTTTTTTTATAAAAACAAACGCAAAATTCAGCAACAAAGTGACAAATGCAGTGGCTGAGTTTCATCAAGAAACTTTTGGGGACAACAAGATTCAACAATTATCACGATGAGAACAACAAGAACGTTCAAGAACAGCAAAGATGCTAGTTCTTTGAAGATGGTTGAACAGTTTTTTTTTTATTTTTTATTTATAGCATGATTTTTTTTTTCTCTGTAATCTCAATGTTGAATGCACGAAATAGCAAACAATTAACTCAGCAAGGAAGAGCCAACACCTTTATGAACAGCAATAAAAGAAAAACCAGCAAGAAAAAAAAAAAAAAATATATATATATATATATATATATGAACATCCCTCTTTAGAAGGATGTTGATCCTTATAAAGGCTGAACAACAAAAAAAAAAAGAGAATGTTATTAAAGAAACTATATCAACTTCCTTCAAGAGTTTTCTGCAACTTAAAACCTTCTATACATGAATTGGAATGAAACACATCAAAGAAGAAACAAATTCCAGCAATATCAATATATGTTACTGTCTTTTTTTTTTTTCTCTGAATTTCCAGCAAGAACAAAACAGCAAGAAATATTTTCGAGTTCAATAGCTAGTTATATTCTATTGATTGCAGCAACATCAATGGCGAGAGAAAAAAAAAACACAACAATGCCTATGGTGATGAACACACAACGTTAATGGACAAGAATACAGCAAGAACGGTGACTATATACTCTCTCAAGAAACGTTTATGTTCAACACATATTCGGTATGAATTTGACGAAGAATTTACAGCAACTTTGACAATGGAATTGATGATTTAATTCTATTAAAACAACGTAATCTCCAACAAATGATTTACTATCAAGAATTTAAAAATCGTTGTGACAACAAGAAATCCAGTAAGTTGTTTGCTGATTTATACTATATCACCTAAAAGATTGAACAATATATATAGTTTTTGAATAATAAAAAAAAAAAAATGTATAACAGCAACAAAGAATGTTTCTCTTCAATCAAGAATGCATCAAGAATGAGTTTTGAAATCTAAAAAACCTGGTTTATCTAGCCATCCTTGGTTTTGAATTGGAATGAATGTTTGTTAGGAAGCAAGATCTACCCCCGTTATTCTCCAATTCGAAGAATTCCTTCAATAATGATCTATTTTCCAGCAATCTTGGTGCTCTGATACCAAATGATATGGTTCCTCTTGGAAACTCGTCTTGATGATCTCTTCTAGGAATCTTTTAATTCGAAGGAAACACAAGTTGTGTAGAAACAAATTAAAATGTTGATCGGACTAAAACCCCAAGGAAACTAAGTCCTTGAAACCTCAATCTAATGACACCACAAGGATTGATCACTTCCTTGATAAGTCAAAGAGTCATGTCTTTTCTTCAAGAACTCGAATGAAAACTCATAAAAAACCCATAAAGAAAACATGAAACAAAACTCAAGTTTCTTTGAATAAACTTCAAAATCTCATAAGATGTAAATTATCAATTGTGTCCCAATTACAAAATGAGGTGCCTTTTTATAGACAAATTAGATCAAGATTAATTCTAATTAGTCCTTGAAAAAAATAAAAAAAAGTCTAATTAGTCCTTAGGAAATAAAGAATTCAAACTAAGGACAATTAGAACATAAAAATTCCCAATTAACCCTTGCATTCAAATTGATCTTCCAAATTGATCTTTTGCATAAAAAGATAGTTGACCATCCTTGATGAAACTTTGATATCTCCGAGGTTAGTCTTAGAATCTTCTAGAATGGCCTCCTTGTATTGGACTTCCACAATCAAGCCTTGCAATGCCTCTTCCATCCGCTTTGTCCTTGTCCTAGTCATCGAACCGTCAGTTCCTTGCAATGGTTCTTGAGAAGACTTGAAAACAGCAACTCGATCTCCATATACTTAGATTAGATAAAAATAAAGTATACTTAAACTAGATAATTGGTAGTAAGAAGTTCAAGGAATTCTACTTTGTTTATGTTCCCTCATTTGATTTTATTTGCTAAACTTTTCGATCTATGGAGCTAACACCAAGCCCTTATGATTGAGTTATAAAAAAGGCTAAAGACTAGGAATTGCTCATCAACATGTTCCAGGTAGATTAACCTCCAATGGTGCTTTAATTTCATAAGTTTACTTACTTTTAACTTCATTTACTTTGATTCATTTTCTAGCAACTTTAGATCGTCTTGATAAGTTTAAAAATACAAAGAAAAATAGTTTTAATTTCTTTTGATTAATTTGAATTTTATCCGCTTAGCTTAACTCTACTCCTCATTTCTCTTGGGTTCGATCCCCTACTTGCCCCACAAGTAAGGTAAAAGTAAGATTAATATTAACTCTGGTGAAAAGAACAATGATATTACCACCACTATGTATGATATGCCATAAATGTTTAGATTCTTAGTGAACATCAATTTCATTACAAATTAGTGACATGTCGTGAGAATGGATGTAGGCACATTGTCAAATCATTATAAGTCTTTTGTCTTATTTCATATTTCTACAATTTATACTTGAATGCCTTAAATGTTATGAGATGCCATGAATACTGAATAGGTGAATCTTATATGCATGGGCAATTGAATGACATGAAAAAATGAGTGTTTAAATTCCAAGCGTATTTTCATTAAATACAATTTAGAGACATAAGTGCAAAATTGAGGTTTGATGAGTAACTTAGAACACAGTCAAATTTCAATCTAAGTTAAAATTGGATACTTGGAATAAATTTTAGTTTATCCTATTCACCCCCTTATAGGACTAGACATGGTATGAAGCACATAATTTCATGGGAATCATGGTATTTTTTTATTCAAAATTAAAAATAAATGGATACCTTGGAGGATTCATACCAAATTTTTAGAAAAGTTTGTTGCCTTAGATGTCTTACACCAACAAATTTGATTTTTGAAAATAAATAAAAATCTGAGAGGATTCATACCAATTTTTTTGAAAACTTGGATGTTTTAGAGGTCTCAAGGCAATAAGTTTGATTTGTCTAAATAAATGGAAATCTTAGAGAATTAAAACTAAAATTTTCAAAAAGTTGGATGCCTTAGAGGGTTTATACCAACAGGTTTGATTTTTGAGAATAAATGAAAACCGTAAAAGATTCATATCAAAATTTTCAAAAATTTGGATACCTTAGATGTCTACTCGAATGAGTTTGATTTTTGAAATAAATGGAAACCTTAGAGGATTCATATCAATTTTTTTGAAAAGTTGGATGTCTTAGAGCTCTTACACCAATGAGTCTAATTTTTAAAAATAAATGAAAACCTTAGAGGATTACTACCAAAAATTTTGAAAATTTTGACACCTAGAGGTCTTATATCAACGAGTTTGATTTTTAGAGTCGTAGTGTTGTGGGAGTTAAATCAGTTGGTACCTCTATTAGCTTATCATGCATTTCGATTCACAACTAGCATTGGGCTCCATTAGACTTTTAGACTTTGAGAGTAAGAATTTTCTTTTTGTTCATGCAATTAAGAATGAAATTTGAAGCATGGTGACTTTTAGAAAATGCCCCTGGTTTAGAGTTGACTTCTAACTGAAGCTTGACTTCGAAGTTGGTTAACTGAATTGCACTTGGAAAGTATGGACAAGAGACTATGAACTTTGATAAACGATAAATCGTAGAATTGGCATTCTTTTAAAATTTTAAGGGAATTGATCATTTTCCTTACTTTTGATAAATGCTTAAGTTAGACTTGAAATTTTGATAATGATTGGAATGGAAGATGTTCTTCTTCTTCCAAGTGGGTCAATGGTTTTGCATTTTCCCTTTTGAAATACTTGGATAAGTAACCTTACTTTTGAAGATCCAACATATTTTATGTTGGCTTCAAAATCCCTTTCGATTTCTATGTTCTTTTAGTTGGAGATGAGTTCTTTGTTGGGAGATCAATGTTGTTATTCGAATACGTTATGATGTTTGCCGCTGCTTTTGCTTAAGTAGTTCTCATGGATTTTCAACTCAACAAGATTCTCTTCTTGGTTCCTCAGTTTTTTCCTAGGTTTGCTTTTTAGGTTTTCAATCTAGCGGGCTTTAAAATTTTCTTTTCTAGGGGCATCTTGATTTTTTCCCAAGTCCTCTTTTTAGGCTTTCGACCTACTAGGCACTTTTTTTTATTGTTATATCCTAACTTTTGCCTAAGTCGCCTTTTTGGATTTTCAACTTACTAGGTTTTTTTTTTCATGATCACGAAAATCTAGCTCGATAACCTTAGGCTTATCATACCTTAACCAAATCAACTACTATTCAAAAGGACTTAATAGGTGAGCTTAGTCTAGTATTCTCTTTTTCTATCAATTCTTTTGATTCTCTTTTTTCAGAATGCCCTTAATTTGATATTGTTATTTTCTTTTCTTTTTTTGTACCTTTCAATAAGAGATGCTTTTTGAATGACACTTTTCTTGAGAGAATATTTTTTTGCATTTTTTGTGTAACCGGGCCTCAAGTAAATTCTCAAGTTACTTATGTACCACAATTTTTTTTTTCTTTAGAATCGGGTCAAACGTAGTTGGTAGGTGTAGTTTAGAAAGAAGAGGCTATTGATTTTTGAAATAGGATGCAAGGGACTAAAGATAGGATTTTATTTTTTAAAATTTTTGTGGGTAAGAAAGAAAAGATGATTCTACGAAAGAAGACCTCCTTAGGTAAAATATCGTTTAATCTAGCTAAGGTTCTGGGAGCCTAATGTCCTGGTTGGTTTGTCGAGTTAGGTTTCTTTTGAGAATGGATGTAATGCCCCAGATGGGTCTTTCATCTTTAGAATTTTCACAGAAAAAGAAATTAAGTGTGATTCCTCTTCACAATATTGAGTTCTTCATATCTGCTTGGAATATTCAACTTCTTGAGTATTTTTGAAAGTCTTTCTTTTCAAAAGTGAGAAGTATGATGGTTCCTTCTTTAGGTGTGGATCTTGTCATTTTTGTCAGTAGCTTCAAATGCATCATTTTGATAACTTCAAATTTGATAATCATTTTTGTATTCATGTCCTGATATGCTCAGTATTTCGGGTGCAGCAAGGTTGGATGTTTGTTAATGCAGTACCTGCCACATCTTCAAGGGACCATATGAAAAAATTGTCATTGTCAAATTTCTTAAGTCTATTGTTTTCTCATGTTCCTTTGAGAATAAAGAAGGACCAAATCTCTCTTCTTAGGTTTATTCTTTATTCTAATATTTATCAAATTCGGTCATTGAGCTCAAGACTCTTTCCATGTTAGATTTGATACTTGAATCATTATTGCACGTATGATAATTAAAAGACTCTTTTATTTCATTGGAATTGAGAAAAAGCTTCGATAACAAAGATTGATGGACTAGAATTGACAAATAAAACCAACATGATTGACACAATTGATTGAATCAAAATTGACATTAGTGACTCGACTAATTGAATAAAAACAAATGCGACTAACAGAATAAAAGTAACATGATTGGCGTGACTAACTAAATAAAACTAACATGACTGAATCAAATCTAGAAATGACTTATGGGTGATTGACTTCAAACTTCAAAGCTAGGGAAAATACTCTAATGGATAGATTATGATACCGAGATCTATGACTCTTCGAATATCTTTATGATAGATCATGATTGCATACTCTGATTTCAACTTGTTAGATGTTGAATGACCTATTGCCGCAATAAACTTTTGCCCTCCAACACTATTTCTGCCATAGGATAAATAGACTCATCTCGATAAGGTGTAGATAAATCGTTAGGATCGATCAAGCAAATGAAGGAAAACAAGCCAATTAGTTCTAGTTCTGCTGAGGAAATTTAGTTCAACATGGGTGGAGGCTAATTTTGACAGGTAGGCAAATGATTAGTGGTAACATTAGGTGTAGACACCCCAATTTGAACGGGCCCCTACTCGAAAGGGCTCAAAAACAGTAATTTTCCAATAAACTTGGCCAATGGGCCTCGAGGGCCCAAATCATTAAAATGGGGCACTTTTATCAAAATTGAAGTCCTTAAGACCCCCTAAGGGTCTAACGGGCCCACCAAAAGGACTCGGCATGCTCCTATCTATCCCGCTCCACTCAAAACATCGATTTTTCAACAAAATTCTCCAACGGGCTTCAAAAGCCCAAAATCACTAAAAAGTGGTGTTTTAATCGAACCGAGGCCCCTGAGACCTCCCAATGGTCTAAAGGACCCACCAAAGGGGTTTGACTTATCCTCCACATGTCCAACCCTCACTGATTTGCCAACACGTGACATTTTTTGATCAAACCAATGATTGTCAAAAATCTCAAAAAAATTAATAAATTAAAAAAATGTGAGACTTAGGATGCAGCTGTAGACACCCCAATTTGAACGAGCCCCTACTCGAAAGGGCTCAAAAACAGTAATTTTCCAATAAACTTGGCCAACGGGCCTCGAGGGCCCAAATCATTAAAATGGGGCACTTTTATCAAAATTGAAGCCCCTAAGACCCCTTAAGAGTCTAATGGGCCCACCAAAAGGACTTGGTATGCTCCCATCTACCCCATTCCACTCAAACCATCGATTTTTTGACAAAATTGACTAACGGGCCTCAAAAGCCCAAATCACTAAAAAGTGGTGTTTTAATCGAACCAAGGTCCCTGAGACCTCCCAATGGTCTAAAGGACCCACCAAAGGGGTTTGACCTATCCTCCACTTGTCCAACCCTCACCGCTCCACCTTTGTATCCAAGACTACCCGAATGTTCGATAAAATTCTCCCACGGGCCTAAAAAGCATGATTTGCCAACACATGACATTTTTTTATCAAACCAATGATTGTCAAAAATCTCAAAAAAATTAATAAATCAAAAAATGTGAGACTTGGGATGCCTACCCTTCCTCTACTTCCACCACTCCACCTCCGAATCCATAAACACCTTAAGCCCATTCGAAGCCCACAAGCCCTCAACTCTTTCCCAAATTAATTTCTCACCTTACCCCCAACCTAAAATCGATCCCATATCACCTAAACCCTAAAATGAACCTATCCTCGAAAATTCAACCCAAAACAAACCCCATCCAGGCAAAATAACCCACAACCATCCTAAAACCCAAGCCCAATACAATAAAAGCCTGCTAAGCACTATCCATAACCAATTCATTATCCAACCCACAACCCTAACCCATCAACCACCACCCACATCAATCAATCACCATCTTGATAATCAAATATGACACATGTCATCACCCCATCTCACCTCCCTCCTCCAATTGCCCATCCCCATTAAACCTCATCTACCCACACATCAACCCATCACATTTTTTCTAAAAAATCACATCAATCCACACTCTCCCCTAACCTACCCTCATTACTCCCTATAAACCTCCATTCTCTCAAATCAAACATATCAACCCACACCCTCCCCTAACCTACCCTCATAATTCCCTAACCCCTATTCTCTCAAATCAAACACATCAACCCACACCCTTCCCTAACCTACCCTCATAATTCCCTAACCCCTATTCTCTCAAATCAAACACATCAACCCACACCTCCCCCTAACCTATCATCATCATACCTCCTCCTAATTTACCATCATCATTTCCTATAAACCCGTTTCTACAATCTAAACCTACACCCATCCTCTCAAGTCAAACAATCAAGCTCTCCCATCAATTAAATCTAAACCCCTAACCTCTACACATTTTGTCACATGTCACCATCTCCTTCCCCCTCCTAACCACTCTCTTACACCCTCTATTCTCTTAAACTAAATACCACTCAATCAATCAACCACCTTCTTAAACACCCATCATCTCACCTCACCAAACACTCCATCCAAATGGTTTTGGTAAGATCCAAATCATTTGAATCAAAACACAACCCATTTACCCTCATTACATAATTACCCCTCTTCCCAACTCCTAATTTCATACCCCCTACCTTTAAAACATATGCAATTCTTTACTCTCCCCTACTTTACCCCATTATATCCCTAAAATAACCCCTCAACATCTATATTTACCCTCCTCCTCTTCCCAAAAAAGGCCCCCAACTTTTACTACAAAAATTTCTTACTAAGTCTCACAAAAAATCATTCTACTGTCTACTCTCAATTCTCTCATCATCTCTTCTCTATTCTTTTATTTTATATATTAAAAAAAGTTACATTTTGATAAAGTACTAAGGACCTTAGAAGACATAGAAGGGGAAAAAGAAGGAAAAAAAGAAAAACAACTTTAAAGTTTCAAGGTGGGTTCAAGGCAATCCCCGATCTTTCTTTCTACGCTCTCCTCCTCCCTCTTCTATTATCCCCTCCTCTCTTTATTTATTTTAGATAGAGTTAGGATGAAGGTTCTCAAGGCAAAGGTTTATAAGGATCATCCTCTTCAATGGGATGATCATATAATCAAGCCAAAAATAAATCCCTACTTAGGGTACACATTATCAACACGTGGTACTTCGTTTTTATTCTTGTATTTTCAATCACAATGATTGAGTTGAGTTGAGATTACCGCCACTTGACGGGGAGAAAAGGGTGCCTAACACCTTTCCTTTTCTCCAAGCGAGCCGCTTACCCCGAATCTCAAGATTTGATTTGTACCTTATCCATCCCGAGTCACTACGTGTCAAAAATATCATTTTTTCGAAACATATACATCGGGTGACCATTCATACCCACTTACAATATGAATGGTGGTGACTCCAATCCTTAGTAGATGTGACCGTCGTAATGACGAAATCATGTATCTATGGCTTGGCAACTCCACTAGGGAGTAAGGGCTCTACCCTCGTGTCAACTCGATCATTTTTTAAAAAAACAAATTTTAAAATATTCTTATTTGCAAGCTAACACTATTTGTTGTATTTATTTTTTAGGTAGGTTTCTTTTTCTTTATTTTTATTTTTTTGATTATATGTCTTTTAAGCATTAATATCATCAAAAAAATGAAAAAAAAATTTTGGCCCAAACCAAAAACCAGAGGCAATGTGCCTCAAAATGAGTGAAATCGCCTCGACCCATTTTCTATCAAATTGTGGATAGGGGTCCGATTGGTAAATTGGGGATTTTTAGGGAATAAGGAGTCGCCACCTAGTTTAGGTCTAGGAACCATAAATGACTCCAAAATGGATCGGGTTGGCCTACGGATCAAATAAATGGGTAAAGGGTCAGATTAAGGGTTTCGGAAGGTGTTAGGCACCGAACCCGCCCGATCGAGATGATCGGTCTCTACTACGATCCAAACTATCCTACGGTCAATGGGTAGAGACTAAAGTCAAGATTATGATCCAATCATCATCACCATCATCATCAAATTATATCGAATGTGTCAAACGAATCACAAGGCCAATATTTTACTAAATATTACATGATTCTCGACTTTCGTGCAAAATAGAAAATTTTGAAAAAATCTTAATTATAATTTATGCTTCAAAATCCACGTAGTAACATTTCCATCCAAATATACAAAGATTTTCTGAATAGACTAAAATAGGAATTTGTGAAAACTTTCTAAAATGGAAAATTGGGAATATGAAACTTCTAATTTGGGAATTCATGAAATTTCTAAATTAAAAATTAGAAATTTCCTAAATTAAGAGTTTATAAAAATATGGGAAGCTTCCAGATTGAAAACTTGGAAGAATAAACTTCTCAAATAGAAATTTCCAAATATAATGAGTTCCAAATTAGAATTTTATAAAAATGATTTCCCAAAATAGAAAATTACCACATATGATAACTTCAGAAATTAGGAATTCATGGACATAAAGAAAATGATTTTCCACAATAGACATTATGAACATGGACTTTTCAAATTGGGTAACTTGCAAATATGAATTTTCTAAAATAGAAAACTATGAGCATGCATTTTTCATTTTTACTTTGGAAAACAAAAAATCGTTATGAGGGCCACGTGCCAATTTTATGGAAAGCATTAACCTTGAACTCCCCATATACACAAAAAATCGGTTCTCAATTCTCCTTGTAACATCGACCAATCAACCCATATGCACCCTCATATAAAAATTATCCCGGCCCTCTCCACATGCACGATAATTAAGGGATCACCCATTAGATTTTCATGGGATAGTTAATTTACTAAAATTCTAGGCATGAATAATTACAACACCAAATTCACCTATATCCCTCTTTCAAATCAAATTAAATTAACCATCATGCATGGATGAGTTATCTTGAATTAGAGATAGGAGGTCAATCGATTAATCACATGGTTTCAAGGGGAAACCAACAAACCTGATTTATTATCAAGGCATAGACATCCCGTTCATTCCCTGCATATCAATGTTAAAAAAAATTACAAATCATCTCTTCATTCGAATGTCCATGCCATGACATCATATGTATACTTCCCGAGTCCTATTTTTTTCACAGAATATACGTCGTCACCAACTTTTATTTAACCTGCTATGATAACAAGATAATCAGCATCATTAAACAAAATACCTAAAAAAATCTCACCTTTAGATAATGATGGTTGCTGAATTTCTTTCAGAATTTGAGAGTGTGCGTGAGACTAAACTTGAATCAACATGAGGTTGACATAAGTTCGAGATAAAAATGTTGTTATGTCTGTGGAGACGAGGACAAAGCAGAGGTGTCCTTGTAGATGCTGCTAGTCTTTAAGATAGATAAAAAATAGCAGGCTGAAGTAAGGACGTCAGGGAGAGAAAGAGGAGTCTGTGAAGAGAGCTCGAGTTCAGGAAAGAGAGAGAGGAAACGTGGGATTGGCTGCTGATTAAGGTGTAGCAACACCAAAGATTAATGCGAGGTTAAGGTACTGTAATGGTGGTGTTAGAGGGGTCGAAAAAACTTGATAAGTTGGGGGCTGAAAGTTGCTGCTAATGTAGGCTACGTTGCAGGGATAAGGAGCAATGATTGGGGGGTGGTTTTGGACTGTTTTAGGGGCTGTAATGGGTTGTTTTTTCAATGGTTGGGACTACTAAAGATGGTGACAATGGGGCCATTTTGAATGGTGGTTGGGGCTGCTAGAAAAGGTGATGATGGGGGTGTTTTGAATGGTGGTTGGGACTGCTAATGGTGGAAGTAATGGGGTTGTTCTACAGACTGAACAACCAAAGCAATGGGGGCTGAAAACGTGAGGAAGGAAGGTTGTTAATAGGGTTGTAATGGAAGGTGTTGAGACGACAATTGGAGAGAAAGGGAGATTGAAATAGAGTGATGAAGGCTGTTGTGTGTTTGAGACCTTTTTGGGAAAGGATAAGGACTGTTTTTGGCTGCTATGAGAGAAGAGCAGAACAAGAGGGAAAAGAAGAAGATGAGGCTGAGAAGAAGAAGAGATGAAATGGAGATGGGAGCTGGTTGTCTTCTCTAAAACATGGTGAATGAAGGGCATTAATGGCTACAAAAAATGTGGGAAGAAGGACCTTTAATGGCTGCAAAAGATTTGGGAAAAAAGGTATTAATGTCTTTTTTCTTTTTTTCTTCTCTTTCTTTTTGCTATTTTTTTATTATTATCTGTACCAAAACGTCAGCCCTCTTTTATGGCTTTCGAAAATGTTCAATCCTCTCCCTCTTCTTGATAGTACGCATCATCCTTTATAGAGAAAATGTTTCCATTTTTTTATCCTCTATTTTTTCTCTTTCTTTTATTTGTTTTTTTTTATTTATTTGA
The DNA here is from genome assembly GCF_017979445.1 of Akebia trifoliata. Lineage (NCBI taxonomy): Eukaryota > Viridiplantae > Streptophyta > Magnoliopsida > Ranunculales > Lardizabalaceae > Akebia > Akebia trifoliata. The sequence continues at coordinate 12,451,909 of NC_141381.1, read as the reverse complement.
TTTGATTTTTATTCTTGCTAACTTTGTTTGCCGAACCTAGGAAGGTAGAGATTTTACTTCTAATTTTTTTTTGGGCTTCTTAGAGGAGGTGATCCCACGCATCGCATAGGTTTTTAGTTTAAGTTTTACGGTTGGAATGATTCGTTGGCTAGTTTGTTTTAATTTCAATTTGAATGTTGATTGGTTGATTTAATTTGAATGTTGATTAGTCAATTTTATTTTTGGTTGGTTGATCGCTTTTAATTTACATGTTGATTGGTCAATTAGAGTTTGAAATTCAATTTGAGTGATCGATTAATTTCAATATTAATTGGTTGATTGAATTTTAATTTTAGTCGAATTGTAATTTAAATGTTGATGGGTTGATTACATTTTGGATTGAATGTTGATTTAAATTTAATTGTTTAATTTTAATTATTTGATCTTAATTGTTTAATTTTTAATTTGAGTTTTACTTTTTTAATTGATTGAACTTGAATTGTTTGATTTTTTTTTATTTTGATTTAAAAGGCTTCAAATTGGTTGTTTTATTTTGATTTCCCTAATAGTCAAGGTCTCTACGTGCAAGTTGGACATCTAGGGGCATTTTGGTTATTTTTTGATTTTTTCATAAATTTATCTGATTTCATCGATTTGGGTCCCGTTAGACTCGAAATCCTATTCTGAGTGCAATGGAAGTACTTTCAAGACTTTTCGGAGGTCCATAATTTATGAGGGGTATTTTTATCCATTTGGGTGAATTTTGGCGTGAAGTTTCTTTCAATTGCAACGTGATTATTTCTAAGTCTCGAGGTCATATTTTCCTAGCATAGAGAGGTCTCTTAGTTGTCCAAATGTTTAGCGAGCCTAATTGTACGTGCTTGCTAAGTTGAGTGTATGATGTAATGATCCTAAACGTGCATAATTCTATGTCACGTGACAAAGAGAAAGAAGGGAATAGAATTAGAAGAAAAAATGGAATTAGAAGGATGCTTCTCTCAAGCTTTCAATTTCTTTGTGCTCATCATTAGGAATCCACAACAACTGGGTAACGGATCGCCAAGTCAGGCAGATGCAAAAATGGGGTGTCTACAATGAGTTAAAAAATAAAAAATAAAAAAAACAAAAAAAAAATGTTTTTCCTTTTTTTATGCCGAATGGACAGTCAAACTTAAATTGATTGTAACTTTCTCGTCCGATCTCCGATTAACTATTATAGTATATCGATTTTGGGTAAAATAAAATTTTCTTCCAAATGTGACAAAGTCAGCAAGATTTTGACAAGTCAAATCAATTTTTGAGTCCGTTTACTATCATTTCCATTAACATTTTCGTTCGGCTTCGCATAGGGATATAAAATGAGTAGAAAAAAAAAGCATAAAATTTTTTTTGGCTTAAGCCAAAAACCAGAGGCAATGTGCCTCAAAATGAGCACAAAAAAATGATCATCAATGTGCCTCAGCTTGTTCCTTACGTCAGTCTAGAAAACTTTCCTCTTGGAATTTATTTTTTGTTTAGAGTTTTAAAGCTTCAAAAGATCAAATGGATCATTTTTTGTTAAATTCAGGGCGTACTGCTCGCCACTTTTTGATTGATCAAAATGAAAATTCAAAGCGATCATCAATTGGACCATTAAAAAATAAAAATAAAAAGAATAGTCCAATTGTTATTAGTTCATTCGTTAAAACAAAAAAAAATGAAAAAAAAATGAAAAAAAAATGAAAAAAAATGGATTAGTCAATGCCTAAATATGAATGTGCTATCCTTGTGGACTAATTATCTAAACAGTCATGGTCTCTATAGGTATATTTTAATGTGCCTATATGATCGTAATGTGGCTGTGATGGATTTGGTAGTCTTTGATCTATGTATGAATGGTTTGATTTGGCCCACGGGCCCAGTCATCCGAAAAATGCTCCGGGTACACCCTATCCTATTTTCACACACCACTAGCACGTTTACTTTACTGCATTGCACGCTTGCATGTCCCAAATAGCCAATGTGGCACTAGTGAGTGGCCTAGTCTCCTCGGAGATACGACGTCATTCATGAAAATCACAACTCCAATCACGTACCGTAAGGTATATAAAACTGGGGCATCAGTACCGTTTGATCGGGTGATTCTGTAGGTATATCGATGCACCCATGTTGGAGCGACCTGAGCCTTTATCCTATTGTAAACCGCACAGTTACATATCCAGATTGCCAGCGTAGTACTAGTACGTGGTCGGTCCCCTTGCGGGATGCGAAAATCATTTATGAAAGCTACAACCCTAGACTCGTACCTATACGGTATATCAAAGTAATCTAATTGCACTTCTTGATCAAAATCAGTGTCTAAGCGAGATCTTGCCCCGCTGTATTACGGTACTAGGGGGATAGACGACGTCTATTCTAGACGAGAGGTGACTTAAGAGTGCCCTTGCTCAACATCGTGCACCAATTCTCCACTGGGGATTAAACTAGCTGTTTTGACTTTAGAGATTATGAGTTGGAGTCTTAGACTATCACCTATACAATATATCAAACCAAGTCACCACGTACCATCTGATTGAGTACGCTCGAGAGGTATATAGGTACGCTTGGGCAAGGGTGGCTAGATAAATTGCATTGCAAATAGTAAACCTAGAATCTAAAAGAACCTTCCTATAGGTCACAACTCGAACTTATCGTGGGTGTTCCCGGGTTGCTTTTCGAAAATGGACATTACAAATTGTTGAGATCAGAAGGTTACAATGTTATCCTCAAGATAATTAGACTATTTGTTTAATAGGTACACCAACCTAATAAATAATCCATTTTAAATATGGTAGTGAAGCACAATGACCAAGTTCATTTCAATTTAACAATCACGATGGGCCAGACCATTTAAGTTGAAATGGCATTCAAGTTTTTTTTTCCTCTAATTCAGGTCCCAACCCATTTAAATAGAAGAAAAATATTTTTCAAAAGAAAAGAAAAGGAAAAATGTTTTACAGAAGATTTATTATTTTGTTAAAAAAAATGACTTATAAAGATATGTTTTGTATGGACCTTAGAAATGTATTGAGCTATTCTTTTGTGTCAACTCAGGATGTTAGCTGCAGGCAATAATCCAATTAACTAGTTGGTCAAAACAACCATCACTGGGATACACATCGTAGATAAATTCAACTTTGAAAAATTCATGTTGAGATACGTCTTGTACTTCCACGAGTTTGAGATAGATTGGAACCTTTTGCGCGCTATGGCTAATCGTTGGAAGCCTTATCTTCACATGTTTCACATTGGGCATATGCACTTGTGTCTTGCTCATGAAGACTATTGTGGCATCATGGGGATATCTACTTCAGGTCCTCTAGTCAAGCCTTCATTGAAGACAGGATATTTTGGTGACCTTGCCACAGGCCTAAACATTTCAAAAGAAGAAGCCAAGGTCTTAATCTGTAACGGGAGATTGGATTTAGTACCCTTGTTGAGTCCATACCACTCCCACAGTCATCCCATTAATGTAAAACCAGAAGCCTGGTGAGCCACTAGAGACTATCGGTTATGTTTGGGGATCTTAGCCCAATACATACTGACCTCCAAAAGTGAGGGTCAAACTGTTCCTGAGTCCTTCATAGACATAGCTTCCCAACTCTCCAGAAAAGCCAATCCTGTACCTCTCATTCTAGCTGAAACCTTATCAAGTTTGGATACCATAAAAAATTGTGAGGGAAAAGGTTTCAAAGGAAGCACTCACCTACTTTATATGTGGCTCTACGACCGTCTTAAAATTGTGGACATTCCTTCAACCCTCGAGTATAGGCCAGAGTACTTCTCTAAGAGAAACATGTTAGTAAGTCACAACTCAGTTAAGGCTTGGAGCAAATGGTTGGATTCTTGCCTTGCCTGTCATATTGGTTTGAGATGCCCTTGGTGGATGGCTGACTACCCTATTTTAGGTACTAAAGGATCCTATTATGTCCATTTGATTGGATTGGAGAAGACATCTTTTTACCAACCTGCCTTAATATCAGAACAGTATGAAATGCCTATAGAGTTTTCACTGCCTCTACCCAAAGAATTCTTTTCTCCCGAACAATTAACGGAAAAGTTAGTGCATATCATTGAGAAGGCTTGGAACAAGTATACCTTAGGATATCCAGATGGACCAGCAGAGATCAAAGAGACAATCGTTAGAACCAAGAGAAGCAAGCCTAATGGTCCTAACAATCCTGATGATGATCAAATAAATCCAAGCATTCATGTAAAAAAATCTAAGTCAGAGTTATTGAAAGTTATTATTCAATGAAAATCTTATCTGTCAAGCAATTTTCAATAGTTCAATAAAATCTCCTTTAATTTTTTTTAAATGAATTATTTAATGGGTTAGTGTACAATTCAATCTCAGGATTCACCAAAATGTTATCAAAGGGGTAACACAGCAATTGATAATCCACCTCAAATGGGTCCACTACCCATATCCGATTTCGAATCAAGCCCATGACCCATCAGTAATCTAACAAAGATGACAACCAATCAAACAACTCAACTTGCTTCAGTTAATCTACTTTTACAAAATGTCATACCGACTTCGTGTCGATGCCAGCTCTGTGCTGATGAAATCTTTTTAAATTTACCGACTCCGTGTCGATGCCAGCTCCGATTGATTTAATTCTTTTTCAAAAAGTTTTACCAGTCCCGTATTGATGCCAACTTCGCGTTAATGTCGGCTCCGTGCCGAATAACTCTTTTCTTTAAAACTCGTTTACTTTAAAATAAATAACTTTACCCGACCTAATAAAATGTCATGCATTTTCCTTTTTTAAACAAGATAGTAATACTTTGTCTTCTGTACCCAAAGGTGGTCAAACGAAAGAAATATAAGCAACCAGAGGAACCTCCGTATTTTCTCAGATCTTCCACTGTCACTATGAGTTCTTCCGAATCGGCACAGCCCACAGTAGCTGAAACGTCAGGTATCGATCCACAAATAGCAACACTACTAAAAATAATTGAAGGGTAAGAAAAGATGGTAAGTACCGTGTTAGCCAATGCCAATATCATACAAGCCCAAACAATGCAGTACCATGTGTCCAGATTAAATCAGGATCTACCTGAGCAACCTCTGTTGGGACCATAAACCACCATGCCTCTCGCAATGCCGGAATACCAAGGGCCCCCACTTTATATTCCACGTAATCGACCACCCCCTATGGTCATTCCTAATGACGAATGGGAGTACAGGGTTACAGAGGCCAAAAGTGCAACATATGAAAAATTGGCTCAGCAATGGAGTCTTTGCAAGAAGAAATGAGGAAGATGAAAGGCCTTAACACCATGAGTGGAACTTGATTTAAAGACCTCTGTTTTTACCCCAATGCTCAACTACCTGCCAAGTTAAAGTGTCCGCAATTTGAAAAATACAACGGAGTAGGGTGTCCTCTGTCGTATCTAAAGTTATATTGCGGGTTTATGTGCCAATATGGCGAGGATGACAGGTTGTTGGTACAATTGTTTCAGAGGAGTTTAACGGGGCCGATACTCAAATGATTATCCGGATTGGACCACACACTCATTAAGAATTGGCAAGACTTGGCATAAATGTTCTGGCACAATTACCAATTCAATACGGATGTTGGTCTAGATCGGAACGACATGGCTAAGATGACAAGGAAACAAAGAGAAACGGTGAAAGAGTATGCACAGAGGTGACGAGAGTTTGCCTCACAAGTAAGATCCGCAATGACCAAGCAAGAGATGTACACCACGTTTATCTTGACACTAGGGCAAGCTTTCTATACTTCCCTAGTAAGGCACACTACAGGCACGTTCTAGAATCTAGTACAAGTAGCAGATCGGGTCGAGGACGGGATCCGAAATTGCCTGATCTTTGATTTTACAAGTCTAAGGGAAACAACAGGAATCCCTTCTCAGAGAAAGCCAGTGCCCCCAAGAAAGAAGAGGGAAGACACATAGGTAAACAACATACAGCCAAACTGACCCCTCTTCATCCCTTCATCGACACCAAGACCACAAGCACCGTCAACTTCATGGGTTCCAACCCCTCCACCAATATAGAACCCTGCACCTAAAAATCAATTCAGGGCAAACCCTTCACTAGTTGCACAACATGTACCACTATATGGGCAGAACTAGCAGGTACGACCCAATAGAGTAAATAGAGTGTTTATCAGGTTACCCATGATACTATTGGAATTACTGCTAATCTTGCTCAGGGGTGAGTATCTTGCAAAACATCAACCAAATCCTAAGGTTGCCAAAGGGCTAAGGTACAACCCCAACCTGTTCTGCGAATTTCATATGGGTGCACCAGGGCACTCTACAGATCAATTCTGACAACTTAAACATCAGGTACAGAATTTGATTGATAAGAAGGCTCTCATCCTAGATGTACCTGCCAACTCACCCCAACAACAGAACATCAATCAAAATCCCTTACCTACTCACAATGGAGGGGGAAGTGGACATGGGGTAAATGTTATTCATGGAAAACTCAATTTCAATCCATCAAATCTGATAGTCCCTATCGGGGCAAAAATCAGGGTTCATTTAACAAAGAAATCAGAGACGTCAACGGTTAACAAAGTCAACCACTACACAACAGATTCATCTCAAAATTCACAATTGCCACTCAGATTGGCCGACCTCTCCATCCATCCCACTCATCAAAATAATTCTACCACGCCACCCCTCATTATACCATATACATCACCAGATCAACAAAATTTGACTTGACCTCCTCTTGTTATACCCTACACACCAAATTCTCAAGGACCAACCCGACCCCCTCTTCATATACCATAGACCCCATCCTCACGTCTACCACTATTCATTCTACTAATTCTTCAAGTAGCTCCTCCCACCATCACTACATCTAAATCATCACCGTCACCTCTCATTCTCAATATAAAACCTGATCCATCCTCAATCATCATACGCTCACCTAAACCCTTCCCCTATAGCTCCAATCAAGTGGTTCCTTGGAGCTACGAGACCACCATTACCACATCCACAGGGGTCGATATAATGAAAAAAGCAATAGTGGCCGACATTGGTCACATGACAAAAGTAGGAAGATGTCAGAAAACATCAGTGAAAGGGGTAGAGATAAAAGAAACACTAAAAGGCTTAGATATCAGAGAAGAAATAAAAGAAACAACGAAAGGGGTGACAGATGAAGAAAAAACGAGAGCAAAGGGAAAAGACAATTGTATGAGAATAACCAGAATGAGAAAATATCAGACAAGGAGGCAGCAGACTTCATTAAACTCATTCGCAAGAGAGAGCATAATATAGTGGGCCAATTGAATAAACAACCGGCTCAGATCAGCATTCTAGGTTTGTTACAGAAGTCAGAGGAACACCAAGAAGTATTATTGAAGATTCTGGGGAAATCACATGTACTTTCGACCACGTCACCAGCACAGTTGGAACAAATGGTCGGTCAGATCATGGCCTCCAATCCCATTATCTTCACAAAGAGTGAATTTGTGCCTGAAGGACAAGGACACGTAGAACCGTTAAACATCATGGTCATGTGCAAGGGTAGGTTACCAACGTGCTAATTGATAATGGCTCAGTGCTTAATGTTTGTTCGCTTGAAACTTTTCGAAAACTCAATGTTGATTGGTCATATGTCAAGCCTAACAACAAGGTTGCACCAAATAGTCAAATTCATCATGGGACAGAGAATGATATCGGTACTAGCAGAAAATCTCATCCCGACGGAGAGAGCTCCGGACGTCCCCTTTATTGACATTGAGATGAAGAAGGACAAAGAACTTTACCATTCCTACCAATTTGCTGCTGTCAATCATGTTGAAAAGGGGAAGGAGAAGGTAAAGGCAGAGCTGTCAAGGGCAAATTTGATGGTTGGACGAGTTCTAAAGAAAGCAGGTTATCGACCCAGACAAGGGTTGAGACCAGGAGGAAGGGGAAAGCTACACCGATAGAAGTAAAAATGCATGATCCTTATTTTGATCTAGGGTTTAGGCCTACGAAAAAGGATATAACAGAGATAAATGACAAGAAAAAGAACTTCGACTAGCGAGAAAGCAAAATCATGAACCGAATGTCTGGAGTCTGGGCAGAGTTCCACATATCAGTGTCAACTTTCCAAAATCACAGTTTAGACCCGACAACTTATTAGAACCACCAATAGTAAAACCAACAAAAAGGGCGAGAACAGTGAGTTTCAAACCTCTGCACATTCAAGAAGACTCAGTTGTTGAGTCCCAGTCATCCTTCGTAGAACGCATTGTGAAAACGCCTCGACCCCTACAGTCGTTCGATAAATAGCAGATTAGGGGTCCGATCTACATATCTCAGGGATCTTTAAAGAATAGAGAGTCGCTACCTAGTTTAGGTCTAATATCAAAATTAACTCCAAATGGATATGGGTCGGTCCGTGGATCAGAGAGATGGGTAAGGGATCAGGTTCCAGATTTCGGAAGGTGTTAGGCACCGAATCCGCCTGATCAAGATGATCAGTCTCTACTGCGATCCAAAAATATCCTATGGTCAACATTCAAAGACTAAAAGTCAAACTAGGGTCCAATCATCATCAAATGCATCGGATTTACTAAACAAATCCTACGGTTAAAATAATTATATGATTTAATGAGGCATACATGGCACCAAAAATTAATGGATCAATTCGATCGTACTTTGAATAATAGAAAATCGATTATCAATGCCACGTACATGAAATTAATGAATTGACTTATTGATGACATTTATCAAATAAATTCAATTTTTGAATTGCCATGTGTATTAAATCAGTGAGTTAACCCACATGCCTATCAAAGAAACTCGATTTTTGAAATGCCACGTGTACTAAAATCGACAAGTCGATTCACAATTTTTTTATCAAAGAAACTCAATTTTTGAAGTGCCACATATATTAAATCGATGAGTTAACCCACATGCCCAGTTTATAAAAAAAAATCAATTCAAACTCCTAATGTCCCTAAAATCAGTGAGTTGACTCGCAATTTGTTAATCCAAAGAATCTTAATTTTTTTTGGAATCGCCTCGTGTATTAAATCAGTGATTTAACCCACATGCCTAATTTAAAATAAAATAGATTCAAATTTTCAATGTCCCCAAAATCAGCGAGTCGAATCGCAATTTGTTTACCAGATGAATCTTGATTTTTTTTTAATTGCCACGTGTATTAAATCGGTGATTTAACCCATGTGCTTAATTTGAAAATAAAATCAATTCAAATTTTTTATGTCCCCCAAAATCAGCGAGTTGACTCACAATTTTTATTGTGAAAATCGATTTTTTATTTTTATGTTTAGTGTACACCATTAATTTTTATTGAGTCGATTAAAATCAACATTAATGAGTTGACCCAACAACATCAAAAAGTGATGAATCAACCCGATAAATATTAACATCCAATGAGCCGGTCCATCAACTTGGTATACGTGAATTGATTCAATCGATCTATTAATAAAAAAAATATGGCTGAATTGATACACTAATATTTCGAAAACTCGAACATTGTCATTAATGCCACGTATACCCCAAAAATCAATGAATTAGTTTAGATGCATAAAATTACACAATCAAGAATCAACAAAATAAAATAAACAAAAATGGAGGCAAAATGAATTAAAAAAAATCACTTAACCTATCACCATATGAAAATAAATAAAAATTAACAAACTAAATAGAAAATAAAGTTATTTGTAGAATCGATAACAATAAATTTACTCCTTTAGGTAAAATCCAAAGGCTTGTGAATACTCGCTGTTTGAAAGACGAAGACCGAGAAATATGAGTACTTATATGTGACGTAGCAGTGTCGTAGCAATGAATTGAAGATATTTTCTGGGCAACAAAGACTGATTGTAGCAGTGGTAGGGAGGTTCGATTATTACGAGCAGAGAGGAGGTAATCAGATAGTGGACTGAAGAGATGTATAAGGCACGACAGGGATGACGAGGACATCAAAGGAGCTACGTTGCAATGAAAGGAAGAAGCTGTGCTGCAAGGTTGCAGCAAAGTGAACTAAAAAAAAATGTGATTAGGAAGAGAAAGGGTCTGAAGGAGAAGAGAGAGATGAAGTTCCAAGCTTTTAATGGGGAAGAGAGGAGAGTTGTGAGGAGAGAATGGCGTGAGGTTGCCCTTTTTTAAAAAAAAAAAACGTTGAAGAAAAAAAGAAAACAAATGGCTTAGGTATGGGTTGTTGTTGGCCTGTTACCAACGATGATGGAGGTAAGGTTGCCAATCTTTAATGGTGAAGAAGGTGTGGAGGATGGGATGGTTGTGGAAGACATTAATAGAAAAGAATTGTGGAGGACGTTAATGGTGTGGCTGTGGAGGTTATTAATGGAGTTTGAAAACGTTAAAGACTTTAAGGGTTGCTTGGGGTGAGAAAACGTTGAAAATAGATTAATGGTTTAATGGAGATGAGAGAGGTAGAAACGTGATGAACCTGAAGAGAGGCACTCTTGTTGCAGGTTTAATGGCTAAAGAAGAAAGTTGTAGTTTTTTTTTCTTTTAATGGCTGTTGCTAAAAACGTCTTTTTTTTTTTTGAATGGTGGCTTTTGTTACTTATTTATGGTAGTTCCCTCATCAGCCATGGGAGAGGAAGAGTGGGGAGAGATGATGGTGGGAGAGATGGGAGAATTGGAGAAGAACGTGGGTGCTGTATGGGTGAAGAGAGAAGTTGGAGAAAAAGAAGTAGAACACGTGGGGAAGAAGAAGAAACGTGATTTCTTCTTTTTTCTTTTCCTTTGAATTTATTTATTTATTATTTTTTTTTAAAGAATGAGAAAGGGGGATTCCACGCTACTCGTACTACGGTAATTTACTACTGTTGAGTTGTGATTGGTTAATCAATTGATTTTGCTTCCGATTGGTAGATTTAGATTTTTTTTTATATTTTAGTCGACATTTTGATTTGAAATTTAATTTGATGTTTTAAATTACATTTGAATTTGTATTTGATTTTAAATTTTAAATTTTGATTAGAATTTAATTTGAATTTTGATATAAAACTTGGTTGTTGGTTGATTTGATTTTGATTTTTGATTGGTTAATCGTTCGATTTTAATTTTATTTTTACATTTTAATTGGTTGGGTGATTTTCAATTTGATTTTAATTTAAGTTTTAATTGTTTAATTTGAAATTAATTTTCAATTTAAATTTTGAACAGGTTGATTAATTTACGTTTTAATTTAAAATTTAAATTCATTTTAATTTTTAATTGATCGGTTGATTGGATTTCGATTGGTTAAGTTTTGAGTTTTAATTTGATTTTAGATTGGGTTTGATTTTAAATTTTAAATTTATTAATAGAATTTGAATTGATTACTTGAAATTTTTATTTTGGTTGATCGAATTTTTTTATTATTATTATTTTTAATTTGAAATTTTTTTTGATTGGATTTAATTGTTCGATTTTAATTTTAGTTGTTTGATTTAATTTTAACTATTTGATTTTAATTTTAATTATTTGAATTTTTTAATTTGAATTTTAATTTTAGTTGAGATTGGATTTCGATTTACATTGTCCTAGAGATCAGGATCTCTAAATTGTAGAGTTGGATATTGAGAGGTATTTTGGTCTTTTGACGATTTTTTTAGATTTTTCTTGAACTTCTCTGTTTTCATCAATTTGGGTCTCGTTAGACTCGAAATCACATTCTGAGTGCAATAGAGGTACTTTCGAGATTTTTCGGAGGTTCGAGGTATATGAGGGGTATTTTCATCATTTTGATGATTTTTTACAAATTTTTATAAATTTCTTTGTTTTCATCAATTTGGGTCCTGTTAGATTCGAAATCACATTCTGAGTGCAATGGAGGTACTTTCGAGACTTTTCGGAGATCCAAAATTTATGAAGGGTATTTTCATCATTTTGATGATTATTTACGGATTTTTTTGAATTTTATCATAAGATTTCTTTTAGTCACTGTGTAAGTATTTCTAAGTTCTAAAGTTATATTTTTCTAGCATAGCGAGGTCTCTAAGTTATCGAATTGTGTAACGAACCTATGTGTACGTGCTTGCTAAGTCAGGTGTAAGATGTAGCGATCCTAAGAATGTGTAAACTTCTATGTCGAGTCGTGACGAGTAGGGAGATGAAAGGAAACTAGAAACATAAGAAATCAAGCAGTCTCACAAGCCTTCGAGTTCTTTTATGTTCATCATTAGGAATCCACAACAATCGGTTGACGAATTGTCGAATTAGGTAAATGCAAAAATGGGGTGTCTACACATTGATGTTTTATTCAATAGAGATTCCAACGAAAGTCTATTAGAAACTGCTCCAGAATCCACAAAGGTGGAAATCATCAAAAGCAAGGGGAACGAATCACCCTTCCCCATTGGCATCGACTGGGCATCAGTCGTCATCCCATCAAGTTTGGGGGGGACTATGCCCAACTCTGACAACAACAATCAATCGGAGATCATGGTCATCTCCAAACCACCAACCAAATCACCCAACAAATCACCTTCACATCTCATCTGCCCCCTCAGAGAAGGGGAAGTTCTGAATAATTAGGAGGAATTCCCATTGACCCTTGAGGCTGTTGAGGCCTCCAAAAAAATGTCGTTAAACGAATCTAGTTTGCCGGAGGATCATAACAAGCCCTCGTCCTCGGGTAAAAACTTTTTTGAAGACTCCCTATTTTTATTAATGAATTTGCATGATTGTTCTTCTTATTTCAGGTATTCGAAAAGCAACAAAAAACATATATTCCTCAAAAAGTTAAAATATAAAAAATTTCTCAAAAAATAAAAAAATGAAAAAGCTTTCAAAATTGCAAAAAGATAGATTTTTTCAAAAGCCAAAAAAAGAGTTTTCAAGGGATCTGTCTCAATCAAATGAGTATCCAGATAAAATAGAATTTGAAAGGGATGAGTATGATTTTGATCTTGAACTCAACTTTGACCTCATGGGTATCGAAGAAGAGTCTGATGATGAAATGGAGTACCCACCTAAAGAAATTAAAGACTTGGTAGAACATCATGAGAAAGGTGTTCAGCCAAACATTGAGGATACAGATTCAATCAATCTTGGTACCGAAGAGGACCCACGAATTGTCAAGATCGGAACCTTATTAACGTCGCAACAAAATGAAGAAATGATCAAACTCTTACAAGATTATCAAGATGTCTTCGCATGGTCATACAGGGATATGACTAGGTTGGACACAGATCTTGTTGTACACAAGCTACCAATTGTCTCGGGAAGCAAGCCGATCAAGCAAAAACCGAGAAGGCTAAAATCAGAATGGACCCTCAAGGTCAAAGATGAGGTTATGAAGCAGTTCGAAGCAAGATTCCTCGCAGTTTCTACATACCCTGAGTGGTTGGCTAATGTCGTCCCAGTACCCAAGAAAGATGGAAAGGTACGCATGTGTATTGATTATCGAGACTTGAACAAGGCCAGTCCTAAGGATGATTTTTCACTACCACACATCAACACTCTAGTCGACAGTACAACAGGAGACGGCATGTTCTTGTTTATGGACGGTTCTCAGGCTAGATTGCTAAATTTGGCATTGAAGAAGACCATCTGGTGAATCTAAAGAAGTTGTTCTACAGGCTGAGGAAGTACAGTTTAAGGTTAAATCCTGTAAAATGTGTATTCGGGGAAACATCGAGCAAACTACTGGGTTTCATCGTCAACAGAAGAGGCATCGAGATAGATTCGGCAAAAACCAAGTATATCCTCAAGATGAAAGCATCCATTTCAAAAATGGACGTTAGAGCATTTTTGAGCAGAATACAGGCAGATTCATTGCGCAACTCACTCCTATCTATAAGCCAGTCTTCAAGCTACTCAGGAAGAACACACCGAAAAAGTGGAACCAAGACTGTCAGGAAGCATTCGATAAGATCAAGTAATATCTGCTCAATCCACCAGTCCTAGTCCCTCCTACTCCAGGGCGACCCTTACTTATGTACATCTCAGTGCAAGAAACGTCAATGGAGTGTGTACAAAGACAACACGATGAATCAGGACGGAAGGAGCAGACCATCTACTATCGCAACAAGAAATTTACTGAGTACGAGGTGAAATATTCGTCACTTGAGAAAACTTATTGTGCACTAGTCTGGGCATCTCAATAACTACGTCACTATTTGCTTAATTACTCAATTATGCTTATTGTCAGAATTGACCCCCTCAAGTATCTTTTTAAAAAACCGGCATTAACAGGTCGTACAACAAAGTGGCAATTATTATTATCTGAGTTTGACATCACCTATGTCAATCAAAAAGTCATCAAAGGGCAAGCAATAGCCGACCACCTAGCAGACCACCCGTTGCCTGACTACGAGTCATTAAAGAAGAACTTTCCAGATGAAGCCATACTGATCATTGAGGTTGAAGATAATGATGAGGAGCCAGGTTGGAAAATGTACTTCGACGGAGCAGACAATAAAAAAGGAAACGGAATAGGAGCAATTTTGATCAAGCAAGATGGTGTAGACACCCCATTCTTGCACTCGCCTGATTAATCAAATCGTCAACCCGATCGCAATGATTCCCAATGATGGATGTGTATTCCATTACTTTATTTTGTTACCAGATGTGTTTCAGAAATCCGGATGAGGTATCTCGAATTGACAAAACCTTAGAAACCACGCTACGCTAGGAAAATACGACTCTAGATACATAGAAATCATCATTTTTCAGACAAAAAGAAGCTTCACGATAAAAATCACTAAAAATTGACCAAATTACCAAAATAACCCTAACCTCAAATAACCCTAGAGCCTACGTTACGCTTAGGAAAACTCTCTCAAACACATAAAACAACAAATCGAAACCAAATAAATCATTTCACCAATTTTAACAGATTTGACAAAATTACGAAAATGGCCCTCATAAAGTTCACAATCATTTCACACAAAAAATTTCATAAATAACAAAAACTAATATTTTCATTGAATTCCTTATGAAAAATCGATTCTAAAACATCCTAGAACATTAAAAACCGACTTAAAACGTGAAAAGTCCTCTCCGGGGGCAAAACGGTAATTTCATAATTTTCATAATTAAAAAATTCGAAATTAATAAATAAAACATTAAATAATTAAGGTGAAACATTAATGAAATTAATTTAAAACTTTGAATTAAAAAATCGATCAATCGGGTTTTGAAGTAAAATTATTGAGGGTTCGTGGGATATTTCTTTAAGGACCCCTCCATTTGGGGGTCCAAAGAATTAAAGATATTTTAGAGGGGGGTTCTCCAAAAATTTAAAGTAAATCAAGCAAAACTAAGGTCAAGGTATTAAAGTCAATCAAGTGTGACTAAAGTCAAAATTAAAGTCAATTAAGCAAGACTAAAGTCAAGATATTAAAAGTCAATCAATTAAGACCAAAGTCAAAATATTAAAAGTCAATTAAATAAGACCAAAAGTCTTAATAGAATTCTAATTAAATAATAACTCTATCTAATAGAGTTCTAACTTAAAAACAATTCTACCTAAAACAATTCTAATTAAAACATAATTCTACCTAAAACAAGTCTAAGTAAAACACAACTCTAATTAAAAGAACTCTAATTAAATACTAACTCTATCCAAATAAACCCCTAAAAAAATCTATAAATAGAGGTGCTCACACCCTATTTTCGTATCAAATGATAAACCCTAAGAGAAGTAGGTCTAGAAGCTCCCCTAGCCCCCCATAAACCCTAGTTTTGGAGCCCCAACTCCTTACCTAACATCCCCCCTTCTATTTTAGCCTAGAAAACACCTAAAAAACCTCTAAAAAATATCCCAAAAATCCACAACAAATTTGAAGCACCCAGATCCAAGAAGGAGATACCTTACCTCAGAGATCAGAAATCAGATCCGGAGATAGAACGAAGTAAGGAATACGGTACAAGGAGGCGCTTTCACCAGATCTGAGGGAATAGTACTTTTGCAGATCGAAAGTAAGTTTTTTTTTAATCTAGGTTTGTCATTAGCGATGTAGATTTATTTGGGATAAGTAGAGACCGGCAATGGCCGGGCGAGGTTGGTGCCTAACACCTTCCAACCCCGTAACATGATCCCCGGATTCAGATTTTCTGTAGTAGATTAGTTTTTATCCATTTTAAAGTCAGTTTGGTTCCTAGATCACAATAACTAGGTGGCGATTCCCAAACCTCAAGGGTCAAAAGCGGATCCGCGCACCCCGCGGATCGAGGGCGCTTTCAGTGGCGACTCCACTGGGGACTTTTGAGGATCAGACTTGAAAAACCAAGTTTGGGAATATTGTCATTTAGACCTAGGTTTTTTATTATTATGTTTGTTTTTAGATTATTTGGTTTAAATTATTTGTTAAGACTATTGTGCTCTCTCGCCGTTGTTTGGATTAATTGCTATGACTTGTTTAAGGGACATTTGGGATACCCCAAAATAAGGCATGCTATCGGGAGGTTAAGGGCATGAGAATGGTTGATAACATATTGTTATTTATTGGGAGATCTTATTCTTTACATATTATCCTCTATTGATTCAATTTTGAATATTTCTATTTCGCACGTAATTTTCTTATGATTCAATCGAGGGTTATTTAGAATGACCCTAAATAGATAAAGAGATTTAATTAAGGATGGAGTGATGACTAATGGATCTTGAAGTTTTTATTTTTTTTATTTTTTTTAGGGTTCTATCTTTGAGTATTTAAAAAAAAAAAAAATTCGTTTAAGGGTGTGCGATGTACCATTCGACAACATTTTTTATTTGTTTTTTTTTAAATTAAATAAAAATAAAAAAAATAAAAAATAAAAAATAAAAAAGTTTCAGCATGCTGTCCATTGACAGCAGGAAGGAATTAATGAAAATTCTTTTAAGGTTCTGTCAATAGGTGCTGGTGCGCTTGGTGTGCGAAAAATAAGTTGCTGCTTTTTTTTTGTTTACACCACCAAAACATGATGATGTGTTTGGTGTGCCAAAAACAAAACGGCTTCTTTAAAAATGTACACATCATCTCCTTCATGGTTTTTATACCAGCTCCATCGTCATATCTAGCAGAGATTTGGAAAACCTCTCAGTCAAATTGATTTTCACCCATAAATTTGATCGGCTTTTGATTGTGAGTGAAATTTAAGATATCAATCGGAAAAAAAAAATCCTTTTGATTTGTTTCGATATCCTCACGAAAATCTAATTCGCGGGTTTCAAATCTGAACCAAGAACTGTGCTGTGTTTCTATTAACATGAAATTTGGCAATCAGTAATAGAAGTGAACAAAAACTGTGGCCAATGGATTAGGTTCCATGAGTTTTTTTACATCTATCTCGAGCTTTAACAGAACGTTAATGGTGGCTGTTTTTCTGTGTGGAGAAGAGGCAGCAGAGAGACGTTTTTTATTTCTATTTCTTGTTCACCTATGCTGAAAATGGTAGCAAAGAGAGAGGGCGTCTCTCTCTCTCTCTCTTTCTTTCTCTCTCTCTCTCTCTCTACTCCCATCTGTTAAAGGAAAATCTATTCTAGAGTTAGGGGCAAGTATTGGTTGTTTCACTGGTAAGTTAGCTAAAGAGGCTGGTGAAGTTCTAGCTCTGGACTTCATTGAGAGTGTGATAAAGAAAAATGAAATCATCAGTGATCATTTTAAGAATGTCAAGTTTATGTGTGCTGCCATAACGTCTCCCAACCTGAAGATTGCCTCTGAATCCATCGATTTGATATTCTCGAATTGGCTACTAATGTATCTGTCAGATAAAGAGGTTGAGAATCTGATCGAGAGTATGGTTAAATGGTTAAAGGTTGGAGGGTATATTTTCTTTAGAGAATCTTGTTTTCATCAATCTGGTAATTGCAAGCGAAGAAACAATGCAACACACTACCGAGAACCAAGTTTTTATACCAAGGTTTACTGCAGGTCTTTAAGGTCTTATGCATGATGGGGTTGGAAACTCCTTTGAGCTCTCTCTTATTAATTTCAAGTGTATTAGAGCTTATGTAAGGAATAAAAAGAACAAAAATCAGATTTGCTGGCTATGGAAAAAAGTTAGTTCGCAGGGACATAAGGGGTTTCAACAATTCTTGTATAACGTACAGTACAAATGTAGTGGAATATTGCGCCATGAACGTGTATTTGGAGAAGGTTTTGTGAGCATTGGGGGGATTGATACAACAAAGGAATTTGTTGCAAAGCTGGAACTTAAACCTGGCCAGAAAGTCCTTGATGTTGGGTGTGGCATTGGCGGAGGTGACTTCTACATGGCTGAAAAGTTGGATGTTGAGGTTGTCGGGATTGATCTGTCCGTGAACATGGTTTCTCTTGCTCTTGAATGTGCCATTGGGCACCAACATTCAGTTGCATTTGAGGTTGCCAACTGTACTAAGAAGACTTATCCAAATAACACATTCAATGTGATCTATAGCCGTGACACTATTCTCCACATACAAGACAAACCTGCATTATCTAAAACCTTCTTCAAGTGGTTGAAACCAGGATGCAAAGTTCTTATAAGTGATCACTGCAAAAGAGTTGAATCTCCATCAAGTGAATTTAAGGAGTATATTACGCAACGAGGTTATGATCTGCATGATGTAGATACATATGGTCAGACGCTTAAAGATGCTGGTGTTGATGAGGTTATAGCCGAAGATAGGACCGACCAGTTCATGAAAGTTCTGCACAAGGAACTAGATGACATTGAGAAAGACAAAAAGGAATTCATCTCTGACTTCTCTATAGAGGATTACAATGATATTTATTGTCAACGGTTGGAAGGCAAAGCTGGCCAGGAGTTCATCGGGTGAGCAGAGGTAGGGCTTGTTCATTGCCAAGAAAAAGTGATTTCTCTTATCTACTACTAAATAGCTAGCTAGTGCTCTCTCTCTCTCTCTCTCTCTCTCTCTCAATTCATCTCTCTAGCAGCAACATATTAAAAAAAAAAAAAGGAGTTTTTTGTGGCAGCAACTTATATAAAAATCTGTGTGCTGGCAGCAACGAAACAAGTGTTTACTTTATAAAATGTTTTATTTAACAAATTATGGATGGGGCTAGCCTAACTAACTTAGTAAGGCTTATTTGTTAATAAGAGTCGTTGAACTCATCGTGTGTCACTTGAAATCATCATCCAATGTCATAGGCTTATGGAAACTGAAATTTTAAGAACTTTCAAAAAAATATCTTCAAGAAAATCACTCATTTTTATTTTTGATTTGAGATTTTGTAATTGTGATTTTCAAAACATTGGATAAAAAAAAATGTGAATTTTACTTTTAAATCCAAACTTTTTAATCTAGAAATTTGTGACATTGGATTACCAATATGATGAAACACGTTGGTTTAATGACCCTTAGCTAAATTTGAGGCCTTATGAGTTATTTAAGTTAACCTATGTTCTCCAAAGGTTTGCCACGTATGTTTTTAAAAAAAAACAAAAAACAAAAACAAAATGTGTTCATCGTTCCTTATCTCAATAAGTATCATTCTATCATCAATTCAAATATTTGGTGGAATCTTGATTTGTTTAGGGTCGCTCAAAGTGATCTTTGATCGGATCATAAAAAAAAGGGGGAATTTTGTGCCTCAATGATTAATTGATGATTGATATTATTTTGTGGTATCTTATTGCACTATTTTGATAGGTTGCTTGTACGATATTCCTGTGATATGCATGCCTTAATCTCGATTTTGATTATTTTGGATAGTTATACTTTATGATCATAATTTTTCTAATATCCATATTTTAGTGATGTGATTGGGCCCATGGGCCAATTTTTTTGAAAAAATCCGGGCACACCCCACCCTATTTTGCACACACCACATGCACGTTTACTATTTTATACACTTACACGTCCTATATAGCCAACGTGGTACTAGTGCGTGGCCCGGTCTCTTCGAAGATGCGACGTCATTCATGAAAATCACAACTCCAGTCACGTACCTTAGGGTATATAAAACTGGGGGCATCAATACCGTCTGATCAGGTGATTCTGAGAAGTATATTGATGCACCCAGGCTAGAGTGACCTGAGCCTTTGACCTATTGTAAGCCACACAGTCACATATCCCGATTGCCAACGTAGTACTAGTACGTGGTCGGTCCCCTCGTGGGATGCCAAACCATTTATGAAAGCTACAACTCTTGACTCGTACCCGTAGGTATAAGAGGTAATCTAAGTATATCAATTGCACTTCTTGGTCAAAATCGGTGCCTAAGCAAGATCTTGCCCCGCTGTACCCTACTGTACGAGGGGGATACGTTTATTCTAGACGAGAGGTATTTAAGTGGGCCCTTGCTCAACATTGTGCGCCACCTCTCAACTGGAGATCGAACTGGCTGTTTTTGGCTTCAGAGAAGTGAATTGAGGTTCTAGATTATCACCTATACGATATATCAAACCAAGTCACCATGTATCGAAAGGTATATAGGTGTATTTGGGCAAGGGTGGCCAGATAAAAATGCATTGCATGTAGTAAACTTAGAGTTTATAAACCTCCCCAGTAAGTCACGACTCGAACTTATCGTGGGTGTTCCCGGGTTATTTATTGATTGGAACCTGTTGATTGATGAATGTATGTGAGTGCTGTGAATGATGAGATCAAAGTATATGGTTGTCCTCAAGGATCAAAATTTTATTTTTGAAAATTGAAATGGGTGCACCGACCCAATAAAGAATCCATTCTTTTACAATAATGACCTAGTCCATCCCGATCCAACAATCATGATGGACCGAACCATTTAAATCAAAATGAAAATCAAATTTTCAAAGAAGAAAAATGATTTACGAAGGAAAAATATTTCCCAGAAAAAGTTTTTTCCAAAAGAAGTGTTCTTTAAAAAAATGTTTTCTAGAAAAAAGTGTTGTTCTCGAGAAAAAATATTTTCCATAAGAACAAGATTTTTCAAGAGAAAATGCTTTCTAAATAAAAAATTATTTTTCAAAGAAAAAATATTTTCCAGAAGAAAACGTTTTCCAAAAGAAAAGAAAATGAAGGAAAAATGATTTACAAAAGATCTATTGTTGCATGGAAAATTTTTGAAATATGTTTTTTTGCATGGACCTTATAAAATATTATCAAAATATATATTTCTAAAAAGAAAATGATTGCAAAAAATAATCAGAATTGTGAAAATTGGTATTCAATAAAAACATTATTTTCAAGAGTGCAATAAAATTATTTTCCTTCTGAATAATCATTGAGTGGATGAATTGTTTAATGGATTGGTACACAAAATTCAATAAAATCTCAGGGTTTATTTGAAATGTTATCAAGGGGGTGACATTGAAATTGGTTAAATTTATCTTCAAAGAGGTTTAAGGGTTATCATTGTATTTAAGCTCAATCATCCATCGTCTAACTAGGGTTGTAAGTCCGATCAGTTAGAACAAACGTCAGTACCAAAACAACAGTCAGAAATGACCTTAAAATTTCTCAATATCATCCAGTTGTTCTTTGAAGATCATAGTGCTTCAATCCTACCAGCTGTAAGCAATATCTCAGTCCTCAGTCCTAATCAAACTCGTGTGGGTACTTGTCTTAAGTTTTCATGAGTCTTTTGGGTTAGTTCGAGTCCTTTTTTCCAACAAGGTCATGTCTTCCTTAGATTGAGTCTACTCTTTCCTATTAAGTCAAGTTAGAGGTGTCTATCGCCCTTTCTGAATTTGATTGGATAAAGGAAATTTTTGAATACCTCGAGCGCATTAACGAATTAACTAATAATCTAGTTTCAAGGATATATTTTTGTCCTAAACAAGAAAATAAAAGTTGGGCTCAACTTTCAATCAGAATGCAAAGGTTATTGACCTCAGAACATAAATAAATTCTTAAAGAGATTCAAATAGAAACTATCCTATATCTAGAGGAACACAAGGGGATTATGAATTTTCTCAGAAATTTCAAAAGACTTGTTCGCGTGGGCCTATGAGGATATGTTAGGTGTAAGCTTGGGTATTGTCTGACACGGATTAGATATTGAATTGATAAAATGAGATCAAGGAAGATCTTACAAAATGTATCAGTGCTAGACTTCTCAACATGGTAGAGCTCCCCGAATAGATTACCATTCTCAGATTAATGAAATAGTTGAAGCGGTATTGGTCTCTAATAATGGGTTGTACATCAAAGCTTAAATTATCACTCTGTGTTCGAAGCTCGAGATTCGACATCACATTATCTCTCTATCATCCTCAGATTAATGGAAAGATTGAAACAGCCAATAAAATATCTCAAAACAATCATCAAGGAAATGTGTCAATCACACCAGGATTGGTTAGAAAAGTTACCATTCACACTAGGGGCACATCATACTTCAATGCAGTCTTCTACTGGAGCTATTCCCTACTTTCTAGTGTATGATATAGAAGCAATCTTACCAGATGAAATGGAAATCCCTTCAAGAAAAGTCAATTGTTAGAAACAGATTGGGTTAGTCAGTGGCGTAAAGAATTAAACTTGATTGAAGAAAAATGACTAAGAGCTTTGTATCACATGCAAGCTTATCAAAGAAGAGTTGCCCGTGCATTTGACAAAAAAATCAAGGCCCCTCACTTGCAAGTCGAGGATTTATTATTGGACACCTATCTCTGATCCTGAAGGGAAGTTCAAACCAAATTGGGGGGTCTGTTCATTGTCAAGAAAATATTACCAGGAAAAACTGTCAGACTTCAAGATCATGATGGAATCGAATTACCAGAACCAACCAACCTTGACCAAATCAATCGGTACTACATTTAAGGAGGCCATCTTTGGCCGAATCAATTTCCCTGCTACCTAGTTCATTATCTCCTTTTTCAGCCCTTTGCAGCCTTTTAAAAAGAAAATAAAATAATAATAATAATAATATTGTGCCTTTTATTTCTTAGCCCGTTCACCTAACCTAGGGGAGGGAAAAAGTTCGAACTACGTTTTGGTCTGATCCCAAAATTCTGGGGTACGTAGGCAACTTGAGAAGTTACTTCAGGCCCAATCACATCAAAATAAAAAATATATATTTCCCATACAAAAAAAATCAAGAAAAAATTGAAGAGAAATATCATCCAAAATGGGGAAGAAAATTTAAAGAAAAAGAAATGATTTAAAAGGAAATGCCACACAAGGGGCCTTTGAGTTTTTGAGCCTCAAAATTCATTTCTTTTTATACCCAGTCCTAAGCCTACCTATAAAAGTCCTCCTAAGTATCGCATGAAAAGTCAAGGAAGATAGCAAAGCATGATCAGACAGCAACTCCAGAAGTTCAGACAGGAAGAAAAGAAAAAATTAAAAAAAAAAAAGCCAGCTAAGTTGAAAACCCGAAAAGGGCGACTTAGGCAAAAATTAAAGCAAGCTCGCAAGGTTGAAAATTTGAAAGGACAACTTTGGCAACAATCAGAGTAAAGAAAAAAGAGAAGAACTCGCTAGATCGAAAACCTGAAAAGGCGATCTAGGCAAAAGTTAGAGCAAGCTCGCTAGATTGAAAACCTAAAAAGGCGATCTAGGCAAAAGTTAGAGAAACAAAGAAAAACAGAAGAAAATCCCAAGCTGAGAGCGGTCCGAGCTGAAACATCAGAAATCTGAATAATCAAGGCCAATACTTAGCTTAAACCAGGCATAGATTCGGAAGCCACAAGTATCTTGTCTACGATTGATCTGAAAGTTCTTACTTTTCCAAGTGAACCAAGGGAGAGAAGAATGAATTCTATGATGAGTCTCAAAAGGAAATAATTTTGTTCTCTTGAGCCTGACTCAAAATCTTTAATAAAATTAATCAAAATTAAAAGTTGAATCTTTATTGCGCTTGTGGTAATCAAATATTTCAAACCTTCATACAAAGGGCATTTTCTTTCTTGTAACTTTTCCCCCTTATACTAGGGGCATTTTTTTTAATAATGTGTTCAATTTTCTTCAATGCCACGTACATTGTCAAACTAGGGGCATTTTGTCTTCGAGCAATGTTAATCCTATAAAAATAATAGGAACCCCAAACTTAAGGTTACCCTCTTGATAACAGTTTTTTCGAAAAACTTTTGAGGTTCAAAAGAAATAAAAACTTAGGTTTTAAATTCATAAAAAAAATTTCCTTGAGGTTCAAATAAAAGCATTTTGGATCTCACATAGGAAATATGGCATTCTTTTGTTCTCCAGATTCTTTTTCAAATCCAATCATTCTTGGAATCGATCATTCCTCTTCCAGATTCATTATCCTCCAGATTTATTCGCTCTCCGATTCAATCAGTTTTCTCCAAATTCGGTCATTCTTTCCCAAAATTTATTCATTCCTCTGCCAGTTATGCTCAGATACCGCCGAGGGTTTTCTCGGAACTATGCTCAGTTACCGCCGAGAGTTTTCTCGGAACTAAGCCCAGATGTCGCTGAGGGTTTTCTCGGAACTATGCTCAGTTACCACCGAGAGTTTTCTCGGAACTATGCTCAGATGCCGCCAAGGGTTTTCTCGGAACTATGTTCAGTTACCGCCGAGGGTTTTCTCGGAACTATGCTCAGATGCCGCCGAGGGTTTTCTCGGAACTATGCTCAGTTACCGCCGAGGGTTTTCTCAGAACTATGCTCAGATGCCGCCGAGGGTTTTCTCGGAACTATGCTCAGTTACCGCCGAGGGTTTTCTCGAAATTATGCTCAGATGCCGCCGAGGGTTTTCTCGGAACTATGCTCAGATACCACCGAGGATTTTCTCGGAACTATGCTCAGTTACCGCCGAGGGTTTTCTCGGAATTATGCTCAGGTACCGCCGAGGGTTTTCTCGGAACTATGCTCAGATGCCGCCGAGGGTTTTCTCGGAACTATGCTCAGATGCCGCCGAGGGTTTTCTCGGAACTATGCTCAGATGCCTCAGATGCCGCCGAGAGTTTTCTCGGAACTATGCTCAGATACCGCCGAGGGTTTTCTCGGAACTATGCTCAGTTACCGCCGAGGGTTTTCTCGGAACTATGCTCAGATGCCACCGAGGGTTTTCTCGGAATTATGCTCAGTTTATGCTCAGATTATATTCAAATTATGCTCAGTTTATATTCAAATTATGCTCAGTTTATACATAGATTATGCTCAAATTATGCTCAGATTTTAAATCACACACTTGCACAGTTGCTACATCAGTCAAGGAGAATTTTTTAAAATTCAAGGATCTGACACTGTCAGTAAGAGTTTGCGCTCAAGGCCCTGACAACCTTTTGATTCAGGGAGAGCTTTACCCTCAAGGATCTGAACACCTTGACGAAATGCTAAATCAGGCTGCAAAATGAATTGTCATTAGCTTTGGCATTCAGATATCGCACTATTTACCAAAATAGATTTGTTATCTAGTTTGCTTCAACCCTCTGCCAAAGAGGGGCATCTGTAGACACCCCATTTTTGCACTCTCCTGATTAATCAAATCGTCAACCCGATCGCAATGATTCCCAATGATGGATGTGTATTCCATTGCTTTATTTTGTTACCAGATGTGTTTCAGAAATCCAGATGAGGTATCTCGAATTGACAAAACCTTAGAAACCACGCTACGCTAGGAAAATACGACTCTAGATACTTAGAAATCATCATTTTCAGATAAAAAGAAGTTTCACGATAAAAATCACTAAAAATTGATCAAATTACCAAAATACCCCTAACCTCAAAATAACCCTAGAGCCTACGTTACGCTTAGGAAAACTCTCTCAAACACATAAAACAATAAATTGAAACCAAATAAATCATTTCACCAATTTTAACAGATTTGACAAAATTACGAAAATGCCCCTCATAAAGTTCACAATCATTTCACACAAAAAATTTCATAAATAACAAAAACTAATATTTCCATTGAATTCCTTACGAAAAATCGATTCTAAAACATCCTAGAACATTAAAAACCGACTTAAAACGTGAAAAGTCCTCTCCAGGGGTAAAACGATAATTTCACAATTTTCATAATTAAAAATTTTCAAATTAATAAATAAAATATTAAATAATTAAAGTGAAACATTAATGAAATTAATTTAAAATTTTGAATCAAAAAATCGATCAATCGGGTTTTCAAGTAAAATTGTTGAGGGTTCGTGGGATATTTCTTTAAGGACCCCTCCATTTGGGGGTCCAAAGAATTAAAGATATTTTAGAGGGGGGTTATCCAAAAATTTAAAGTAAATCAAGCAAAAGTAAGGTCAACGTATTAAAGTCAATCAAGTGAGACTAAAGTCAAAATTAAAGTCAATTAAGTAAGACTGAAGTCAAGATATTAAAAGTCAATCAATTAAGACCAAAGTCAAAATATTAAAAGTCAATCAAATAAGACCAAAAGTCTTAATAGAATTCTAATTAAATAATAACTCTATCTAATAGAGTTCTAACTTAAAAACAATTCTACCTAAAACAATTCTAATTAAAAAATAATTCTACCTAAAACAAGTCTAAGTAAAACACAACTCTAATTAAAAGAACTCTAATTAAATACTAACTCTATCCAAATCAACCCCTAAAAAAATCTATAAATAGAGGTGCTCACACCCTATTTTCGTATCAAATGATAAATCCTAAGAGAAGTAGGTCTAGAAGCTCCCCTAGCCCCCCATAAACCCTAGTTTTGGAGCCCCAACTCCTTACCTAACATCCCCCCTTCAATTTTAGCCTAGAAAACACCTAAAAAACCTCTCAAAAACATCCCAAAAATCCACAACAAATTTGAAGCACCCAGATCTAAGAAGGAGATACCTTACCTCAGAGATCAAAAATCAGATCTGGAGATAGAACGAAGTAAGGAATACGGTACAAGGAGTCGCTTTCACCAGATTTGAGGGAATAGTACTTTTACTAATTGAAAGTAAGTTTTTTTTTAATCTAGGTTTGTCATTAGTGATGTAGATTTATTTTGGATAAGTAAAGACCGGCAATAGCCGGGCGGGGTTGGTGCCTAACACCTTTCAACCCCGTAACATGATCCCCGGATTCAGATATTCTGTAGTAGATTAGTTTTTATCCATTTTAAAGTCAGTTTGGTTCTTAGACCACAATAACTAGGTGGCGACTCCCAAACCTCAAGGGTCAAAAGCGGATCCGCGCACCCCGCGGATCGAGGGCGCTTTCAGATGGGTCCCATGTACCCATTAGATTGAAATTCCAATGTTCTAAAATCGAGGCTGAATACGAAGCATGCATAGCAGGGTTGAAAGCAGCACTAGATCTTGAGGTAGATGAGATTGATGTTTTCAGAGATTCAAGCTTAGTAGTCTATCAGACGACTGGAGAATAGAAGACCCGAGAGTAGAGACTGGTCCCTTACCACGAGTATTTGGAAGAACTAAGCTCGTGTTTTGATAGGATTTAATTCACATACATGCCAAAAGCCAAGAATCAGTTTGTAGATGCGCTAGCTACACTCGCTTCTATGATCAGTATCTTGGAAGACTTAATCATCGACCCTATTGAGATTGAAATTCAAGATGAGCCGATTTATTGCTTACCCGTCAAAATAGAAGAATCCGAAGAAAAGCCTTGGTATTCAGACATCAAGGCATATCTCGAAGATCGCCCCTCAGATGCAACGCCAAATAATCAAAGGACTATTCAGAAGCTAGCAAGGCAATTCTTTTTAAGCAACGGTATTCTGTACAAGAAGTTGCACCACAAGGTCTTACTCCGGTGTGTGGCAGAAGAAGCAAAACGACTAATCTAGACCGTACACGGTAGAGTCTGTGGGTCCCGCATGAATGGTCACATGCTTGCTAAAAAGATCATGAGGATGGGATACTATTGGTCGACAATGGAGAGTGACTGCTATCAGCATGTTCGCAAATGCCATCTATGCCAGATATATGCCAACAAGATCAATGCTCCGCCTTCAGAATTATATAATATGACCACTCCTTGGCTCTTCTCGCTCTGGGGCATGGACGTCATCGGACAGATCTCACTTAAAACTGTAAATGGGCATCGTTTCATCCTCATTGTTATCGACTATTTTACCAAATGGGTAAAAGCAGCATCTTATGCTAATGTCACCAAAAGCAACGTCTTGAAGTTTATCAAGAATAACATCATCTGTCGGTATGGACTTCCCAGCGGACTAGTGACTAATAATGCTAAAAATTTCAAGAACAAAGATATGATCAAGATGTACGAAGACTTCCAGATCACTCATCAGAACTCTGTACCCTATAGACCTAAGATGAACGGAGCAGTCGAGGTAGCCAACAAGAATATCAAGAAAATAATTGAGAAGATAGCAGTTACGTACAACGATTGGGGTGACATATTGCCTTTTACACTTCACACCTATCGAACCTCATTCAGAACCTCGACTAGGGCAACTCCATACTCACTGGTATACGGAATGGAAGCCGTCTTACCCATAGAGATTGAGATTCCCTCCCTCCGGATCTTTAAAAGAAGTAGAATTAGATGAAACTAAATGATTCAAGCTCGGTTTGATCAACTAAATCTAATTGAAGAGAAACGCCTTGCAGCCATTTGCCATGGACAAATCTATCAACGACGAATAGCTCGTGCCTATAACAAGAAAGTTAAGCCTAGGGATTTTTCACCAGGAGATCTTGTTCTGAAGAAAATTCTGTCAATCCAAGAATATGCTAGAGGAAAGTTTCAACCAAACTATGAGGGACCCTTCATTGTGTAAAAGGTGATGACGGGAAGAGCTCTGATCCTTACAGAAATGGACGGACAAGTCTTCTCGCAACCGATCAATGCTGACACTGTTAAGAGGTACTACGCCTAAAAACCGACCCTGAGATGACGAAAGGCCATCTTTGCTATTTTAAACCAAATATCAACCCTAGTCAACCCCTTTGAGCCATCGCGTTCATTTCTTAACCTAAGACTGGGGTAAGTAAAAAAAAAGGATAAAAGAAGAGAAAATCAGCAAAATAAGTAAAACATTCAAATACTCCTGCCCCGCATGAGGATAAACTGTGAACGGCTAAAAATACAAAAAATTAAAAAAGTCAAAAAGCTCGATCACTTGATCTAAGCTCGACCCAAATCTCCAGCCTAAACAAGTTCGAGAGACGCTGGAAGGAGACATAAATCACCTTTTCGAAGTAAAAAATAGACGAGCCCCAAACCACTCTAAATACACCCAAACCGTAACCTTTTTGTATCCTTCCATTACCATAAGCCTAAGCCAACGTTTCGTCCCACTAAAAGTCCTTTTTGATCAAGCAAGGTTCTAAGGCAACATAATGACAATGACAGCACCATTGATCTTGTGACTTGGTCTGGACCTCAAAGTCTTGTTAATCGTTGGAAGACTCGAGAGGGGAATCCAGGTTGGATATTTGAAAAAAAAAAGAGTACTCGAAGTATAGAGTAGCCGATCTCACGGCTCAACTTGAGTTGTTGAACCGTGAATAGTCGTCGAAAAACTCGAGAGGGGAATCTAGATCTATTACTCAAAGAGTGCCACTACAAGAGTAGAGTCGTCAATCTCGCGGCTCAACTTGAGTCACCAAGCCACAAAGACAGAGACTCCGGGTAGAATTGTAATAAAAAATTAAAAAATATAAGCATGATCTGAAAGGGCATAGTGAAAACCTGAAAAGGCGCTATGGCAAGATTAAAGCCATCGGCATGATAAAAACCCAAAATGCATTGATGCACAAAAATGTGGAAATCGGGTCTGGTGAAAACTGTAATTGGCACTAGGGGCAATAAGGGTAAAAAAATAAAAAAAGAAGATAAAATAAGTAAAACATTCAAATACTCCTAGCCCGCATGAGGATAAACTGTGAACGGCTAAAAAAATCAAAAAAGTCAAAAAATATGACACTTGATCTGAGGTCGACCCAAATCTCCAGTCTAAACAAGTTCGAGAGACGCTGGGAGGAGACATAGATCACCTTTTCGAAACAAAAATAATCGAGCCCCATGTCTAAACCACTCTAGACAAACCTACCGTAACATTTTTGTATCTTTCCACTACCATTAGCCTAAGCCAACGTTTCGTCCCACTAAAAGTCCTTTTTGATTAGGAAATGTTCCAAGGCAACATGATGACAGTGGTAACACCAATGATTTCGTGACTTGGTCCGGACCTCAAAATCTTGTTAATCGTAGGAAGACTCGAGAAGGGAATCCAGGTCTGATATTCGAAAAAAAAAATTCTCGAAGTGTAGAGTAGTCGAGCTCGCGGCTCAACTTGAGTTGTCGAACCATGAATAGTCATTGGAAAACTCGAGAGGGGAATCTAGATCTATTACTTAAGAAATAGTGCCACTACAAGAGTAGAATCATCAATCTCACGGATCAACTTGAGTCACCAAGTACCCAAGTCACAGAGACTCCGAGCAGAATTGTAGTGAAAAATTAAAAAATATAAGCATGGTCTGAAATGGGCATAGTGAAAACTTGAAAGGGTGCTATGAGTAAAAAAATTAGATTAAGGTAAGATCAAAGCCACCGGCCCGATGAAAACCCAAAAGGCATTGATGCGCAAAAATGTGGAAACCGGGTCTGGTGAAAATCGTAATTGGCACCAATGGCAATAAGGGTAAAAAAAAAAAAAAAGAACTCCTGGTCCGCAAGAGTATAAACTATGAACAGCAAAATCTCGAGACCCAAACAGATAATAGTCTTCCAATACCAGGGCACTGGGAATGACTCTAAAGTAACCAAAAGAGCAATTGACATTTATATCCTCTGTGGTTGGCAAACACACCAAGATCGTCATAACCAAATATTTTACAAACTCTGAATTTATCGTACTCATTTGATAAAGACATTTCACAAAATTGCAGAAGGAAAAACTACTATTTTGATCGATGATGAAGAATCTAGGTCTTA
The DNA here is from genome assembly GCF_017979445.1 of Akebia trifoliata. Lineage (NCBI taxonomy): Eukaryota > Viridiplantae > Streptophyta > Magnoliopsida > Ranunculales > Lardizabalaceae > Akebia > Akebia trifoliata. The sequence continues at coordinate 12,421,254 of NC_141381.1, read as the reverse complement.
TTCAAACTTCAAGTTTTCAAAGCATTAGATACACCTGAGGCCAAGTAAGTACAAAACCTATTTTCTTTGCATTAATCTTTCAACATTTTGCATACATTCAGATAATGAAAAGAAAATACAAAAAGAGTGAATACAACGCAGTCAATCAAACATCATGAAAGAAGAGTCAAGACGATTCTCCAAAGCATGGATCCAAGCAGCCTGACTTATCATCACTTTTTCAATGTTCGAAGCATCACGACTCACTAGACAAGATGCGAAGGCATCGAAAGCAAAGACCCCGAGCAAGCCCCTCCTAAGATCACTCTTCGGGCCTACTGAGGTAGATAAACCAAGAGTTTATAAGAATAGCCCAACTAGGGAAATCGTTGTGGGTGTATGGCCTTGATCGTGCTTATGAGATTCTAAGTAAAGATGAGTATATACAAACATCCCTGAGGGGAGTTGGGCCAAAATCATTTGGATTAAAGTCAGAAGCTTCTCGAGAAATGGCCATTGTTATCATGAATTGCATTAACCTTGTTAAGATCTTTATGGATGTGAATCAGTGGTCCACTGTATTTTCTAGCATTGTTTCAAAAGCCATGAATTTAGAAGTCCTATCAACCGATGTAGCAGAAAACTATAATGGAGCCCTCCAAGTGATGACAACAGAATTTCAAGTCCCTTCACCTTTGGTTCTGACTTGAGAGAGTTTCTTTGTAAGGTATTGTAAACAACATGCTGAGGGGATTTGGATGGTGGTAGATGTCTCCTTAGATCATTTGTGTCCTAACCCGATATCGAGATGTCAAATTTGTGTCCTAGCCCGATATCGAGATGTCAAAGAAGGCCATCAGGCTATTTAATCCAAGATATGCTAAATGGTTACTCCAAGGTCATACGGGTTGAACGAGTAGGAGTGGATGAAAAAATAGTTCATAGTATATAAAGAACACTGGTTAACTCCAGCCTTGGGTTTGGCACAAAGCATTGGATTACCACCTTAGATCGATAATGGGAACGCCTTGCAAGGGTTATGGCTAGTAACATGCTGGCAGGAGATGTTGGTGTGATCACAAGTCAAGAAGGATGAAAGTGTATGTTGAAGTTGGCTGAGAAAATGGTGATGAGTTTTTGCTCTGGTGTGAGTGCTTCCACCGCTCACACATGGACAACATTATCGGGAAGTGGAGCTGAAAATGTAAGAGTCATGATTAGAAAAATCATAAATGATCCCGGCAAGCCTCCTGGTATTGTGTCAAGTGCAGCTACTTCCTTCTGGCTTCCAATCCCACCAAAGAGAGTTTTCAACTTCCTTCGAGATGAGAACTTGAAAAGTTAGTGGGACATTCTTTCTAATGGCGGTACTGTTCAAGAAATAACACATATTGCTAATGGTAGAGATCTCCGTAACTGTGTCTCTCTACTACGAGTTAATACTCCAAATTCCAGCCAGAGCAACATGTTGATATTACAAGAGAGTAGCATCGATGCGACGGGCTCTTTTGTAATCTATGCTCCTGTTGATATTGTTGCAATGACCGTGGTTCTAAATGGGGGAGACCCAGACTATGTAGCACTCCTTCTCCCTAGTTTTGTTATATTCCACGATGGGCTAACAGTAAATAGAGGTAGAATTACTGAAGTTGGGTTTGGTGGATCTCTACTGATTATCGCATTCTAGATCTTGGTCGATTCAGCTCCAATTACAAAACTTTCTCTTGGATTTGTTGCGACTGCTAACAACCTCAGTGTTTGCACCGTTGAAAGGATCAAAGGTATCATTACAAGGGACAATGCATGAATTGAGAGGGTTAACTTATGATAAAAATAGAGCAAGATCGACTGTGGACACGGGATTTTCAATATTTTCAAAAACATCCCTCCACTTTGGGGTGTTTTGGAGTCGCCACCATTCAAATTTGACAAAAGGGTGTGAATGGTCACCCGAAGTTGTATTTCTTGAAAAACATGTCACTTTGGACATATGATGACTCTCGTTGGATAATGCATGTTTGGTCCAACCTTGATTCAAAGGTAAGGGGGTCCATTTATGGAGTAGGGAAGGTGTTAGGCACCCTACTCCATCCACGTAATGTGGTAACCTCGGATTCGGTTTTTTGAAATAAAAAGAAAGTAAAAATGAAAGAAAATCGATGTGTGCCCTCAAGTGTGGGGTTTCGATGTTGGTTCAAATCATTGAGGGCACCCTTATGAAGAAGGGGCCCTTTGGTGATTTAGACCATAGTGGGGTGTGTGCAAATGTGTAGAGAAAGGGAGAGTAGATGAGGGAAGTTGAGGGGGGTGTTCTTGGTCCAAACCCACCTTGTTCCTTCCTTGACTTCCTTTGACTTCCTTTGATTTCTTTTTCCTTGCTTGACTTGTTTGAGAGAAGGTTGAGAGTTGAGAGTTGAGAGTTGGGTGTTGAGAGTAGAGCAAGAGTAGAGAGTTGAGGTGAGTTGTAATTTTTTAGAGTTTTTTTGCCAAAGTTTCATTAGTTCTTGTAAGGAGAGAATGAAGGGGTTTTTATAGAAGTTGGAGGGTTATTTTAGGGGTATAATGGGGTGAAGGATTGAGAAGTGATAGAATGGTATGGGGTTTAAGAGAAGGGTGGGTGTAATTTGATGGAGGTTGGAGGGTATTTAGGGAAGGGGGGTTAAATGGGTTGGATCTTTAAACCCATTTGGGTTGAGTGTTAGATGGAGGAGAATTGATGAGAGTGGTTGAGAGGATGAGATTGTTTAAAGGGGGTAATTAATTGGTAGTTGTGATTAAGTGGTGTTTGGTTTTAAGAGAATGGAGGATTTAATGGGGTGGTTGATGATATTTTGAGAGGGTGAGGGAGATGATGACATGTGTCAAAGTTGATGAAAGAAGGGTGAGGGATGATGAGTTGATGGGAAATGATGAGTGTTTGATTTGAGAGGATGGGTGTAGGTGTAGGTTGTAGAGATGGATTTTGTAGGAAATGATGGGAGTAGATTAGGGGAGGGTGATAGGTTATAAGTGTTTGATTTGAGAGAATGGATAGGATAGGTTAGAGTAGAGTTATGGGTTGAATTAATTTTTGGAGGGAAGTAATGGAGTTGGTTGGTTGGATTGGATGAGGGAGGTGGAAGGGGGTAATGACATGTGTCATATTAGGTGATTGGTTGTGATGTTGGGCTTGGGTAGAGAATTGGGTTTGGGTTGAATGATTTGGGCTTGGGTAGAGTGTTTGGTTGGACTTAGGTTGTTGGTTGAATAGGAATGGATTTGGGTTGAGTTGAATAGGCTTGGATAATGGATTTGGACTTATGTTGGATTGAGTTGAGTTGGGTTTAGAAGGATGGTAAGGGATTTGGTTCGTGGGCCACGTGAAAGGCCTTGGGCCGTTTATTAAAAATAAGATGACAAAATTTATTGGATTTTTGGTAGGTTTGGGCTTCGGAGCCCATTCTGATTTTTGCTATTTTTGGGGCATTTTGCGTCGAGGGCCCGATCAAATTTGGGTGTCTACAGCTGCCCCTCTTTGCAGGAATTGCGTGAAAAGAACTGCAAAGAATAGACGAAACCCTGATTTGTACGGGCCCGAGGATTTTGCTCAGACAAGTTTGAAAATACTGATTTGATTTGACAAATTTGATGGTAAGAAGTGGCTACCCAAGCACGGGGTCTGACAGGGTGAGCCTTTTGATTTCCTCGACCTCGTGGCGCGGAGCTCGTGTGAGGTCTCGGATTTGTGGTAGTTTGGAGAAAAACTTTGAAACGGGAGTTTTCTAAAAAGTCTTGGACAAATGAATTGAGCTTTTGCAAAAATGCTGTTTTTCGATTTTTTTGATTTTTTTTGATTTTTTGATTTTTTTGATTTTTTTTTTTTTTTTTTTGATTTTTTGATTTTTAATGGTGCAAGCAATATGGCTGTTAACTGTTGCCACAAGATCCAAGAGAGAGTTTTGCTGTTGTTGGACCACATGCAATATGGTTGTTAACAACTATCACTGATCCAAAAGAGAGTTTTGCTGTTGTTGGACCACATGCAATATGGTTGTTAACAGCTATCACTGATCCAAGAGAGAGTTTTGCTGTTGTTGGACCACATGCAATATGGTTGTTAACAGCTGTCACTGATCCAAGAGAGAGTTTTGCTGTTGGACCACAAGCTAATCCCCTCGGCATGTTGTTTACAATACCTTAGGAACTCTCTCAAGTCGAAATCAGAGGTATAGGGACTTGAAATTCTGCTGTCATCACTTGAAGGGCTCCATTATAGTTTTCTGCTAATCTGTTGATACGACCTCAAGAGTCATTGCTCTTGAAACAGTGTTAGAAAACACGGTGGACCACTGATTCACATCCATAAGGATCTCAACAAGGTTAATGTGATTCATGATAACAACGGCGGTCTCTCGAGAAACTTCTGACTTCAATCCAAATGGTTTTGGCCCAATTCCCCTCGGGAATGTTTGCATGTACTCATCTCCACTTAGAGTCTCATAAGCATGATCAAGGTTATGTACCCACAATGGTTCCCCTAAGTAGGCCCGGAGAGTGATCTTAGGAGAGGCTTGCTCAAGGTCATGGTTTTGATGCCTTCGCGTCTTACCTGATGAGTCATGATGTTTTGGATGCTGAGGTAGTGATGATGGGAAAAGTTGCCCGAATTTGTGCCTTAGGAGAGAGATTTGCTTCTTTCTTCATTTCTCGTCGAGATGCATGATTGGCACCATTCTTTTTTCTTTTATCAATTTTTTTTTTTTTTTTTTATGAAAAGAAAATAGGTTTTTTACTTATTTGGCCTCAGGTATATCTATTGTTTTGAAAACATGAAGTTTGAGTAAGTCCTAGATTTTTCATCACTGGCCAAAATAGTAGTTTTGAAAATATTTGCACTTTTGGTGATTTATCTTTGTCGAATTGATATTGTAGACCCAAAATATGAAGACTTTTTGAAAAACCTTTGTTATCTCGATGATATTTGTATTTTTGCCAACTACTGAGGATGTAGATGTCAGCAGTTCTCAGGCTCTTTTTAGAGTCATCCCCAGTGCCCAAGTATTGGGTGAATATCGATTGAGCAATGGGACTTAGGATTTTGGGAAATTTTTACCGTTCACTGTTTATACTCATGCGGGCCAGGAGTTGTTCATTTTATTTTATTTTTATTTATTTATTTATTTATTTTATTATTATTTTTTAAAATTGTTTTTTTCCCTTATTGCCCCTGGTGCCAGTTACGGTTTTCACCAGACCCGGTTTCCACATTTTTGCGCATCGACGCCTTTTTGGGTTTTCATCGTGCCGGTGGCTTTAATCTTGCCATAGTCTGATTTTTTTACTCATAGCGCCCTTTCGAGTTTTCACTATGCCCTTTCAGAGTATGCTTGTATTTTTTTGGATTTTTACATTACAAATCTTGTTTGGAGCCTCTGCGTCTTTGTGGCTTGGTGATTCAAGTTGAGCTGCGAGATCGACGACTCTACTCTTGTAGTGGCGCTCTTTCTTGAGTAACAGATCTAGATTCCCCTCTCGAATTTGCTGACGACTATTCGTGGTTCGGCAACTCAAGTTGAGCAGCGAGATCGGCTACTCTACACTCGCGTCTTCCAACGACTAATCAGACTTGAGGTCCGGATCAAGCTGCCGGATCATTGGTGCTACCACCGTCACTATGATGCCTCAGAACGTTCCCTGATCCGAAAGGACTTTTGATAGGACGAAGGGTTGGCTAAGGCTGAGTGTAGTGGAAAGGTACAAAAAGGTTAAGGTAGGTTCGTCTAGAGTGGGTTAAACTTGGGGGTTCGTCTATTTTTGTTTCGAAAAGGTGATCTATGTCTCCTCACAGCGTCTCTCGAACTTGTTTAGGCTGGAGATTTGGGTCTAGCTCAGATCAAGTGTCCGAGTTTTTTTGAATTTTTTGAATTTTTTTGTATTTTAGCCGTTCACAGTTTATCCTCATGCGGGCCAGGAGTAACTTGTTGTTTTGACTTTCTGATTTTCTTTTCTTTTGTTTCTCTTTTTTTTTTTTTTTTTTTTTTGTAACGTTGACTTGCCCCAGTCTTTAGGTTAAGAAATGAACGTGATGGCTCAAAGGGGTTGACTAGGGTTAGATAGTTATTTTTAGGATAGCAAAGATGGCCTTTCGTCATCTCAGGGTCAAATCTTAGACGTAGTACTTCTTAACGGTGTCAGCATTGATCGGTTGAGGGAAGACTTGTCCGTCCATCTCTGTAAGGATCAAAGCTCCTCCCGTCATCATCTTCTGCACAATGAATGGTCCCTCGTAGTTTGGTCTGAATTTTCCCCTAGCATCTTCTTGTATCGGTAAGATCTTTTTCAAGACAAGGTCTCCTGGTGAGAAATTTCGAGGTTTGACTTTCTTATTGTAGGCTCGAGCTATTCGTTTATGATAAATATGTCCGTGGCAAATGGCTGCAAGGCGTTTTTCTTCAATCAGATTTAATTGATCAAACCGAGCTTGAACCCATTCTGTTTCATCCAACTCTGCTTCTTTTAAGATTCGGAGGGAGGGAATCTCAACTTCAACGGGTAAGACTGCTTCCATTCCATAGACCAGTGAATACGGAGTTGCCCCGGTTGAAGTTCGAAATGAAGTCCGATAAGCGTGGAAGACAAAAGGTAACATGTCGTGCTAATCCTTGTAAGTGACTGCCATCTTCTCGATGATTCTTTTGATATTCTTGTTGGCAGCTTCAACTGCTCCGTTCATTTTAGGCCTATAAGGTACAGAGTTGTGATGAGTGATCTAGAAGTCTTCGCACATCTTGATCATGTCCTTGTTTTTGAAGTTCTTAGCGTTGTCTGTTACCAATCCGCTGGGAAGTCCATATCTGTAGATGATATTGTTCTTAACAAACTTCAGAACAGTGCTCTTGGTGACATTTGCATAAGAAGCTGCTTCTACCCATTTCGTAAAGTAATCGATAGCGACTAGGATGAAGCGGTGCCCATTTGAAGCTTTTGGCGAAATCTGTCCAATAACGTCCATGCCCCAGAGTGAGAAGGGCCAAGGAGTAGTCATATTGTGCAACTCTGAAGGTGGCGCGTTGATCTTATTGGCATAAATCTGGCAGAGATGGCATTTACGGACATGTTGATAGCAATCACTTTCCATTGTTGTCCAGTAATATCCCATTCTCATGATCTTCTTAGCAAGCATGTGACCATTCATGTGAGGTCCGTAGACTCCATCATGTACGGTTTCGATCAATCGTTTTGCTTCTATTTCTGCCACACATCGGAGTAAGACTTCATGGTGTGATTTCTTATACAGAATGCCATTGCTTAGGAAGAATTGTCCTGCTAGCTTCTGAATAGTCCTTCGATCATTAGATGTTGCGTCTGATGGGAGAGTTCGGTCTTCGAGATAGGCTTTGATGTCTGAGTACCAAGGCTTTTCTTCAGATTCTTCAACTTCGACGGGTAGGCAGTAAGCTGGCTCATCTTGAAGTCCAATCTCAATAGGGTCAATGATTAAATCTTCTGAGATACTGATCATAGAAGCGAGCGTTGCTAGTGCATCAGCAAACTGATTCTTAGCTCTCGGCATATAAGTGAATGAGATTCTATCGAAGCATGAGCTTAGCTCTTCGAGATACTCATGGTAAGGGATCAATCTCTGCTCTCGAGTCTTCCATTCTCCAGTCGTCTGATAGACTACTAGGCCTTAATCTCCGAAAACATCGATCTCATCTACCTCGAGATCCAGTGCCGCTTTCAACCCTGCTATGCACGCTTCGTATTCAGCGTCGTTGTTAGAACATTGGAAGTTCAGTCTGATTGCAATGGGCACGTGGGACCCATCTGGTTTGATCAAGACTGCCCCTATTCCGTTCCCTTTTTGATTTGCTGCTCCGTCGAAGTACATTTTCCATCCTGGTTCTTCATCATCGTCCTCAATCTCAGTGAGCAATATGGCTTCATCAGGAAAGTTTGTCTTTAATGGTTCGTAATCAGGCAATGGATGCTCTACTAAATGGTCGGCAATGGCTTGCCCTTTGATGGCCTTTTGAGTGACATAGGTGATGTCGAACTCAGATAGTAGTAATTGCCATTTTGCAGTACGACCTGTCAGTGCTGGTTTTTCGAAGAGATACTTGAGCGGGTCCATTCGAGCAATGAGCATGGTCGAGTAGCTGAGGAGATAGTGGCGTAGTCGTTGGGATGCCCAGACCAATGCGCAGCAAGTCTTCTCGAGTGCCGAATACTTTGCCTCATAATCAGTGAACTTTTTGCTGAGATAGTAAATGGCTTGCTCTTTTCTGCCTGACTCATCGTGTTGCCCCAGTACACAGCCCATAGACGTTTCTTGCACCGAGATGTACAACAGTAAGGGTCGTCCTGGCGTAGGAGGAATCAAAACTGGTGGATTGAGCAGATATTTCTTTATCTTGTCGAAGGCTTCTTGACAGTCTTCGTTCCATGCTTTCGGCATATCTTTTCTGAGTAGCTTAAATACTGGTTCACAGATAGGCGTGAGTTGTGCGATGAATCTGCTGATATATTGTATTCTACCCAGAAATGCTCGGACATCCTTTTCTGATACCGGTGCTTTCATTTCAAGAATGTACTTGGTCTTTGCTGGATCTATCTCAATGCCTCTTCTACTAACGATGAAGCCCAATAGTTTGCCTGATGTTGCCCCAAAGACACACTTTGCTGGATTGAGCCTTAAGCTGTACTTTCTTAGCCTGTCGAACAACTTTTTCAGATTTACCAGATGGTCTTCTTTTATGCCTGATTTAGCGATCATATCATCTACGTAGACTTCCATTTCCTTGTGGATCATGTCGTGGAATAAAGCCGTCATTGCACGTTGATAAGTTACCCCTGCGTTTTTAAGCCCAAACGGCATGACTTTGTAATGAAACGTGCCCCAGGGTGTAATGAATGTTGTTTTCTCTTGGTCTTCTTTTGCCATTTTTATCTGATTATATCCGGAAAAACCATCCATGAATGAGAACATACCATGCCCCGCTGTGCTATCGACTAGAGTATCGATGTGAGGTAATGGAAAATCGTCCTTAGGACTGGTTTTGTTCAAATCCCGATAGTCGACACACATTCGTACTTTCCCGTCCTTCTTTGGTACCGGAACGACATTGGCTAGCCATTCGGGGTATGTGGAGACTGTGAGAAATCCTGCTTGGAACTGTTTCATCACTTCGTCTTTGACTTTGAGTGTCCATTCTGGCTTGAGTCTTCTCAATTTTTGCTTGATCGGCTTGTTCCCAGGAGCGAGCGGCAGTTTGTGAACAACGAGATCTGTGTCTAAACCAGGCATATCTTTGTAAGACCAGGCGAAGATGTCTTGATAGTTACGCAATAGTTCAATCATTTCTTCTTTTTGCTGAGGGGTTAACAAGGCTCAGATTTTTACAACACGTGGGTCATCTTCAGTGCCAAGATTGACAGAGTCTGTATCCTCAATGTTTGGCTGAACACCTTTTTCATGTCGTTCTAAAAGGTCCTTGATTTCTTTAGGAGGGTATTCCACTTCGTCCTCAGACTCTTCCTCAATTCCCATGAGATCGAAGTCGAGTTCGAGATCGAAGTCATACTCGTCCTTTTCATATTCTGTTCTGTCCAAAGGTCCATCCGATTGAGACAAACCCCTTAAATTCTGAGAAAACTCTTTTTTGGATTTTTGGAATATATCAATTTTTTTGAGATTTTGAAAACTTTTTGATTTTTTTCTTTTTTGAAGACTTTTTGATTTTTTCGGTTTTTGAAGAATTTTTGATTTTTTTGGTTTTTGAGTACTATTTTCTGGACATCTGAAATAAGAAGAGCAGTCATGTATTAGTAAAGATAGGGAGCCCTCAAAACAGTCTTTACCCGAGGACTCGGGCTCGTTATGATCCTCGGGCAAACTAATGTCGCCTAACAGCGTTTTTTTATAGAGGCTATGGTAGCCTCAAGGGTTAGGGGGAATTCCTCCCAATTGTTCAGAGTCTCTCCTTCTCTGAGTGGGTGGATGAGATGTGAGAGTGATTTGTTGGGTGATTTGGTTGGTGGTTCGGAGATAACCATGATCTCCGATTGATCTTTGTTGTTGTCAGGTTGGGGCACAGTCCCTCCCAAACTCAGTGGGATGACGACTGATGCCCAGTCGATGCCGGTGGGAAAAGGTGATTCGTTCCCTTGGCTGGTAATGATTTCCACTTTGATGGATGTTGGAGCGGTCTCCGATGGACTTTCTTCGGAATCCCCATTGAACAAAATGTCAATGCCTTCTACGAAGGATGATTGGGACTCGACGATTGGGTCTTTGTGCAGTGGTGCGATATTTACCTTTTTTGGCCTTTTTGCCCGTGGTGGTTCTGATAAGTTGTTGGGTCTGATATGGGACTTTGAGAAGCTAACACTAATGTGAGGGACTCGGCCCGGGTTCCAGACATTCGATTCCCGATTTTTCTTTCTTGCTAGTCGAAGTTCTTTCTTCTTTTCTTTCATTTCTGCTATATCCTTCTTTGTGGGCCTGAACCCTAGACCAAAATAAGGAGTATATTTGCTTGCTTCGACTGGTGTAGCTCTTCCTCTTCCCCCTGGTCCTAACCCTTGCTTGGGCCGGTAACCTCCCCTTTTCATGACCCGACCAACCATAATGTTCGCTCTCGATAGCTTTGCCTTTACCTTCTCCTTTCCCTTCTCGATGTGGTTGACAGCCGCGAATTGGTACGAATGGTAGAGTGCCTTGTCCTTCGTTATCTCTATATCAATGAAAGGCACGTCTGGGGCTCTCCCAGCTGGAATAAGGTTCTCTGCCAATACTGATATCATCCTCTGCCCCATGATAAATTTGACTCTTTGGTGCAACGAGGAAGGCATAGCCCCAGCAGTATGGATCCATGGTCTACCCAATAGTAAGTTGAATGTCGTTGGTATCTCCATGACCTCGAACGTTACTTCGAACGTACATGGGCCTATTGTGATTGGTAATTCTACTTCGCCCAGCGAGTCCCTTTTCGAACTATTGAACCCTCGAACAACCTTGTTGTTGGGCTTCACATGCGACCAATCGGCACTCAGCTTTCGGAAGGTCTCAAGTGGACAAACATTAAGCGCTGAGCCGTTGTCAATCAGCACCCTGGCAACCATCATGCCCTTGCATATGACCATAATGTTTAGTGGCTCGATGTGCCCCGTTCCTTCAGGTGTAAACTCATTTTCTATGAAGATAATAGGATTGGAGGCCATGATCTGGCCGACTGTTTGCTCTAACTGCGCCGGTGTCGTGGTCGAAGGTACATGTGATCCCCTTAGGACTTTCAACAATGCCTCTTGGTGCTCTTCTGACTTTTGCATCAAACCCAGAATACTGATTTGAGCTGGCTGTTTGTTTAGCTGGTCTACGATATTGTGCTCTCTCTTGAGAACAAGCTTAATGAAGTCGGCAGCTTCTTGGTCTGTCACTTTCACTTTTTCTTCCGTCTTCTCCTCCTTGTACAGTTTACCCTTTCCCTTTGCTTCCCTTTTTTCTTCGTCGGTCACCTCTTTTGTAGTCTCTTTGCTTTCTTCCCTGATTTTTATCCCATTTTTTCATATTTTCTGACATTTTCCTGCCCTGATTATACGGCCGATATCAGCCACCATTGTTTTCTTCATTGTTTCGACCCCGTTGTTTGTGGTGATAATGGTTTCATAGCTCCAAGGAATTGCTTGATCGGAACTATAGGGGAATGATTTAGGTGAGAGTATGGTTATGGGAGGTGGGTCGGGCTTCACATTGAGAATGAGAGGTGGTGGTAATGATTTGGATGTAGTGATGGTAGGGGGAGTTATGTGAGGATTCGATGGAGTGTATGGAATGACGAGTGGTGGACGTGGAGATGAAATGTACGGTATATGGAGGGGGGGTCGAGTTGATCCTTGGGAATATGGTGGTGTGTAGGGTATAACAAGGGGAGGCCGGGTTGAATTTTGATGATGGGATAATCCGTAAGGTATGACTAAAGGTGGTCGGGTGGTAGTATTTTGATGAGTGGGATGGATGGTGAGGTTGGCCATTCTGAGAGGTAGTTGTGAATTCTGCGATGAATCTGCATAGTGGTTGACTGTGTTAACCGTTGACGTCCTTGATTCGTTTGTGAAGTGTACCCTGATTTTTTCCCCGATAGGTGCTATCAGATCCGAGGGATTGAAGTCGAGTTCTCCACAAATGACATTTACCCTGTGCCCACTCCCCTCCTCATTATGAGTAGGCAGGGGGTTTTGATTAATATTCTGTTGTTGGGGCAGGTTGGCAGGCCCACCCAATATGATGGCTTTTCGATCAATCAGATTCTGCACTTGGTGTTTGAGCTGCCAACACTGATCAGTGGAATGCCCTGGTGCACCCATATGAAACTCACAGAAGAGGTTGGGATTGTACCCCACTCCTTTAGAAGCTTCTGGGTTCGGTGGTCTTTTAGTAAGATACTCTCCCTGTAATAATGTGGGAAGTAGTTCTGACAACGTCATTGGTAACTTGGTGAACACTCTGTTAACCCTGTTCGGTCTTGCTTGTTGATTCTGCCCATACTGTTGCGTTGGCTGTGCTGGCATGGCTTGTGGAGGAACCATCCGGAATGGATTTTGTGGCGCCGGAGCCCAGGCTGCTCGAGGAACTGGTGTCCAAGGGACTTGTGGTGCTTGTGGCCTTTGAACTGGTGCTTGAATAAAGATAGGTTGGCTGGGTTGTACATTGTTGACTTGAGGCTCATCTTTTTTCTTGACTAATGGCATTGGTTTCTTCAGTGTCGATGTCCCTGCTGCTGCGCTTAGGGCTGTGAAGTCAAATATTAGACCGGTTCGAATCCCGTCCTCGACCCGGTCTGCCACTTGAACCAAATTAGAAAAAGTGCCCGTAGTATGACCTACCAGATGGGTGTAGAAGGAATTCTCCAATGTAGAGATAAATGTGGTGTTCATCTCTTGTTCTGTCATGGCTGGTCGTACTTGGGAAGCTGACTCTCGCCACCTCTGGGCATACTCTTTCACTGTTTCTTTGTGTTTCCTCGTCATTCGTGCCATATCATTTCTATCCAAACCAACATCTATATTAAACCTGTAGTTGTGCCAGAACATTTCAGCCAAGTCCTGCCAGTTCTTGATAAGTGAGTGGTCCAACCCCGAGAACCATTTGAGTGCCGGCCCTGTTAAACTTCTCTGAAATAACTGTACTAGCAATGTGTCGTCCTCGCCATATTGGCACATCGATCCACAATACAATTTGAGGTGCGACAAAGGACACCCAACCCCTTTATACTTTTCAAATTCCGGGCATTTGAACTTAGCCAGCAGTTGTGCGTTAGGGTAAAAGCAAAGGTCCCTAAATCTTGTCCCTTCTAAAGTATTTGTACCCTTCATTCGTCTTATTTCTTCCTGGAGGGACTCGATCTGTTGGGCCATTTTGTCATCTGTAGAACTTTTGGCTTCGGGAACCCTGAAGTTATACTCATCGTCAGGGATCACCACCGGAGGTGGTTGATTCTGTGGGATGTAGAGTGGAGGGCCCTGGTATACTGGTACAACAGGAGGCGGGGTGGCCTGTTGATCTAGTCGTGTTTGTTCAGGGAGTTCAGGGTTTGACCCAGATGCTTGGTGTTGAGCTGCCTGTGCTTGTAGAAAATTAGTGCTACTCAGAACGGCTGTTAAGATTTGTTCCTGCCTTTTCGTTGTTTCTAACAGCTTTGCTATCATAGCATTAGCCTCGGCCAGTTCATTCGTAACGGGCTGTGGGTCATCTGAATTACTCATTGTTGATGAAGATGATCGAAGAAAGTATGGAGGCTTCTCGGGATGTTTGTACTTTTTTCGTTTGGCCACCTGTGGGTACAGAACACCAAGTGTTACTATCTTACTTATCAAAAGGGAAAATGCATGATGTTTTATTACGTCCAGTAATTATTGGGGATGGTACTTAAAAGTGAAATTTAGTTAGGTGAATTTGAAAATGTGGTTTATCAGCGCAGAGCTGGATCGTTTGGAAGAAAAAAGAATTACATCAGCCAGAGCTGGCATCGACACGGAGTCGGTAAAGTATTTTGAAAGTTACATCAGCACGGAGCTGGCATCGACACGGAGTCGGTAAAGCACTTTAAAAGAACTTACATCAGCACAGAGCTGGCATCGACATGGAGTCGGTAAAACAGTTGAAAAGAAATTACATCAGCACGGAGCTGGCATCGACACGGAGTCGGTAAAGCATTTTAAAAGAAATTACATCAGCACGGAGCTGGCATCGACACGGAGTCGGTAAAGCATTTTAAAAGAAATTACATCAGCACGGAGCTGGCATCGACACGGAGTCGGTAAAGCATTTTGAAAAGAAATTACATCAGCACGGAGCTGGCATCGACGCGGAGTCGGTAAAGCATTTTAAAATAGTAGTTTCTGAAATAAATCAAGTTGGAAAAATCCATGTTTGTAGTAGCCTCCAATTCAATTCTCTGAAATCATCGCCAGCCAGGCCGATCTCCAAGGAAGAGGCGGCGCACAATGGCACTCTTAAATCACCTTGTTCCCTGAATAGACATAGTCTATCCCCCTCGTATCAACAGGGTAAGATCTTTCTAGGCACCGACTTTGATCAAGGACTGCAATTGGTACTTTCCGAATTTTTTTTTTTTTTTTTTTTTTTTAAGAAAGTTGCATATATTTGAATTGGTTGATCGGTTGTTATCTTTGTTAATTCGATATGGGTCATAGATCTGGTTGAAATGGATCTGGGTCATGGACCCAGTTTGATTGGATCTGGGTCGTGGACAGTTTACATGGATCTGGGTCGTGGACCCAGTTGAAGTGGATCTGGGTCGTGCTCAGCTGAAGTGGATCTGGGTAGTGGACCCAGTTGGATTGGATCTGGGTCGTGCCCAGTTGACATGGATCTGGGTCGTGGACCCAGTTGAAGTGGATCTGGGTCGTGCCCAGCTGAAATGGATCTGGGTCGTGGACCCAGTTGGAGTGGATCTGGGTCGTGGACCTAGTTTGATCGGATCTGGGTCGTAAACCCAGTTGAAAGGATCTGGGTCGTGGACCCAGTTTGGAATGGATTTGGGTTGTGGACCCAGTTTGAAATGGACCTGGGTCGGGGACCCAGTTGGGCATGGATCTGGGCCGTGGATCCATTTTGAAGTGAATAATCGATGAAGGACAAGTTTGATTATGACCGAGATCGATAGTGAGCCACGTTGGGCAAAATTCGTTTGGAGCGGGATCGATTACAAGTGGTAGGCCCTGAGTTTTCTAGTAAAGTGAATCATTTGATCATTTTCAAGCTTTAAAACTCAAAATAAAAAAAAATTTCAAGATTAAAAGTTGTTAAGACTGATGTAAGGAACAAAATGAGCAAAAAAAAAAATTTTTTTTTTTTTTTTTTGGTCCGTTTTTCATGGATGGACTTAACACTTTTTGGCTGGTCCGTGCTTCAAGTACGGACCAGAACATCAAATTTTTTTTTTTTTTGGGTCCGTTTTTCATGCACGGACCTAACACCTTTTGGCTGGTCCGTGCTTCAAGTACGGACCAGAACATCAAATTTTTATTTTTTTTTTTACTGGTCCGTGCTTCATGTACGGACCTAAGAAAATTTGCCCAGTCCATTTTCTAAGCACAAACTTGACAAGATTTCTTGAGTCCGTGCTTCAAGCACGGACCAGAACCTTTTCTGGCCTTCCAACCTTGCTCTGTTTTTTATCCTCATCCCATTTTGGCCCAAAATTTCTGGGTTTTGAGGCACATAGCCTCTGCTTTTTGGCTTGGGCCACAAAAAATGTCACTTTTTTTTTTTTTTTGATGATGCAATTATAAATAAAACGACTTCCCCCTTTTACCTAGGGGGACATAAAACAACATGTAAAATGGGAAACTTCCTAATATCTATACAACTTGCCATCGTGGGCTACAAGAAAAGAAATAAAATTACAACACAAACACGTGGATGGATACGAAATTAAACTTTGGAAACCTTAGTGTCCTTTGTCTATTAGTTACGCTTTGATGCATGCGGTTTGTAGGTAGTTTTCCGGTTACCCATTCTTCAAACCTTGATGGACACCGAAGTGCCCACATCTTAGGTTGGTGAATGGGGTGGATGTTCTCCTCCCAGCCACCCAAAATAGCTATCTCGGGGGCTTGAGAGTACCGGCATCCGGGGTTAGAAATTTAAAGAGGAGGGGGGTAGCTTATGCATAGGGGTATGAATCGCATGTGCATGTGCGTGCATTTTTTTAAAATGTATCCATCCTTACATCCCTTGTCCAAAAATAAAAATAAAGCAAAATATACATGTAAATAAATATTACAAACATTCCCATATGAAACTTGTAAAAAATAAAAAGGAAAGAAAGAAACAAGGCAAACGTTAGTAGATAAACCAAAAGAAAACAAACAAAAAGAAAACAAACATCATTTTTTTTTTGAAATAACCGAATCAAGGAAGAGGGTCGGACCCACTAGTACATACTCCCCAGTGGAGTGGCCAAGCTGTGGACACGGGATTTTCAATATTTTCGAAAACATCCTCCACTTTGGGGTGTTTTGGAGTCGCCACCATTCAAATTTGACAAAAGGGTATGAATGGTCACCCGAAGTTGTATTTCTTGAAAAACATGTCACTTTGGACATATGATGACTCTCGTTGGATAATGCATGTTTGGTCCAACCTTGATTCAAAGGTAAGGGGGTCCATTTATGGAGTAGGGAAGGTGTTAGGCACCCTACTCCATCCACGTAATGTGGTAACCTCGGATTCGGTTTTTTGAAATAAAAAGAAAGTAAAAATGAAAGAAAATCGATGTGTGCCCTCAAGTGTGAGGGGTTTCGATGTTGGTTCAAATCATTGAGGGCACCCTTATGAAGAAGGGGCCCTTTGGTGATTTAGACCATAGTGGGGTGTGTGCAAATGTGTAGAGAAAGGGAGAGTAGAGGAGGGAAGTTGAAGGGGGTGTTATTGGTTCAAACCCACCTTGTTCCTTCCTTGACTTCCTTTGACTTCCTTTGATTTCTTTTTCCTTGCTTGACTTGTTTGAGAGAAGGTTGAGAGTTGAGAGTTGAGAGTTGGGTGTTGAGAGTAGAGCAAGAGTAGAGAGTTGAGGTGAGTTGTAATTTTTTAGAGTTTTTTTGTCAAATTTTCATTAGTTCTTGTAAGGGGAGAATGGAGGGGTTTTTATAGAAGTTGGAGGGTTATTTTAGGGGTATAATGGGGTGAAGGATTGAGAAGTGATAGAATGGTATGGGGTTTAAGAGAAGGGTGGGTGTAATTTGATGGAGGTTGGAGGGTATTTAGGGAAGGGGGGTTAAATGGGTTGTTTACAACCCAAATGGGTTGGATCTTTCAACCCATTTGGGTTGAGTGTTAGATGGAGGAGAATTGATGAGAGTGGTTGAGAGGATGAGATTGTTTAAAGGGGGTAATTAATTGGTAGTTGTGATTAAGTGGTGTTTGGTTTTAAGAGAATGAAGGATTTAATGGGGTGGTTGATGATATTTTGAGAGGGTGAGGGAGATGATGACATGTGTCAAAGTTGATGGAAATGAAGGGTGAAGATGAGTTGATGGGAAATGATGAGTGTTTGATTTGAGAGGATGGGTGTAGGTGTAGGTTGTAGAGATGGATTTTGTAGGAAATGATGGGAGTAGATTAGGGGAGGGTGATAGGTTATAAGTGTTTGATTTGAGAGAATGGATAGGATAGGTTAGAGTAGAGTTATGGGTTGAATTAATTTTTGGAGGGAAGTAATGGAGTTGGTTGATTGGATTGGATGAGGGAGGTGGAAGGGGGTAATGACATATGTCATATTAGGTGATTGGTTGTGATGTTGGGTTTGGGTAGAGAATTGGGTTTGGGTTGAATGATTTGGGCTTGGGTAGAGTGTTTGGTTGGACTTAGGTTGTTGGTTGAATAGGAATGGATTTGGGTCGAGTTGAATAGGCTTGGATAATGGATTTGGACTTATGTTGGATTGAGTTGAGTTGGGTTTAGAAGGATGGTAAGGGATTTGGTCCGTGGGCCACGTGAAAGGCCTTGGGCCGTTTATTAAAAATAAGATGACAAAATTTATTGGATTTTTGGTAGGTTTGAGCTTCGGAGCCCATTCTGATTTTTGCTATTTTTGGGGCATTTTGCGTCGAGGGCCCGATCAAATTTGGGTGTCTACATCGACAAAATGAAAAGAATTTCAAAAATTCTTTTGAGTTGCACTCAACTTCAATTTGTTAAAACGCGACTGAAGAAATATCTGAATTTCTAAACTCATCAAAATTTTATCAAATCCAAGATCTCACACAAGTTCCGCGCCATCGAGATCAAGGAATTCATAAGGCAAAACTCTGTCAGACCCCGTGCTTGGGTAGCCATCTTCTACAAAAAAAATCTTCAATACAATCGAAAATTCAAGATCGTGTTTTACTGAATTTTTATAGCCCGTACAAATAGGGGTATAGTCTATTCTTTGCAGTTCTTTGCATGTAATTCCTACAAAGAAGGGCAGATGTAGACACCCCAATTTGAACGGGCCCCTATTCGAAAGGGCTAAAAAATAGTAATTTTTCAATAAACTTAGCCAACGGGCGTCGAGGGCCCAAATCATTAAAATGGGACACTTTTATCAAAATTGAAGCTCCTAAGACCCCGTAAGGGTCTAATAGGCCCACCAAAAGGACTCGGCATGCTCCTATCTACCCCGCTCTACTCAAAACATTATTTTTCGACAAAATTGACCAACGGACTTCAAAAGTCCAAAATCACTAAAAAGTGGTGTTTTAATCGAACCGACACTCCTGAGACCTCCCAATGGTCTAAAGGACCTACCAAAAAGGTCTGACCTATCCTCCACTTGTCCAACCCTCACCGCTCCGCCTTTATATCCAAGAATATCTGAATGCTCGATAAAATTCTCTCACGGGCCTAAAAAGCCCGATTTACCAACACGTGGCATTTTTTGATCAAACCAATGATTGTCAAAAATCTCAAAAAAATTAATAAATTAAAAAGTGTGAGACTTGGGATGCAGCTGTAGACACTCCAATTTGAACGGGCCCCTACTCGAAAGGGTTCAAAATAGTAATTTTCCAATAAACTTGGCCAACAGGCCTCGAGGGCTCAAATCATTAAAATGGGGCACTTTTATCAAAATTGAAGCCCGTAAAACTCCCTTAGAGTTTAATGGGCCCACCAAAAGGACTCAGCATGCTCCCATCTACCCTGCTCCACTCAAAACATCGATTTTTCGACAAAATTGACCAACGGACTTCAAAAGCCCAAATCATTAAAAAGTGGTGTTTTAATCAAACAGAGGCCCCTGAGATCTCCCAATGGTCTAAAAGACCCACCAAAGGGATTTGACCTGTCCTCCACTTGTCCAATCCTCACCGTTCTGCCTTTGTATCCAAGAATATCCGAATGCTCGATAAAATTCTCCTACGGGCCTAAAAAGTCCGATTTGCCAACACGTGGCATTTTTTGATCAAACCAATGATTGTCAAAAATCTCAAAAAAATTAATAAATTAAAAAATGAGAGACTTGGGATGCCTACCCCTCATCTACTTCTGCCACTCTACCTTCGAATCCGCAAACACCTTAAGCCCATTCAAAGTCCACAAGCCCTCAACTCTTTTCCAAATTAATTTCTCACATTACCCTCAACCTAAAATCGATCCCATATCACTTAAATCCTAAAATGAACCTACCCTCGAAAATCCAATCCAAAACAAATCCCATCGAAGCCAAAATAACCCACAACCGTCCTAAAACCCAAGCCCAATACACTAAAAGCCCACAAATCACTATCCATACCCAATTCATTATCCAACCCACAACCCTAACCCATCAACCACCACCCACATCAATAATCACCATATTGATAATCAAATATGACATATGTTATCACCCCATCTTACCTCCCTCCTCCAACTACCTACCCCCACTAAACCTCATCTACTTACACATCAACCCATCACCTTTTCTCTAAAAAATCACATCAACCGACACCCTCCTCTAACTTACCCTCATTACTCCTTATAAACGTTTATTTTCTCAAATCAAACACATCAACCCATACCCTCCCCTAGCCTACCCTCATAATTCCCTAACCCCTATTCTCTCAAATTAAACGCATCAACCCATACCCTCCTCTAACCTACCCACATAATTTCCTAACCCCTATTATCTCAAATCAAACACATCAACCCACACCTCCCCCTAATCTATCATCATCATACCTCCCCCTAATCTACCATCATCATTTCCTATAAATCCATCTCTACAACCTAAACTTACACCCATCCTCTTAAGTCAAACACTCAATCTCTCCATCAATTAAATCTAAATCCCTAACCTCCACACATCTTGTTACATGTCACCATCTCCCTCACCCTTCCTACCATCCTCTTATACCCTTCATTTTCTTAAACCAAACACCACTCAATCAATCAACCATCCTCTTAAACACCCATCATCTCACCTCATCAAACACTTCACCCAAATGATTTGGATAAGATCCAAACCATTTGGATCAAAATACAACCCATTTACCCTCATTACATAATTACCCCTCTCCCAACTCCTAATTTCATACCTCCCACCTTTAAAACATATGTCATTCTCTACTCTCCCCCACTTTACCCTATTATATCCCTAAAATAACCCTCAACATCTATAAATACCCTCTTTCTCTTCCCAAAAAAGGCCCTCAACTCTCACTACAAAAATCTCTTACCAAGTCTCACAAAAATCACTTTATTCTTTACTCTCAATTATCTCATCATCTCTTCTCTATTCTTTTATTTTATATATTCAAAAAAAAGTTACATTTTGATAAAGTACTAAGGACCTTAGAAGACATAGAAGGGAAAGAAGAAGGAAAAAAAGTAAAATAACTTTGAAGCTTCAAGGTGGGTTCAAGGCAATCCCCCCTTCTCTCTCTCTACCCTCTCCTCCTCCCTCTTCTATTATCCCCTCCTCTCTTTATTTTATTTTAGATGGACTTAGGATGAATGATTCTCAAGGCAAAGGTTTATAAGGATCATCCCCTTCAATGGGATGATCCTATAATCAAGCCAAAAATAAATCCCTACTTAGGGTCCACATCATCAACAAGTAGCACTTCATTTTTATTTTTGTATTTTCAATCAAAATGATCGAGTGGAGTTGAGGTTACCGCCACTTGGCTGGGAGAAAAGGGTGCCTAACACCTTCTCTTTTCTCCAATCGAACCGCTTACCCCGGATCTCAAGATTTGATCCGTACCTTATTCATCCCGAGTCACTACGTGCCAAAAATGTCATTTTTTCAAAAAATATACACCGGATGACCATTCACACCCACTTGCAATATGAATGGTGGCGACTCCAATCCTTAGTAGATGTGACCGTTGTAATGATGAAACCACGTATCTACATTAGGTTTTGCAATGATGGATATGGTGGCTTTCTTCTGATCAATTGGATTTTGAAGAGCATGACACAAATCCACGTACCTGTTAGTATTATGGCTAGGCATTTGATGTTATTCACAAAATAACTTGGCCCTATAGTTTTGTAAAAGGGGATTAGGCATTTGATGTGCATGCTATATTTTCACACGAGATGAGACTAATGAAATGAGATAATAGAAAACAAGTCATATGAGCGCTCTTTGAAAGAGTTGAGTCATTTGTTATTTACTCAATCCTTGAGCTTGCATGATGCCAACGTATACTTTTACATAAATCCTGGGGCATCTAATCCCATCAAACTTATCCATATCTAGAATGGTAAATTTCTCTAGTAGATGAACAGTAGGAAATAATATCATTACTTATATTGAGTAGTTTCAACCTGGGTTATTGATGAGCTAAGCTAGGGTCATTGGGTACTTGATCTACTTCTTGGACTTCATCGAAGTCAAACACATCTTGAGGTTCTTCAATTTTATCTTTCTTCTTTTCAGCTTTCAAGCCATCAATCTATGCTTAACAGATACAGTGATTTGCGCTCGAAAAGAGTCCAAAATTTGACAGAGTGTTACTTCGTTTATGGTAATTGTTCCTTCACATGGCAATGATAGGTTATCCAGTTTTGATAATAACATTCTAGCAAGGCGACTCTTTTGACAGACCCAAAATGGCACAACCAATGACTTAAAGTGTCTAAGGGCAATTCTGACTTGGTCGAGATGAACTCAAATTAACCATTGATTCTGAAGGACTAATTCTTAATCACATGATTAAAATTTTAAGTTGCCTAAGTCTAGTGGCAACAATTGAGTCCAAATGCACTATAAATCTATAGTGACCATAAAAGTGATAAAAGTGGGTCAGGTATTTGGGTTGAATCCTTGGTCAAATCGATTGATGAAATCATAGTATTAAATCCTTTGTTGTGAATTCCTCTGAATCTTTGAATCCAAAATCAATTGGTCCAACTAGTTTGACATTGATTGATTTGGTCCATTTGCCAATTGGGAAATTGGTTTAGCTTAACTTGTTTTTTTCACCAAATTTATTAGGTTGGACCGATATTGCGGGTTTAAATTAAGCGGTGTGGATCGGTTTGTACACTTACCTGTTGGTTGGATTAAAGAGTAGCAACCTAGGAACACCCATAGTCGGCTTGAGTAGTGGCCTAATGGGACCACACCTAGGTTTGGGCTCTAAGCTCACTTTGTGATTGAAGCTAAGTTAGGACAAAACTTAGGTTACTTCAGCCTAAACCACCGATATACTTTCCAATTTCACCTAGTAAGACAATACATGGTATTCCAGTATAATATACCCATAGGTACTAGACTGAAGCTACAGAGTTCGCATGCGTCACCCATGTCCCGAAGGACCTGGTTATATTTTAGCTATGGGGCTATTGAGGGACAGAGACTGATGCGAACATCAGATATGCATGCTTTGTGAATATGTGCAAAGGGCAGGGTATGCCTATGACGATTTCGCGAATCATAAACATGAAAGCATAATCATTATTAAAGGCAAAATAAAGAAAAACTAAAAGATAGAATAAAGAAGAAAAGTTAATCCTAGACTAAAGTCTTCTTGGATCAAATAGGTTAACTCAAAAAAAGTTCAACCAAGGAAAAGTTCTTAGATCAAGTCAAATTTTACTTTAAAGTCCCTAGTAGAGTCACCACAGAAAGTGCCCTCAATCCACGGGGGCGAATCTAACTTTCAAGAGTCACCACCTAGTTTAGGTCTAAGAACCATAAAATCACTCCGAATGAAATTCAGGTCTATCTATATTAAAGACAATGAGTAAGGGGTATTATGGCTATCAGAAGGTTGTTAGGTACCGAACCCGTCAGATTGAGACAATTGGTCTTTACTACAATCCAAGACTATCCTATGGTCGATGAGTGAAGACTAAAGCCAAACTAGGGTCAAAACCAAATCTAAAGTCAACTAAAGAGACTATTGTCAAAGTAAAGGTAAAGTTTGCCTAGGTCAAACCTAAAGTCAACTAAAAGATTATACTCAAGGTCAAAGTCAAAGTCAAATTAAATAGATGAAATTATACTAGAAAGGTCACCAAATCAACTAGTAAATAAAATTAAAAAAAGAAAATTAATAGATAAAAAAATAAAATTTTGTTGTGGTCAGACCTAAAATGGCTTCACATGTTGCCTACGTACCCAAGATCGTTTTTGGGATCAGACCGAATGTAGTTTGAATAGAGGACGTGAAATCTTGAAAAAATGCTAAAATCAACGATGTTACTCAAAAATTTTGAAATTTGATAAAAAATAATGTTGAAATATTTTTTTTTAAAACTTCAAAGCATAGGTTTTAAAAAAAATTAGTTGACTCAATTAATAAAAAAAAAACTTTTATGTGTCAAGTTGACTCGACGAAAACTAGAAAAGTAGAAAAAATATCCGACTACCTTAAAAAAATGATGATCCGATTGTCATAGTCCCTTTAGCATAATGATGGCTTCAACACAAAGAATTGAAGACTAGAGCCTTAGGTTCAGGGATGCCTAACCATGAGCAAGAGATTGAGTTTGTTTTAGTGAGTTGGGGATGCAAACACGTGATTATGGAGGGTCATTTTGGAGTTGATATAGCATGAGGATGGAGGTTGTAGGTATGATGAGGTTTTAATGAGAGAGAGAATTGATATGGAGAAGAAGATAACAAAAGAGGAGCTGCCGTAATATGTGTTTTGGAAAAGAAAACTAAGAGGTGGAATGGTTTGCAAGTGATAAAAAAACCGAAATGATTGAAATGCTAAAACCGTGAGGTCTAAGGATGTTCGATAAACTAAAATCGTAAGGGCTAATGGTCTTGAAATTACCGACTCTGATCATGTCTAGAACTAGAGGGGGGAGGGGGGTGAATAGAAAAAATTAAAATAATTTTCAAATTAAACTTAAGCAAACAAGGAATATGAATAATTATTTTCTTAAGTTGATTCATCGGGTCCCAACGTTACTTTATGACTTGATGTGCAAAATATTGAATATTAACACTAAGGTTCATCATATTCATGTCAATATTCATTCATAACATTCAAACATTAAAGCATAATCTCATAGAGATATTTTCAAAAATACAAGATACGCAACATTCTGTCTTTCTTAAGTACTGGTACAACATTAGCCAACCACTCAGGGTATGTAGAAACTACAAGAAATCTAGCTTCGAACTGCTTCATGACCTCGTCTTTGACCTTGAGGGTCCATTCTGGCTTCAGTCTTCTCAATTTCTGCTTGATTGGCTTACTTCCAGAAGCAATGGGTAGTTTGTGAATGACCAGATCCGTATCTAAACCTGACATATCCTTGTATGACCATGCGAAAATGTCTTGATTCTTCCGTAGGAATTCGACCATTTCTTCTTTCTGTTGTGACGTTAACAAAGCTCCGATTTTGACGATTCGTGGGTCCTCTTCGATACTAAGATTGACTGAGTCTGTATCCTCGATGTTTGGCTAAACACCTCTCTCGTGACGTTCTACCAAGTCTTTGATTTCTTTGGGTGGGTATTCCATTTTATCCTCAGATTCTTCTTCAATTCCCATGAGGTCTAAATCGAGTTCAAGATCGAAATCATACTCGTCCCTTTCAAATTCTATTTTATCTGGACACTCATTTGATGAAGACAGATCCCTTGAAAGCTCTTTTTTTAGTTTTTGAAAAATATCTATTTTTTTGTAATTTTGAAAGTTTTTTAATTTTTTTGAATTTTGAGAAATTTTTGATTTTTTTGCTTTTTGAAGAATATTTGTTTTTTTGTGATTTTTTGGATACCTGAAATAAGAAGAACAATTATGCAAATTCGTTAATAAAGATAGGGAACCCTCAAAATAGTCTTTACCTGAGGACGAAGGCTCGTTATGATTCTCGGGCAAATTGATGTTGCCTAATGACATTTTTTTTGAGGCCTTAACAACTTTAAGAGTTAATGGGAATTCTTCCTAGTTGTGCAATGTCTCCCCTTCTCTAAGGCAGCGGATGAGATGAGAAAGTGGTTTGTTGGATGATTTAGTTGATGGTTCGGAGATAACCATGATCTCCGATTGATTGTTGTCAGGTTGGGGCATAGTCCCTCCCAAACTTGGTGGGATGATGACTGATGCCCAGTCGATTCCCGTAGGAAATGATGATTCTTTATCTGAGCTTGTAGTAATTTCCACTTTGGTGGATTCAGGCGCGGCCTGTGATGGACTTTCATCAGAATCCCCATTGAATAGGACATCAATGCCTTCTACGAAGAATGATTAGGACTCAACGACTGGATCTTCATGAATATGCACAGGTTTGAAATTTACAACTTTTGGCTTTTTTGCTGGTGGTGGTTCTGATAAGCTGTCGGGTCTGATATGTGATTTTGGGAAGCTAACGCTGATATGTGGAACTCTGCCTAGGTTCCAGACATTCGGTTCACGATTTTACCTTCTCACTAGTCGAAGTTCTTTTTTCTTGTTGTTCATTTCTGTTATATCCTTTTTCATGGGCCTAAACCCCAAGCCGAAATAAGGACTATGCTTTTTTGCTTCGACCGGAGTAGCTCTCCCTCTTTCTCCCGATCCCAACCCTTGCTTGGGTCGGTAACCTGTCATTTTCATAACCTGACCAATCATCAGATTTATTCTTGATAGCTTTGCCCTTACCTTTTCTTTCCCTTTCTCAATATGATTGACAGCAGCGAATTGATAAAAGTGATAGAGTGCCTTGTCCTTTTTCATTTTGATATTGATGAACGGCACATTTGGAGCTCTCCAAGCAGGAATAAGATTTTCTACTAGCACGGATATCATCTTTTGTCCCATGATAAATTCTACTTTTTGGTGCAATGAGGATGGTACTGTTTCGACTATATGGATCCATAGTCTGCCCAGTAACAAATTAAAGATCGTCGGTATTTTCATGACCTCGAATGTTACTTCGAAGGTGCAAGGACCTATAGTGACCGATAAATCCACTTCGCCCAGCGAATCCCTTCTTGAACTATCGAACCCTTGGATAACTTTGTTGGGTTTCACATGTGACCAATTAGCGTTGAGTTTCCGAAAGGTTTCAAGCGGAAAGATGTTAAGCGTTGAGCCATTATCAATCAGTACTCTAGCAACCATCATGCCCTTGCATATGACCATAATGTTTAGTGGCTTGACGTGCCCCGTTCCTTCAGGCATAAATTCATTCTCTGTGAAAATAATAGGATTGGGGGTCATGATCTGGCTGACCGTTTGCTCCAACTGCGCCAGCAAGGTGGTTGCAGGTATATGTGATTTCCCTAGAACTCTCAGTAATGCCTCTTGGTGTTCCTCTGATTTCTGCATTAGGTCTAAAATACTGATTTGAGTTGGCTGTTTGTTTAGCTGGTCCATGATATTATGCTCACTCTTTCGAACAAGCTTAATGAAGTTTGCAGCCTCTTTGTCTGTTACTTTTTCCTTCTCTTCTGTCCTGTCATCCTTATATAGTTTACCTTTTCCCTTTGCTTTCCTTTTTTCTTCGTCAATCACCTCTTTTGCAGTCTATTTCGTTTCTTTCCTGATGTTCACCCTATTTTCTAACAATTTCTGGCACTTCCTTACCCTTGTTATAACGTCGATATCAGCCACCATTATTTTTTTCATTGTTTCGACCCAGGTGGTTGTGGTGATAGTGGTCTCATAGCTCCAAGGAACTGCTTGATCAGAGCTATAGGGGAATGGTTTAGGTGAGCGTATGGTTATGAGAGGTGGATCAAGTTTCATATTGAGAATGAGGGGTGGTGGTGATTATTTGGACGTAATGATGGTAATAGGAGTTATGTGTGGAGTTGATGGAGTGTGTGGAATGACGAGTGGTAGATGTGGAGATGAAGTGTATGGTATATGAAGGGGGGTCGAGTTGATCCTTGAAAATATGGTGGTGTGTAGGGTATAACAAGGGGAGGTCGGGTTGGATTTTGCTAGTTTGGTGATTCGTAAGGTATATCTAAAAGCGGTCGGGTGGTAGTGTTTTGATGAATGGGATGGATGGTGAGGTCGGCCAATCTGAGTGGCAATTGCGAGTTTTGCGATGAATTTATTGTATAATGGTTGACTGTGTTGATCGTGGACGCCTTTGATTCCTGGGTTAGGTGAACCCTGATTTTTGCCCCTATAGGTGCTATCAGATCCGAAGGATTGAAGTCGAGTTCTCCGCAAACGACATTTACCCTGTGTCCACTCCCCTCTCCATTATGAGTAGGTAGGGGGTTTTGATTGATATTCTGTTGTTGAGACGGGCTGGCAGGCCCATCTAGGATGAGAGCCTTTTTATTGATCAAGTTCTGTATTGATGTTTAAGCTGCCAGCATTGGTCTGTAGAGTGCCCTGGTGTACCCATGTGAAATTCACAGAACAGGTTAGGGTTGTACCCTGGCCCTTTGGCAGCCTCGGGGTTTGATGGACGTTTTACCAGATATTCACCCCTAAGTAAGATTGGCAGTAATTCTGATAGTATCATGGGCAATCTGGTAAACACTCTATTTACTCTGTTGGGTCGTGCCTGCTTGTTTTGCCCATATAGTGGTGCCTGCTGTGCAACTGGTGGAGGATTTGCTCGAAATGGATTTTGAGGTGGAGGGTTCCATGTCGGTGGTCTCGGTGCTGGTGAAGGGATGAAGAGGGGTCGATTCGGCTGTACGTTATTGACCTGTGTTTCTTCCCTCTTCTTTTTCGTAGGCACTGGCTTTCTCTGAGGAGGGATTCCTGTTATTGTCCCTAGACTCGTGAAATCAAAGATCAAACCGGTTCGGATCCCATCTTCGACCCGATCCTCCACTTTTACTAGATTCGAGAATGTGCCTGTGATATGGCCTACCAGATGAGTATAGAAGGCGTGCCTTAGTGTCAAGATAAACGTGGTGTTCTTCTCTTATTCTGTCATTACGGGCCTTACTTGTGAGGTAGACTCTCGCCATCTATATGCATACTCTTTCACCATTTCCCTTTGCTTCCTTGTCATCTTGGCCATGTCGTTTCGATCTAGCCCCACATCGGTGTTGAACCGATAATTTTGCCAAAACATTTCGGCTAAATCCTGCTAATTTTTAATGAGTGAGTGATCCAATCTAGAAAACCATTTGAGTACCGACCCTGTTAAGCTCCTCTGAAACAACTGCACCAACAACCTATCATCCTCATCATACTGGCACATGGATCCACAATATAACTTTAAATGCGACAACAGACTCCCTATTCCGTTATACTTTTCAAACTTCGGACACTTGAATTTAGCCAGTAATTGGGGTAGAAGCAAAAAATCCTTGAATTGGGTTCTGCTCATGGTGTTGAGGCCCTTCATTCTCCTCATCTCTTCCTGTAGAGACTTAATTTGTTGAGCCAGTTTTTCATTTGTTGCATTTTTGGCTTCCGAAGCGCTGTACTTACATTCATCATCGGGAATGACCACAGGGGGTGGTCGATTCTATGGAATATAAAGCGGAGGCCCTTGGTATTCAGGTACTGTAGGTGGCATTGTGGTCTGCGGTCCCTGTGGAGGTTGCTCGGGTAACTCTTAATTCGACCCGGATGCGTGCTGATGTATGGTTTGGGCTTGTAGGATGCTGGCATTGGCTAACACAATACTTACTATCTTTTCTTGCCTTTCAATTATCTTCAATAGTATTGTTATTTGCAGGTCGATGCCTGACGCTTCGGTTACTAGAGGTTGTGCTGGTTCAGAAGAACTCATGGTGACGGTAGGTGATCTAAGAAAATAGGGAGGTACTTCTGGCGGCTTGTATTTCTTTCGCTTGGCCACCTGTGGGTACAAAAGACCAAGCGTTACTATCTTATTTACAAAAATAAAGATGCATGATGTTTTATTAAGTCAAGTAAAATTATTTATTATGAGTTTTAGCGAAAAAGTAATTTCTCGGCACGGAGCCGGCATCAATACGGAGTTGGTAAAATGTTTTACAAAAGAATTACATCAGCACAAAGCTGGCATCGACATGGAGTCGGTAAAATGTTTTTAAAAACGGAATTAACTCAGCGCGGAGCTGGCATCGACATGGAGTCGGCATCAGCACAGAGCTGGCATCTACATGGAGTCGGTGAATCATTTTTTAAAAGAAAAAGGTAATTTTATCAGCACGAAGCTGGCATCGACACGGAGTCGAAAAAACATATTGAAAGTGAAATTATCTCAGTACGGAGCTGGTATCGACACGAAGTCGGCATCAACACAGAATTGGCATCAGCACGGAGCTGGCACCGACACGGAGTCGGAAAAAAATATTTTGAAAGTGGAATTGTCTCAGCAAGGAGCTAGCATCGACACAGAGTCGGACAAGCATTTTGAAAAAGTAATTTCATCAGCGCGGAGCTGGCACAGAGTTGGGAAAATATTTTGAAAAAGTAATTTCATCAGCACGGAGCTGGCATCGACACGGCGTTAGAAAAAATATTTTGAAAAAGTAATTTTATCAACACGAAGCTGGCATCGACACGGAATCGGAAAAATATTTTGAAAAAGTAATTTCATCAACACGGAGCTGGCATCGACACGGAGTCGGAAAAATATTTTGAAAAAAGAATTTCATCAGCACGGAGTTGGCATCGACATGGAGTCAGGAAAATATTTTGAAAAAGTAATTTCATTAACACGGAGCTGGCATCGACACGGAGTCGGGAGAATATTTTGAAAGGTAATTTCATCAGTACGAAGTTGGCATCGATACAAAGTCGGGAAAATATCTTGAAAAAATAATTTTTGAGATAAATCGAGTTGGAATAACCTATGTTTTTGGTAGCTTCCAATTAAGTTATCTGAAATCACCGCCGGCCAGGCAGATCTCCAAGGAAGAGGCGGCGGACAATAGCACTCTTAAATCACCTTATTCCCTGAATAGACGTAGTCTATCCCCCTCGTATCCACAGGGTAAGATCTTTCTAAGCATCGACTTTGACCAAGGACTGCAATTGGTGCTTTTTGAATTCTTTTTTTTTTTTGAGAAAGTTGAATGCATTTAAGTTGATTGATTGATTGTTATCTTTGTTAGATCATGAACTTGGTTCAAAATTGGATATGGATCTGGTTTGTAATAGATCTGAGTTGTGGACCCGGTTGAAAGGGATCTGGGTCGTAACCCAGTTGGATTGGATTTGGGCATGGACCTAGTTGAAAATGGATCTAGGTCGTGGACCCAGTTTGAAAATGGATCTGGATCGTGGACCCAGTTGGATTGGATCTGGGTCGTAACCCAGTTTGAAAATGGATCTGGGTCATGGACCCATTTTATTGTTTTTGTACTTCATTGAAAATATAGATTAGCAAAATCTGTTTCATTTAGTCTTTCCAAAATTTGGGATTTTCCCAAAAGGATGCTTTCAATATTTGGTCAATGGTAAAGGGGGTGGTTCAACAATGGACTGTCGAGCTCATATTGTAGGGTTGAGTTCACTCTGGTCCGTGTTAATGGCACGGATAGGGTCTACATTCTGTCATCTGTGTTTTGGGCACGGATGAGACATTTACTGTTTCAACTGTATTCCAAATACGGATGACGCATATTCAGTCTCAATTGTGTTCCCAACACGGATGATGTACGTTTTGGTCTATCCGTGCCATGGACACGGACCAGAATGAAATCCAGTTTTCTGGAAATGCACATAACTGTTTCTTTGCCCCTGTTTTCCATGCCTCCCCTGTTTTTGAGTCTTTTGGTTCACTGTTTTTCTCTTTTTTTATTTATTTATTTGGTTTTGAATGATGCTACGTGCACTACTTCCTTTTACTTAAGGGAGGATAAAAATAAATTGAAACATCTACTTAGTGAACTAGGGGTGCCCCATGGGCCTTACAACTTGGGCTTCGAGGCCCAACAACAACTTATACAATTACAACCTTGCTTGGGGGCCGATGTAACTTTGAAGATTCGTGTCCTAGCATTGACTAATCGGGCATATGCATGCGGCTTAATAGGTGGCTTCACGGCTACCCGATCTTCAAACCTCGATCCATACCGAAGTACACATGTCGTTGGTTGGTGATCGGGTTTGATTTATTCATTCCCAACACTTGAAATAACGATCTCAAGCCGTGGAACTACTAAGCATCGGGACTAAGTATATTAAGGGTGGGGTGGCTTGGAAGTGGGGCTATGCTCGCAAGTGCACATGTGCATTATTTTTTTTCATTTCTTTTCATCGACCCCCTTACAAATACATAGTACAAGCAATGAAAAATAAATAAATATTACAATGTACATGTGAAACAAAATAACAAAAAACACATAGGAAACCACAAACAAGCCATGTTAGTGAATAAAAATCTATGTTTTATTTTTTTTTTTTCAAAATGATCGAGTTGTCACGAGGGGTGAACCATGAGTCCCCAGTGGAGTCGTCAGCTGTAGATACATGATTTTCGTCATTACGATGACCACATCTACTATGATTTGGAATCGCTTGTAAGTGGGTGTGAATGGTCACCCGATGTACATTTTCCAAAAAAGGTGACATTTTTGGCATTAGTGACTCGTGATTGATAAGGGGGTTAATCATACCTAGAGATTCAGGTAAACGGTTCAGTTGGAGAAAAGAGAAGGTGTTAGGCATCCCTTTCTCCCCGCCAAATGGCGGTAACCTCAACATAATTCAGTCATTTTGATTTTAAAAAACATTGGAAAACAAAGTACCCCGTGGAGGTGTTTGTATCCTCAATAGGGATTCACTTTCAGCTGCATCATAGGATTATCTCATTGGAGATGATCCTAATAAATCATTTACCTTAGGGACTACTCATTTAAAATGAAAATAAAAGAGAAGAAGGGGATATTAGAAGAGGGAAGAGGAGAGGATAGAGAGAGAGGGGGTGCTCTTTGAATCCACCTTGTATCTTCAAGGTTCTCTTTTCTTTCTTTCTCCTTCTTCTTTTATCCTTCTTAGATCCTTAGTGGAGTATGAGAGAAATTACTTTTATAGAAGATGGTATGAGAGAATAGTAGAGATAAGTAAAGAAGATTTATTTATTTTTAATGAAACTTGGTAACCATTTTTGGGATGAGGGGTAAGGTATTTATAGGTGTTTAGAGAGTGTTTAGGGGTATAATGGGGTGAAGAATTGGGAGAATAGATAATGGCATGGGTATTTGAAGTGAAGGGTATGCAATTTTGAGTGTAAGTGAGGGTATTTGTGTAATGAGGGAAATGAGTAGTGTAACCCAAATGGTTTGGATCTTATCCAAATCGGTTTGGATCTTATCCAAATCCATTTGGATAGAGTATTTTGTGGGGTAAGATGAGTGATGGTTGATGGGAGGAATGGGGGTGTAAGGGAGTTGTTTAGAGAAGGAGTGTTAGATTGGTTGAAGAGGTGAGGTGTATAGATTTTGAGGGATGGGTAGTGTAAGAGATTGGTTGGTTGGATTTTGAGAGAATAAAAGAGGGAATGACATGTGGCATATGTGATGAGAGAGTGTGGTGATGAGATTGGTTGATTGGTTGATGGGGGTTGTTTAATTAGAGAAAAGGGTATGGGTTAGTTGGTGGATGATGAGGGAAGTATGGGTTGAGGTGATTTTATTGAAATGTTTTAAGAAAAATGATGGGTGTAGATGTGAGTTGTGATGTGGGTGGTTGTTTGATTGTGTAGGATGATAGATTAGGGTATGTTGGGTATGGGTAGTGATGTAGTTGGTTGATGATGTTAGAGAATGGGGATAGGTTAGGTTAAGCTAGGGTATGGGTTGAGGTGATTTTGGAGGGAAGTGATGTGGGTTAGATGGACTGTTTAGAGAATGGTGATGGGGGGTAGGTGATTAGATGAGGGAGGTGAAGGGTGGTAATGACATGTGTCATATTTTGCTATTTGGAGGGTGATTGGTTCTAGTGGGTTGGATAATGAATTGGATATGGGTAGTGGTTTATGGGCTTTTAAGTGTTGGGCTTGGGCTTAGGAGGGTTGTGGGTCATTTTTGCTTGATTAGGATTTGTTTTGGGTTGGATATTTGAGGGAAGGTAGGTGTTAGGGTTTAGGTGATATGGGATTAATTTTGGGTTAGGGGTAAGGTAAGAAATGAATTTAGGAAAGAGTAGAGGGCTTGTGGGCCTTAGGTGGGTTTAGGGTATTTGCGAATTTCGAGGCAGAGCGGTGGAAGATAGATGAAGGGTAGGTATCCCAAGTCTCACATTTTTTATTTTTTTTAATTTTTTGTGTTTTTTTTTTTGCAATTATTGATTTGATCAAAAATGTCACGTGTTGGCAAATCGGGCCTTTTAGGCCCATTGAAGGATTTTATCGATTTTTTGAATGTAAGCGTGGAACGGTGAAGGTTGGGACAACGTGGGTCCCTTAGACCATTGGGTGGTCTTAGGTGCCTTGGTTCAATTAAATCGCCACTTTTTAATGTTTTGGGCCTTTGAGGCCCATTGGCCTATTTTGTTGGAAAGTTGGTGTTTCGAATGGAGCGGGATAGATGGGAGCATGCCGAATCTTTTTGGTGGACCTACTAACCCATTGAGAGGTGTTAAAGACTTTGATTTTGGCGAAAAATGCCATATTTTGATGATTCGGGCCATCGAGGCCCGTTAGCCAAATTATTGGAAAAACACTATTTTTGGGCCCTTTCGAGTGAGGGCCGGTTCAAATTTGGGTGTTTACAGCCTTGATAGAGGCTTTTAATTGTCCATGCACAACAACAAAAAAGAGAGTGCTCTTAGTGGAGTTCATCTCCAATTCAGAATAGTTCTTAAACTTCTCTAAGGTTTCCCTGATAACCTTTGCTAATTTCATATTACCTTTGGCGAATATCATCAAGTTCATTACAGAGGGGGTGCAAATCGAGTTTTTATTCCTTACCTGATTTTTTAGGAAGATGGATAACACCTAAATCATGAGAACAAAAAGATAAAGGGATAGAAGGTCTCCCTGTCTCAAACCTCTTTTCCCATCAAAGTAACCTTTCAAGCCACCATTAATACTCATAGAAAATTTAGGAGTAGATAGGCACATAAAAATCTAGTCTACAAAAGTTTTAGGAAACCCCATTTTGGTTAGACTGTCTTGCAAGGCTCTCCAATTTAGGTTGTCAAACACTTTCCTTAAATCAAGTTTCATTGCAAACCTAGGACTCCCTTTATTTCTATGGTAGTTTCTAATGATTTCATAGCTTAGAAGGATATTGTCAACAATTCTCCTACCTTGTATGAAGGATGATTGGCAAAGATGTAGACACCCAATTTTTGCATTCGCCTGACTTGGTGATCCGTCACCCAATTGCTGTGGATTCCTATTGATGAGCGCAAAGAATTTGAAAGCTTGTGAGAAGCATCCTTCCAATTCCCTATATTTTCTAATTTTATTATCTTCTTTCTCCTTGTCATATGACATAGAATTATGCACACTTAGGATCGTTAAAATTTTCACCCGACTTAGTAAGCACGTCTGCTTAGGTTCGTTACATATCTCAATAATTTAGAGATCTCGCTATGCTAGGAAAATATGAGCTCAAGACTTAGAAATAATTCGTTGAGACTGAAAGAAACATCACGTCAAAATTCGTAAAAATTTACAAAAATCAACAAAATAACAAAAATACCCCTCATGAATTTCGGACTTTTGAAAAATCTCGAAAGTACCTCCATTTCATTCAAAACATGATTTCGAGTCTAATGGGACCCAAATCAACGAAAACGGAGAAATTTATAAACCATCACAAAATGATCGAAATACCCCTTGATGTCCAACTTACGCGTAAAGACCTTGACTCTTAGGAAAATAGAAATAAAACAACCAACTTGAAATCGAAATGAAAATGAAAATTAAGATGATCAACTTGAAACTTTAAATCAATATTCAATCCAAAATTTAATCAACCCATCAACATTTAAATCAAAATCCAATCAACCCATTAACATTTAAATCAAAATCCAATTACTCGATCAACATTTAAATTAAAATCCAAATCAACTAATTAACATTTGAATTAAAATCCAATCGATCAACCAACCAAAAATGAAATCGACCAATCAACATTTAAATTAAAACTCGATGAACCAATCAAATTAAATTAAATCCGATCGACCAATTAACATTGAAATTAAAATCCAATCGATCAATCAAATTGAATTTAAAATTCAATCGACCAATCAATATTCAAATCAAAACATAATCAACCAATCGAATTAAAATCTTAATCAAGATCAAAAAATGAAACACAATTAACCCATCAAATTAAAATCAAACCAAAATTAGAAATTAAAAAAATTAATCAATCAATCAAAATTAAGAAATTAAAATATTAATCAATAATGATCCACCAATGTGCCACAAGTTGTGAAGCATGGGATCATGGTCCCTTTCCTTCTAAACTCAAATAAATAGAGATATTCTCTCTTTGGTTCAATCAAAGAAAGAATAAAAAATAAAACAAAAAGAAAGAAAAAAAAAATAGAGAAAATAAGAGAAAGTTGCTAAAAAAGAAAACCTAGAAAACACCTACAAAAAGCCTCTCTCTTTCTCTAGGAGGGGGAGGGCTGACATTCTTGAACCAAACAACCAAGAAAGGGATGACATTTTTTTTGGGGCAACAAAAAGAGAGGATAGCAGCCCCTACCTTCTTTTACACCATCTCCATTAGCATCCAGTAGCCTCTTCTTCTACACCTTCTCCATTAGTATCCAGCAGCCCCTACCTTCACTCACGTTCCACCATTAAAACTAGCCTCACACATCATAACAGTCACATTCATCTTCGGGCATCTTCACTTCTTCCTCTACATAGCAGCCTCATACAGGCTACAACTACTTCATCTTCATCTTTCCTTGATCTCTCTTATTATCTCCTCACTCCCATAACAAGCCCAGACTAGCCCTTGATATGCCATTAAGATAACCCAACAACCCCTCTCCTTGCTATCTTTGACACCCCAAACATCCTCCATTAACAGTCCCGTTTCAGTCCAAAAAATGAGCCTCGTTTCAATCCAAAATCAGTCCCAAAAACCAACCCCATTCCCGCCATTAAAATAGCCCAATAGCCCCTCCTTGCTATCTTTGACACCCCAAACGCCCTCCATTGATAGTTCCATTTTAGTCCAAAACCAGTCCAAAAATCTAGCCCCATTTCAATCCAAAATCAGTTCCAAAAATTCGCCCCATTGAACCATGAAGCAGCCCCAAAAATCATCTCGTCTTAGCCATTTAAGCATCCACAAAAACCACCTGGTAGCAGCCCATCACAGCACCATTCTACCCCTTCTTTCCTCATGTGTTAGCAGCCCTCTCTCTCTCACCATTTTATATTCATGGGCCTAGAAGCTCACGAGCTCTCGACGGACTAAACATGAAGGAATACCCACAACATCCGCACCCTTCCTAAGGTGAAATTTTTATCATTATTTCTAATGAGTTTGTTTTATGTGTAGGTTGCTTGGAACCTTATTCTCATGATTTTAATTGAAATATTGGACTCGACACTTGATGGGTGGATACTTTTGGTATTACATGGATTGAATTAGATACGTGATCTAATGATTTTCAAGAACAATTTCACCTCTTATCATATTATGAATAGCATCTTCTTTCCTTAAGTCGTTAATTCATTGATAAGTTAGGGATCGATTTGATCTTTAATAGTTTGTCACCTTGTAGTCTTTATGCATACAAGTAGCGACATACAAAATGTTTTTTTAGATCATCACTGATTTTGTGTACATTGAAAGTTTAAAATCGATTTTTCAATAAAATGGGCACGTGAGTCGACTCACTATTTTTTGTGTGCATAGAAGTTTCGAAATCGATTTTTTTAACCAAATTGACACGTGGGTCGACTCGCTATTTTTTGTGTGAATAGAAGTTTCAAAATCGATTTTTTTTAACAAAATTGACACGTGAGTTGGCTCATTGATTTTGTGTGAATTGGAAGTCTAAAATCAAATTTTTCTCTAAAATGGACATGTGAGTTGACTTACTGATTTTGTGGACATAGGGAGATGAAAACTTATTTTTACTTTCCAAAATGTTATCAATAAGTTGACTCGTTGATTTGTGTGGACATGGCATTAAAATTGATTTCTTCTTTTCCAAAGTGTGACCAAATCAACTCATCCTTTTTTATGCCATTTAAGTATTATCAATTGTGAGATTCCACTATGCAAAATTTAAAGAATTCACATGGAAAAAATCATAATTTGCTAATTTTGGATATTTATAGATTTTTCATCAATGTAGTGACTTTATTTAAATCATGATTTTCTATTTTTTTAAAAATTAATTAATTTGGGAAATCCAATATTCATAATTTTCTATTTTGGGAAATCATTTTATAAATTTCTAATTTGGGGCTCATTATATTTGAAATTTTCTATTTTGGGAAGTTTATTCCCAATTTGGGAGCTTATCATATTTTCATAAACTTCCAATTTAGGAAGTTTTAAATTTCTAGTTTAGAAACTCCATAAATTACCAAATTGGAAATTTCATATTCACGATTTTCTAACTTAGAAAATTTTCATAAGTTCCTATTTTAGTTAATTGGAATAATAATCACAAATTTGGATTTGTAATTGAAATATTACCACGTGAGCTTTGGAGCATGAGCTAGAATTAAGGTTTTATCAAATATTTTCATTTTGGTATGGAATTCGAGAAATCATGTAATATTTGGGAGAATATTTATCATAAGATTCATTTAGCACATCCATATAAATTGATGATGATGGGACCCTGGCTTGACTTTAGTCTTTACCCATTGACCATAGAATAGTTTGGATTGTAATAGAGACCGATCATCTCGATCGGACAGGTTCGATGCCTAATACCTTTTGAAACTCGTAATCTGACCCCTTACTCATTTCTCCTACTCGTGGACCGATCTGATCCATTTTAGAATTATTTATGGTTCCTAGACCTAAACTAGGTGGAGACTCCTTATTCCCTAAAAATCCCTAATTTACCAATCAGACCCATATTCACTATTTAACGAAAAAAGGGTCGAGGCGATTTCAAAAGGTTAACCATCTTATGGGTTACTTTACTTAGTTTGTTTGCTAAAACTTTGTAGCAAACTTGTAAGTAACATTGCAGCAAAAAATGGGCCTATACTGGTCGAGGTTGATAGGCATTTTGACTTTAGGAATTAAAATGATGGTCGTTGCATTGACTTCTTTGAGTAGCTCCTTACTTCTGAAATAACTACTAACTGCCTCAGTGAAGTCTTGACACACCAAATGCCAAGTTTTTTTAAACAACCCAGCTGTGAGTCCATTAGGTTTGGGGGCTTTGTTCTCATCCATTTGGAAAATAGCTTGTTTTATTTTCTCCTAAAAATTATTCATCCCTTACATTAGCACATCTTCATTGTTCAACCTGTTCTTAACCTCAGAAAGATCAATATGAGATAAGTCTCTTTCAGCTTCATAAGTAATCGTTAGAAGGTTTGTGAAAATGTCTATTGTTGATTTCTTAATGTCCTTTTTCATCTGTAACATTCTACCACAATCAAGTTGAAGACACTGGATATGGTTCCTAGCCCTTCTGCTCTAACTGACTAGTAAAAGAAGGTTGGATTTGAATCCCCCAGTTGGAACCAATAGATTCTGGATTTTTGCCTCTGAGTTGCCTCTTCGCATCTAATCAGGTTTGCGTATTCCCTAGCAACCATTTTCTCCTTCTCAGCTAGGTGCTTACAAATGGCAGCTTTTTGCAATGCAATCTAAGTTTCTTCAAAACTCTTTTTCAACTTGGATGTGTCCGCTGATAATTCACAAACTTATGTCTACTCTAGGTCTTTAGTCTACCTTTGATCTCTTTGAGCTTTTGGGTATGTCTAAACATTGGAGTACCATATGATCTAACATTCCATGCTTCCTACAGCACATAAAAAAAAACTAGTATTATCAGCCAAAAAATTGAAGAATTTAAATGTTTTACCTTTGGGGGTGGGTGGGTATTTTAGAGACATCACTATCGTACAGTAATTAGAAATCTCGGGAACACGAAAGGCAATTTCACCATCATTGAATTCATCAACCCACTCTGCATTCCCCATAACTCTATAGGGTTTAGACATTATTCTACTTTCAATCTGTTTGTTGTTCCAGGTGAATTTGCTACCAATTGCGTTCAGGTCGTTCAAGTAGGCATCAAACACACAGTTTTGGAAGTCTTCAATTATACTTTTGGTAGTTTATGTCCTCCAATCTTTTCTTTGTTTGAGAGGATAACATTGAAATCCTCACAAACCAACCAAGGGGATGTCATTTGGTAAGATATCTATCGAAGATCATCCCAAAGGGTTCTTCCCTCAGTTGGACTATTCTTAGCATAGACCATGGAAAGGAAAAAGATCTCTCATTTTTCGGATCCACAAAAACATGCATCAGCCAGGTAGTGATCTGGATAACCCTTACTTTAACCACTTCTTCATCCCTTCATCCCATATGCACTAGCTTCACAAAGGCTTAATTCTTTTCAAAATTTTGTTTTTTTTCTCTTTTCTAACTCTAGTTTCCAAAATAGCCATAAGGGAAATTTTATTAAGGTGCACAAATTGTAACACCCCGTGTTTTAACTCGTATCTTGAAGAAATCAAATAGTGTTAAGTCAAGGAATATTCTGAAAAGAAAACTTAGATTAAAGTGCCCAGATTACGTTATGTTCATTTTTGTTAAAAATTGACTTCGCCATTAGTTTCAAAACGATCGAAATATATACCTTAGCCTATAAGTAAGTTTGAATTCAAGTTCGGGTGAAAAAGTTAATAAATCTTTGAATTTCGCGTTAAGTGGCACCCAAAATAGTGAAATTTTATTAGAGTGAGAATTGAAAAGATTGGATGACACCGTTAGGTTCGCAACGAAAAATTATTCGAAATTGTATACTCATTTGTCAATTTTCGAGTCCGAATAGTTAAGTTACAATTGAAACTAAAAATGAGGGGAAAATTACAAGTATGCCCTCAGCTTTGTTATAAAAGAAAATATGATTTTCTTTTATTTCATTTCATTTTTATTATTCTCTAAAGAACCCAAATATCAGCCTTTTTCTCAACCTGGGGTTCTCTCCTCTTCACCTCAAGATCCGTTAAGAACGAAGGATCATTGAACTCCGACGAAGAAGACAAAGTTGTCGGCTACGACGATAGCTACAACCTTACCCTCTTTGTTAACCCATTCACGTCCATTTCCTCACCCTCTACCAAAGATCAGCAAGTAAGTTAGGGTATCATCATAGTCGGAGCTTCACCTTGTTAGTAGAGACTCGCCTTCTAGGGTAGAAGTAAAGGAGAGTGCCGTCGTCGAAGGAGTTGCAAACCCAACCCTCGCCCTCTTTGTATCAAACTCAGCTCAACATCAACTCTTTCACCACTAACCTTGATTATTATGCGAGTTCATCACTTTCGACGTCCACAAACCAAGTAGGGGACTTTCAATTCCTATTGGTAACTTTAGCTTTCTGAAAATGTGCATTTAAGGGTTTTTGTTGAAAATGGGTTTGATATTTGTGAATTGTAGAAATCTCGTATTGATTTTAAAATTCATGTTAGAAGTAGAGATTTTGATGTGTCTTATCAAGTTTTAACAACAAACTCGTGTGTGGGTTGAATGATTCGAAAAATGGAAGAAGAATCTGAAAAGGGGATCAAAAACTCGAAAGTTCGAGTGAGGTTCAGGCTGTCGGCGAGAAGGGTCGGTGCCACCAGCACCTGTCGAAGGCATTTTGTCGGTCCCACCGACAGAATGAAGCTTCTGCCACTGAGAAACCAAACAGCACGAGTAAATTTTGTTCTGTCGGCAGGACCGTCGGTCCCACCGACATCTGCCGATGACCAATCTATCGGTTTTACCGACAGAATCCTGATTCTACCGTCGATAGCCACCGACAAACACAGTTCTCTTCAGAATAGTGTTCTGACTCTTGCCTTGACCTCCCCATTGACTATACTTGATTTTCCACCCTTCATTTCATTAAAAACATTTAAGTAATCATTTACTTTAAGTTCTTTAATGAAATTAAGGTTTTACCCTCCATTTCGGAACAATGGAAATGGTTTCGAGATCCAAATCTCAAATGATCAAAATCCAAATTTTCGTTTCAAGAACAAAACGTAAATTTCGACATTCTCAACAAATTTTCAAAATGTAATAACTTTCGCATTACTTTGATTTAGATTTCAAAAATTATATGGTGTCGAATCTCGTGATCGAGGCTTTCATTTCCAAAAACCCGTTTTCAATTTCGAGAACTTTGAAAAATTGAGTTTCTAACACTTAGCCAAATTTTCACCAACTTCCCTTGTTTTTAATAGTCTTGGTCCCGTGCATCAACAGAACCTTATTTTGAATAAACTTTGATGGTTTTCGATGGAAAGACCAAGAATGACTTTGAAAGATTGAAAATGAATAATTTGATTAGAAAAAATGAAAAGTGAAAGTACCGAAAGAATAGGAAAAGGGATGAAATGATAAAATGTCAGAATCACACTCGAGGGGTGATGTCTGCCTTTTACAATTGTATGTTGTGTGTAGGTTCGTGAAAGAATATCCAGGTTATTAATGAAAGGGTTGTATGTTTATTTACGATTATGTTAGTACGTGCGCCGAATACTGTTATTTATTTTAGGTCAGGTGACCACAGTTGCATGGTAGGAACTGGATATCCATTCTCAACCCTGTTTTATTAATTTTTCTTTTATTTTAAATGAAAAATCATATATATACGTAACTATTTTGTGAGCTGTTAAAGGGTCTGTGAATGCTTGAAGGGATAGTGCATCATATCATCTGGAGGGGTGTACTATCTTAGGATGTACAGTAGGGACTACCAAGCTCATACGTGGTATGGGATGCGTATGAGAGTAGAGTCACAACTGGAATCCGAGTCCATTCCTTTCTTATCTTTATCAGTGAACGTGTATTGTAAAGGTGATCGTATACGAATGGAGTGTAATTTGGGAATCACATGCACGCCTGATAGGCATAGACGAAGATGATTGGTCAGTGATTACTAACAATCTAGTAGTAGTCGAACGTTCTAACACATCGAAAAGAGACCCATTTCTTACGGTCACGTCAAACGGCCAGTCTGAGCTGGATAAATGATCACCAGTGTGGTAAGCGCAGCGACCGATCAAAAAATCAGGAACTAAATGCCAGATTTATGTTGTAACATCATGTCTCGACTGGGAGTGATCCAGTCGTGAATCCCAACGCTCAAATTCCATTACTCTACCACTGTATTATGTATCTGTTGTTATATTTCGAATTATAAACTAAAAAGTATGTTTATTATTTTAATGTTGCCAACTGTATTTGCATAAAATGGAAATTATACAATGAGTATGGATGATTGATGCTATGTGTAACTTTTAAACTATTTAGTTGCTCATCCCTGGCTATATGTACCAGTTAATCGTGGTTTCAATTGTAAAACTTGCATGTTTTGAAATAATGCAGTATGATTATTCGATCACGTTAGGTGAGGTTATTAGTAGGAATTGTTTGTGGACCTACTGGGTAACCATTGTTACTCACCATTTCCTTCCATTTTTTTAGTTGCAGAGCCTGTGCTTGGGGAGGCGAGTGTTGAGCCATCCGCTGAGGAGCATCTAGTTGGTCAGATCGACGACTAGTGTCCCTTACCCGGTGAGCATAATGACTACTTTTACTAGGAGTCTATCCATCCTAGGAGATGTATATGTTTTTGGGGCTGATTGCTAGGTCTATGTTAGAGTGAGGAAAATTTTGTAATCATGTATAACTCTATCCCTTTTTGTGCAACTCTGATCTTACTTTTTGTTGTTTATAAAATCTTCTGTTTTCCGTTTCTTATTCATTATGGATATTGTTACACTATACAACATTGTTGGATTTGGTTGATTAGGTTTGAGTTCCGTGAAACTCTAACATAAACAGAGGAGATTATGCCGAAATTTTGAGGCGCCACCTAGTGCTTGGAGGCGGCCTTGGGATTTGTCCTAGTGTTTAGCGGGGCGTCACACAAATTCCCTCACCTCCCACTATTTTGAGACATCATTCAGCCCTCTAATGTCCCAAGTTGTAAGAATCATTCTAAGGATGGGGTTGCTACCTTCTTTATGGCTACTGCACTCTCTAACCTTCCCAGGATATTTCCACC
The DNA here is from genome assembly GCF_017979445.1 of Akebia trifoliata. Lineage (NCBI taxonomy): Eukaryota > Viridiplantae > Streptophyta > Magnoliopsida > Ranunculales > Lardizabalaceae > Akebia > Akebia trifoliata. The sequence goes on along the minus strand of NC_141381.1, from coordinate 12,377,748 downwards.
AACTTCATTGTATTGATCATGCAAATGGGCTGCTCTTCTCATCAAGTTTCACGTTGGTAAACCCATGGCATTAAACACTATTATTAGGGCCGGAATTAGTCTTGGACACTTACCTCCAAATAGGCTCCTTTTTGTTATTGTTATTCTTTTTATTTTTCTTGGAGTTTTTTGTTGTAGGTATCCTTTATTCTTTCCTAACCCTTTTTTGAAGGCACTCTTATGATATATCCTCAATTAAGTCTTCTTTTATAGTTTTTTCATCCTCGTTTTTCGAATTTTCTAAAACAACAAAAGATAACTTAACAATATAACACATTCCTCGCTGCTTTTGTCTTCCTTATGAGTGTCGCTATGTATAGTCTATTATTACTTAAGTATTGATTTCTTATGGGCAGAGAGAGAAAAAGTTAGAACAGATTCTAATTTTCAATTTGAATGTAATAAAAAAAAATATTTCCTAAAAAAATGGTTTTGGCATGTACAAAGCACTGTCTTAAAATGAAATTCGTCCCTACTACGGTACCAAAGTCTGTAGGAGTACGTTCTGCAAGATTCAACAACCCACGTATCCAAAAGAGTACTCTACATTGGAACGTAACTTTGAACTTGATGATGTTATATGCTCTCACAACGAAGAATAAAGATGTACTGGTAGTCGAAAAATAAAATAGCAGAGAAATCGAGTGTGTTTTAAATCGACTAAGCAATGGATATAAATAAAAAGAAAGTGACTGTTTAGAAGAGTCACAAACCTATTCGAAAGTGCTGGTTTTGAATAGACACGTTGTGTTCTTTCAGAATATACACATTGATTCAAAATAAAGCATCTAGAATTTTTAAAAATTGGGCCTTGATATTTAAAGCAAAAAATAGGCCTTTGCGCACACCCACGTGAGGTGTAAATCTAAGATTTTGCATCCCCCTGCGCGCATGTCGTATGTGCACACACGCATTATGATTTTTGAACCGGTAAATTCAAATCCCAATTGGAACCTTGTGTTTTCCTTTTGGGCCCCCATGTGCGTGCGTGAACCCGCTCACTACTTTTATCCACTTTTAAGCTATTAAAAGCACAACTATTTAAGAATTGCAAATCAATTCTTCTCCTAGTCGATGTGGGACTAAAATTAATCAAGGAAAAAATAAAACTATCAACTAAATTTAAAGTAATAAAGTAAAAAAGTATAAAGTATAAAGTATAAAGAAAAAAAGCAAACATGGGATTGAATTAACCTATGGTTAATAGATTGACTTACCATATAGTTAAAACTAATTGAATATTAAAGGGTTTTCAAATTCAACCCTCTAAATTCCAACAATCGCCCATATGAATGCAGAAAACTCAAAATAAAATATATAAAGAGAGAGCACTTTGAACAACTATGTATCAGCATAGGTGTCTTTTCGACATGAACCTTACCTAGTATAAGTCTATCGGATTTACAAGTCGATCAGTGGACTTTAAGCCTTGAACTACCAATCTTTAATGTACACCAAAACAATGGACTATACATAAAAGTTACTTAATCAACTATCAAGTTCTATCGATGGTGTTCATTTTAGCCCTAAACATAATCTGGTATCATGAGTGCTTCAGAGAGCTTAGCCTAAACTCTCATAGAATCGGCCCAATTCTACACTATTTAGGTGTGCCTATGAAAAGTACCCTGATATACTCCACTTTTACAAGTATAGGCAACATTGAGAATTATAATTCAACCTTTCTTTTTTACAGACAACACTAAACACTTCATAGGAATGGACTTGGAATACTATGTTCCATTAGTGTTTTCTTTTAAATTATATTCAACTGGTTTTTCCATTGAACCTATTTTTTGGGATCTCCAATTAATTAGGTTTCGATTTCCATTGAAGTAATTTTTAATCAATAGGCTTTAGGCCCATTCCCCTCGAAGTCGATGAAACCGACTCTCTAGATAATCCTTTAGTTAGAGGATCCGCCAAATTTTATTTAGACTTTACAAAGTCAATGGAAATAATTCCATTAGAAAGTAGTTGTTTTATAGAGTTATGTCTCCATTTAATATACCTTGACTTGCCATTATATACATTATTTTTGTCCCTTGCAATAGCAGATTGGTTATCAAAGTGAATAGATATAGTAGATACTAGTTTAGGCCAAATAGGAATGTTAACAAGAAAATTTCTTAGTCACTCAGCTTCTTCACCAGTCTTGTCCATGACAATAAACTCAAATTCCATACTGGAACAAGCTATGCATGTTTGCTTGGTGGAGATCCATGAGATTGCTGTACCTCCAAGTGTAAAAATATAGTCACTAGTGGATTTCGACTCTTCCGAGTCTGATATCTAATTGGCATCACTGTATCCTTCTAATATGGCAGAATACCTATTATAATGCAGTTTATAATTCATGGTATACCTTAAGTATCTAATGATTCTCACCAACGCTTCCTAGTGATCATGTCTTAGGTTGCTAATGTATTTACTTAATCTATCTACTGAATACGCAGTATCTGTCATTGTACAGTTCATAATATATATTAAACAACTAATAATTTGAGAATATTCTAATTGAGAAATACTTTTACCAACATTTTTCATCAACTTACAATTTGGATCAAAAGTTGTTTTTGTAGGAATACAATCAAATTGATTAAAATGTTTTCAGAACATTTTTTATATAGGGAGATTGTGATAAACCAAATCCATTATTATTTCTAAAATTTTTATTCCAAAAATTACATCAATAGGACCTAAGTCTTTCATGTCAAAATTTCTAGAAAATATTTTCTTAGTTTTATTTACAACATTTATATTAGATCCAAAAATTAGCATGTCATCTACATTAGGCAAATAATCACATGAGTTAAAGATAGTTTTATAATAAACACACTTATCAGCTTCATTGATTATAAATCCATTTGATATCATTATATTATCAAAATTTTCATGGCACTATTTTGGAGCTTGCTTTAAACCATATAAGAATTTAATTAATCTATAAATTTTATTTTCATGTCTTTTAATTACAAATCCTTCCAGTTGGTCCATATATATTTTTTCATCAAGTTCTCAATTTAAAAAAGTAGTTTTTACATCCATTTGATGAATTTCTAATTTATAAGTGGAAGTTATAGTAATAGGAATTCTAATAGAAGTGATCCTAGTAACAAGAAAATAAGTGAATTCTTCATCTTCTCCAACCCGTCCAAAACAGCCAACAAATTTTTTTAAAAAAATTTATTTAGTTTTAAAACTTCAACCTCAAATTCACGACAAACGGTTTGCCGTCGACAACCAACACAGAAGGGAGAAACGTCCATAGTCGTGTTTTCTACAAAAGTCACCCAATCTCTTTCCATTTTACTTTCTTTTTTATCCCGTATCGTCAAAAATCAGTCGTATTTATATATAGGGATTTTGAAAATTTCACCTCGAATTTCATCGGTTTTGGGATCAAACTATCCTCCGTCGCAGAAGGGAGAAAGGACGACGGCGTCGAGATCTTCGAAACCACCGGGTTAGATTCGAAAATCAACTTCTTTGAAGTACGGTCCATCTCGATTTTTGTGTTTTTCACCTCAATTTATGAGCACGTGCTTCGATCATCTCGCATAGAGATAGTAAGGAACTCTCAAAATCTTGATATCAGACTGTGAAAATTTCATTTAGGATTTTATTAAAAATTTGTGGTGAGTTTCCAAAAATATAGAATTTAATTTATTATTTCAAATTCATGCCAGAACTTGCATATTTGATATGTTTAATTGTCTTTTATAATAAATTATACGTGGATAGGATATTTCAACGGGTCATTTCCATCAATTGGGTCCTGTGCACTGCTTGGACCCCGTTTCGATATAAATTTTGTACTTTTTCAATATTATTTATAATAAATGAATTCTATAGTTGGAAAATATGATTTAATATTCAATGAACTCATATTGAGTTGATGAATATTAGAAAATAGATATTTTATTTGATAGATTGAAAATTGTAAAAATCGTAAAAAGGGAAAAATGGTATGAAATGGTAAAATGTCAGAGTCACACCCGAGGGGTGATGTCTGCATTTCATATTGTTGTGTTGTGTGTGGGTCGGTAAACGAATATCTAGGGATAATGTTACTGGTTGCATGTTTATTTACTTTCTGTTAGCTCGAGGCACTATTTACTTTTCCGTTCTGTTATTTATATTAGGTCGGGTGGCCACACTTGCATGGTAGGAAACTGGATATCCATTTTCAACCTTGTATTGTTAATTTCTCTTTTATTTTTAAATAAAAATAATATATATATATATATATTTATATATATAACTATTTTGTGAGTTGTTAAAGAGTTTGTGAATGCCTGAAGGGATAGTGCGTCATATCATCCGGAGTGGTGTACTATCCTGTGATGTACGTAGGGACCACCAAGCTCATACGTGGTATGGGACGTGTATGAGAGTAAAGTCACAACTGGAATCCGGGTTTATTCCTCTCTATCTTTACCAGTGAACTTGTAATGTAAAGGTGGTCGTATACAAATTGTTTGTATATTTGAGAATCACATGTACGCCTGATAGGCATTGACGAAGATGATTAGTCAGTGATCACTAATAATCTATAGTAGTCGAACGTTTGGACACAACAAAAATAGACCCATTGCTTATGGTCACTTCAAATGGCTAGCTAGAGCCGGATAAATAATCAACCAAGCGTGGTAAGTGCAGCGACCGGTCACAAAATCAGGAATTAAAAGCCAGAGAAGAATTGTAACATCATGTCCCGACTGGGAGCGATCTAATCGTGAATCTCAACTCTCTAATTCCAATACTCTACTATATTGTATTATGCATCTATTGCCTTACTTTGATATATAAAATGAAATGTATGTTTAATATTTCTATTTGGTCAATTAGATTTGTATATAAAGAAAATGCTATAGTAAGTATTATTGATTGATGTAAATTCAATTTTAAAATGTTTAGTTGCTCATCCCTAGTTATATGTACCAGTTAATCATAGTTTATTCTGTAAAACTTTGCATATGTTAAAATGATTTAGTATGCTTATTCGTTTATATTAGGAGGGGTTATTAGTAGAAATTATTTGTTTCCTTACTGGATAATCATTATTACTCATCCTTTCCTTCTCCATTTTTTTAGCTTCAGAGCCTGCAATTGGCGAGATGGGCATAAAACCAGTGAGTAGGGACCATCTGGTGGGTCAGATAGACGACCAGAGTCCATTACCTTGTGAGTACTGGGGTTATTACCCCTATTGGTGTCGAGTCGTCTAAGAGTAATATAGATTTTGGTTGTGAGCGCTAGGAATTTTGTTAGAGTGAGAAATTTCTGTATAATCGTGTATATAAATTTCTTCTTATACACTGTGATTTTCGTACGTTATTAGATGTATATAGACTTCCGTTAGTATTATATTTTGTCTGTAAATATGTAAGATTGTATGTCGTTTATCAGGTATAGGTTGAATGCCTTGGAATGGTAACATAAACAGAGGAGACTATGTCGAAATTTCGAGGTGCTACCTTGTGCCTCAAGATCTAGCATGTGGCTTTGTGTTAGCGTTTGGCGGGGCGCCACAAAAAAAAAGAAAACAAAAATTTACATAGGGTATTAGAATAGGAAAATGCATATCAATGGTTCTTATCCTTGTTCACAACCATTTATCAAAATCTCTCCTGAGTTCGGATAATGTCCACATCGTCATCACTAATGTAGATTATTTCTTGCTCCAGTCTTTGGACTTTCTCTTTTTTTCTATATTTGAGACCATTGCCTCAGAAGATTGATTATTAATAAAGAAAAAAATGAGTTGATTAGCGAAAGAAACCCAGATCAGTTACAAACCAAGTCTAATTTGCTTACCAATTCCTTTCATTGTTTTCATAGGCATTTTTCCTTTATCTTTTACTGTCTTTGCTTCTCCATCCTATCGAATAACACAAAGCAAAAACACAAAAACATTGTTCAGCATGCATGCAACCTTGTAAATATACTATACATATACATATCGTATACACAAGTAAATGTTTACCTCCTATTTCTTCCTCTTTTTCATCTACATTTTCCTCTGCCCTTTTCCCCACCATCTCTCATCCTCCTTCTTCTTCTCTCCTCTCCGCCTCCTTTCTAGCCTCCGAGTCTGATGGCTCCCTTTATACTTTTCTATCTTTCACTCTTTCATTGATTTCTTCATCTTCTTATTCACTCTCCCCCTCATTATTACTACTTGACATCTCTCCTTCTCTACTTTATTCTTTTGTCATTTGATAATTCTTTTTTTTTGTCCTCTTCTCATCCACTACCTCCTCCTCCAGTGAGGCAAGGGGACTCTTAAATCCTTCTAAAGATTTTTCTACTTCTTGTTTTTTGCTTGAGGAGCTAGAACTTTCTTTAACTTTATCTCATTCTTTCTAAGACTTTAGCAAAGCTTCTTATTCCTCTCCTATTGCCTCTATCCCAGTCATCTTAGGTACCTCTATTTCTTCTGTCACTACAAACAATAGTAACATGTTTATTTTTTTCAAGTTAACAAAAAAAATGGAAAAAAGAATCGTAAAGTTACTATTTCATCAGCTTTGTAATATCAAGAACCTTCTGTTTATGACAGCTCGCCATAGAGGTCGCTAATTTACAGAGTGTGTTGTGTGTTTTACTTTTATTTCTTTGGTTCATCCATTTTTTTAATAATTAACTTAGAGTCCATGACATTGATATAGGGATAGAGTTCAAATTAGCCGTTTTTCCTATCTCAATTATATGGACATATTGCACTTTATGTTCCCATGATAACGAGTTCTTCAGAATCCTGGGTTGAAGGCATACCTAAGATACTCTACTGTACTATAGCCATTGGGACATTATTTTTCCATTTTTTTCATTTATCCCTTTTCTAACCATCTAGAGTCTTGGATTTCTTATCTAATGTGGTCTTTTGAATGACATAGGTTTAAAATGTCAATAGCTTAATCCTTTTGTTTTCTACTTTCCTAACCTAATTTAGGGCTTTGTCGTTCTATCTCTTTTTTTACCTTCATCTATAGATTTGTCTATCAGATGTGCCTTCCTTGACAAGTCTTCATTCTTTCGTCTTCTCTTCTTACTGGGCTCTTTTGCCACAATCGTTTTAGCTTTGCTCTTTCGGCCTTTTGTCGAGCTTCTCTATTTTTTCCTCGATTTCTTCATCTTTAGACTCCACCATAGTCTAGTTTTTCCCCTTCTCTTTCTTCTTTTTTGCCTTTTCTTTTTTTGCCTCGAAATTGACCTCCTCGACATCTTCAAGGTCCCGAAATATTGTGGTCTTTCGTGTCTTCCCTACTATCTTTACATCACATCCCCAATCCATTGTCTAATCCGAGGTTAGATACATTCCCTCTCCAGCCCATATCATGTAATTGGGCACATGTTCAATCTCTTGCTATCCTGTTCATGCTGGCCCAAATCTAGAACATTCAAATGCATCATGTCTTCACATGTGGTTGGAAGTAATCAATATACCCCAATGTCTTCATCCCAACCCTTGGGTTCATTGAAACTTTTGGATCTTCAACTTATGTCCAATTGGAGTATCGCCTCTTCAAATAATTTTCCATTAGCCCATCCTCCTTTTAGAATCCATGGGGGATGTCTCGCTCATATCCCAACTGAAGGGCCATTCGGTGTGGATTATACACCACATGCATTGCCCAGTCATCAATTTCTTACTAATTCACCACCAAAAGATAAGTGGGCATCCCAAGAAAATACCTGGGGGTGATTATTTTGTTCATGTAAACCCAAGAAACCCCATTTCCGCTCACGTTCTCTCATGGCCTGAATAGTGGCTCTGCCTTATATTGCTTTTGGGCATACGACTTTCATACCAAAGTTTGGCCCCATTAAGTACTGCAATGTGCATCTCATTGCTGGCTTCTCATCCCCAAGACAACACGCACAATAAATAGTCGATGAGACAACAATTGCAAGACCAAGAAGGGCCTACACATACATTTTGCCATCTTTAGCCCATCAATCCCACTAGGCCTTCTACTAGCCTAGGTTGTCAGATCTTCATGAAAATCATCAAGTGCCCGTTATAATTGAGCCATTATTAGACTAGCTAAAAAACTATTTTTGCTCGCCAAAATTTGAGTCACGACATTCTGTGTTATACTTTTGTTGAGAGATCTTCACCACAGACGTGCACGTTCCACCTTCTATTTGGAAGATGTCAATCACTTTAGATAATACTATTCATTATTTAGGACTTAGGATCAACAAGTACCCTATTGTTGTGCTACATATAACGAAAGAGAATTGTCCCAATTTGATCCTTGAGTGTCTTGGAGTTCTACTTCCTATTGAGGGATACTCTTACGTCAATACTATTAGACTTATTTGCTACATGATACATTTGGGATATTACCAGATAGATAGATGCTCATGGATGAGGTAAATTTTAGTTATTATTATTATTAAATTATTTGTATTATATATATATATTTGATATTATTTATTAATATTTTAACTTTATATTAATTATTTATCTTAGAGTTCTACCTTCTATTGGTATTGTGTGGAGCAACATTATTTCTAAATGCATCAAATAGTACTGTTGATATCATTTTACTTCATTTTCTTGCATAGTCATTGCTCGTTTGCAAAATAAAATCAATACTATTATAAATTATCAAATCATTGTTTGCAAAAAAAAAACATCTCATCCTTTTTATATTGAAGTTCTCATCAAATAATCCATTGTCATTTTTTTTTATTTATGAAGATGAATAATTTGTAATCAAATAAGATAATTAAAATAAAGAATAGACAAAAATTTGTTTACGAGTTCATTGCACAATCTGACAACTACGTCCCCAAGCTCTAGTGAAGCGATCCACTACTTTTAAACGTAGATATTACATGGCAACCCTTTACAGATATACAAAACTAAACACTTAAATATTAAAGAATTATAATTATTTTCTAATTGATTTTCTATATGTCGATCAATTGTGTCCAATATGTCTACAACGGCTACAATGTGATGGTAGCACATCTTGAGCATTGATATTCTTTTTATCATCCTTTAGACGATTAAATTGGCGTGGGGTCACTATTGATAAACTTTGTTTTTCTCATTGTAGAGGATTTTGTAACTCATATGAAATTGGAATATCTTTCATATAAGTTGTATAACACTATTTATATCTTTCAATAGTAAATTCGTAAGAACAAAATTGATACTTATCCAATCTTTTAATATTACATATTGGCATAAAATAAGTATTTGGGCCCATTTTCTACACTTACAATATCTACAATCTATTTCAATTACATGTATTCTTGATTTTGCATGATCATAAACCTCAAATCTCATATCATTAATAATTAAGAGTTCACAAGTAATTATTTTTTATATTATTTTTTGAATTTTATTTTTCATCCTCTAAACTAATTGAGAATCCCAAGTAAGACTCTTTAATTTATGTATATTATATAATTCAATTATTTTACATATAATTTCTTCTAATAGTTTAATTATTTTGATCTATGTCTATTGGTTTCATACGTAATTTCATTAATCATAAATTAAAACTTTCATTCGCATTTTATCGTATTATTCTAAAATGAAGAATGGGAGAATAACTTACAGCTCAATATACTAATGCATGTGTTAGATCTTCCTCTGATATAATCCAATTACATATTTCGATATTTTCTCTCTTAATTAGTGTAGATATGTCGGTTTCGAAACCTTTGGAGAGGTCTGAGCTAATCTACATGGGTTAAGGAGTCACCATCATTTAATTAAAATGTGAATGGAGACTATAAAAATATTTTTAATATCAATTTTTTGATTTGTAGTGACTCACATATCCAAATGATAAGGGGAAATAATCTACCTAGAAATCTAAGGTAAGAAGGTTCAGTTGAGGAACAAAGAAGATGTTAGGCACCTTGTCCCTCACATCCTAAGTTGATTACCAATATATGACCAAATGTGAAGATTAAAAAATTCTTTTTGATTTTTGAAAATAAAGAAAATTATAGAGAAAATTAAAAGAACTATAGTCTAGTTTTAGAAAACAAAGAATTTGAATTAATGAGCAAGCTAAAATAAAAATGTTGCTTAGTGAAATTTTTTGTGAGCCTAGGATTTTAATGAGAATCCATATGGATTTCACCTTCTTGGATCCCAAGACTCTTTTAAGAGGTTATGTGCTCACTTGGGACCATCTTTTTGTTGGTTTAACATTTAGGAGGTGTCCATGAGTTGGACACTACCATGGAAAGATTAGGGACCTTATGCATGAGTTTTGTCTTTTTTGGGATTATTTTTATTAGCTTAGAGAGTTAGGTGTAGATCTAGGTAAATCCCCACCTTTGACCTATAGTTATTTTAAAGAAAATATAGTGATGTGTGTATACATAGTGTATGCATGTAATGGACTTCGAAAAAGAAGATTACCTCTAAAGAAGGATTACTCTTTAGTTCTTAAGTCATTAAAAAAGAAAATAAGAAAATGTCTATTTTAGAAATTTAAATTTATAGAGAAAGTAAATAAAATAAAGAATATCTACAATAAGAATTTAAAACGTGCAAGGAAAGTAAATAACAATAAACAATTATTTTAATATTGTTGAGGACTTATTGAGGACCTATATGAGGAGATTACCTCTAGGAGGTTCTACCCTCTACCTTCATGCATCAAACTATCTCTACCTCCATGCATCAAACTAAAGCAAAGTAAGATTTACATTATTAAAACAAAGAAAGCTTAAAAAATACTTGCTTAAATATAAAGAAGGGGAGTAAATAAAAGAGAGGGATTTAAAAGGGGATTATATAGGAAACATCTAAAGAATCATAACAAAACCCCACCTTAGTCTCTTCTTCTTGGTTAGAAGATTCTTGGGTGTTTGGAAAAGGATTTGGATAGAGTTTTGGTAGGCTAGGGGGTTTTAAGGAGAAACTTGGATAGAATTTTATATCACTTAAGCTCCACTTCATTTGTCTTAGATGAGAGTCCTATTTATAAGGTTTTAAGAGACCCTTGTGGATAAACTTATCCTAAATCCTAAGGTTCCCAATACACTATAAAAACATCATTATTTAGAGGCATTTTCAAAGCAACGTTTTTAGGAAAATGCCGCAAATTCCAAATCAATAGGAGCACTCTTCTACAAACGCTGAACAAGCCAGATGAATAGGGACATTTGTTAAAAAAATCACTGTTAAATCCAAATCAACACGTCAAGTTTGAAATTTTTAGCACGATTCATTTCTATCAAATTTTTTGTGGTATTTTATCTACTTTTTGGTGCATTCCCTCACTATCTATCTCTCTAATCCTCTCCTCTCTTCCTCTAACTCTTTCTCGCTCTCTCCCTTTATCCAAAAGCCCTAAAAATTAAAGCATCTCAGTCTAACTTCATCGGCACCGTTGCCAATTCACTGGTGAGCTCTCTCTCTCTCTCTCTCTCTAGATATATATATATATATATTTGTGTGTGTGGTCAATCGAGTCACCGTATTCTATACTCAATAATGATAGATTTGGTGAGTAATGAGGGTAGAAATTTCTTTCAAAAGGAATCCAATATTTAATCATCTTAGTTTGTATCAGAACTGATCATTGTTCATGCTTAGCCTATATAGATGATTATTTGGAAGCTTTGTTTTTTATGTGAAGGTAATTAATTACCTATGTTCAAACTAGAAAGGTTGCCATCCTACCCTAGATATTTTTCCCCAAATTGTTTGTTATTTGAAAAAAAATAAAAAAAAATTTACCTCTCTTGAGAGACCTTTGTTGGTGTTGAAAGCGCCCTCGATCCGCGGGGTGTGCGGATTCGATTTTGACCTTTGAGGTTTGGGAGTCGCCACCTAGTTATTATGGTCTAGGAACAAAACTGACTCTAAAACGGACAATAAACTAATCTACTACAGTAAATCTGAATCCCGGGATCATGTTACGGGGTTGGAAGGTGTTAGGTACCAACACCGCCCAGCCAATGCTGGTCTCTACTTATCCCAAATAAAATTACATTGCTAACAAGACCTAAATAATAATAAAAAATAAAAATACTCACCTTTTCCGAGTGCAACGATTTTATTCCCTCAGATTTGATAAAATCGTTCCTTGTACCGTAATCATTGCTTCGTTCTGTCTCCGGATCTGATTTCTGATCTCCGAGGCAAGGTATCTCTTTCTTATATCTGGATTTTTCAAACATTTTTATGGATTTTGAGGTGTTTTTGAAGGGCTTCTATGTTTTTTCAGGCTAAAATCGAAGTATGGGTGTTAGGTAAGGAGTTGGGGCTTCAAAATTAGGGTTTTGACGGTGTTATGGAGGCTTCTTCACCTACTTTTTCTAGGATTTTCTCTTTGATACGAAAATAGGGTGTGGAGGCTCCTATTTATAAAGTGTTTAGAAGAATTAGGGTTTGATTAGGATTTTTTTAGAGTTTTAATTAGGGTTTTGACTTTGGTCTCATGAGATGGACTTAGTCTTTAGGACTTTGACTTAGGGTTTTGACTTTAGTCTTATGAGATTGACTTTAATACTGTACTTTAGTCTTACTTAATTGACTTTAATTTTGACTTTAGTCTCATTTGATTGACTTTAATATCTTGACTTTAGTCTTGCTTGATTGACTTAAAATTTTTGGAAAACCCCTCTCTATTATATCTTTAATTCTTTGGACTCCCAAATGAGGGGTCCTTAAAGAAATATCTTGCGAACCATCAACAATTTTGCCTGAAAGCTTGATTGATCGATTTTTTTGTTCATATTTTAAAATTAATTTTATTAATGTTTCACTTTACATTATTTAATGATTTATTTTTTAATTTTGAAACTTTTAATTATTAAAATTGTGAAATTACCATTTTGCCCTCGGAGAGGATTTTTTACGTTTTAAGTCGTTTTTCCATGTTCAAGGATGTTTTGGAATCAGTTTTTCGTAAGGAATTCAATGGGAATGTTGGTTTTTGTCATTTATGAAGTTTTTTGTATGAAATGGTCGAGAACTTTATGAGGGGTATTTTCGTAATTTTGTCAAATTTTGTGAAAATTGGCAAAGTGGTTTACTTAGTTTCGATTTGTTATTTTATGTGTTTGAGTGGATTTTCCTAAGCGTAATGCAGGCTCTAGGGTTGTTTTGATATTAGGGGTATTTTGGTAATTTAGTCATTTTTAGTGATTTTTATCGTGAAGCTTCTTTTTGGTTTGCAAGATGATGATTTCTATGTTTCTAAGGTCGTATTTTCGTAATGTTGCGTGGTTTCTAAGTTTTGTCAGTTCGAGATACCTCATCCGGATTTCTGAAACATATCTGGTAACAAAATAAAGCATTGGAATAGACATCTATCATTGGAAATCTTTGCGATCGGGTTGATGACTTGATTAATCAGGCGGATGCAAAAATGAGGTGTCTACAGATGCCCCTCTTTGGTAGAGGGTTGAAGCAAACTAGATAGCAAATCTATTTTAGTAGATAGTGCGATATCCGAATGCCAAAGCTAGTGACAGTTCATTTTGCAGCCTGATTTAACAATTCGTCGAGGTGTTCGGATCCTTGAGCGTAAAACTCTCCCCAAACTAGAAAAATGTCAGGTCCTTGAGCGCGAGCTCTCACTGGAAGTGTCAGATCCTTGAATTTTAGAAAATTCTCCTTTACTGATGTAACAACTGTGCAAGTGTGTGGGCTCAAAATCTGAGATAGATTTCAAAGAGTTTGAGTTGGAAATGAGTCAAATCTGAGCATAAAGTAAATATAAACTGAGCATAATTCCAAGAAAACCCTTGGCGGCATCTGAGCACAATTCCGAGAAAACCTCGACGGTAATTGAGCATAGTTCCGAGAAAACCCTCGGCGGCATCTGAGCATAATTCCAAGAAAACCCTTGGCGGCATCTGAGCATAGTTCCAAGAAAACCCTTGGCGGCATCTGAGCATAGTTCCAAGAAAACCCTTGGCGGCATCTGAGCATAATTCTGAGAAAACCCTCGGCGGCATCTGAGCATAATTCCAAGAAAACCCTTGGCGGCATCTGAGCATAGTTCCGAGAAAACCCTAAGCGGCATCTGAGCATAATTCCAAGAAAACCCTTGGCTGCATCTGAGCATAGTTCCGAGAAAACCCTCGGTAGCATCTGAGCATAATTCCGAGAAAACCTTTGGCGGCATCTGAGCATAAGAAAACCCTTGACGGCATCTGAGCATAGTTCCGAGAAAACCCTCGGCGGCATCTGAGCATAATTCCAAGAAAACCCTTGGCGGCATCTGAGCATAGTTCCGAGAAAACCCTCGGCGGCATCTGAGCATAATTCCAAGAAAACCCTTGGCGGCATCTGAGCATAGTTCCGAGAAAACCTTCGACGGCATCTGAGCATAATTCCAAGAAAACCCTTGGCGGCATCTAAGCATTATTCTGAGAAAATCCTCTGCGGCATCTGAGCATAATTCCAAGAAAACCCTTGGCGGCATCTGAGCATAGTTCTGAGAAAACCCTCGGCGACATCTGAGTATAATTCCAAGAAAATCCTTGGCGGCTCTAACTGAGTAAAACTGAAGACAAAGAAATAAATCTGGGAAAGAAACGATTGAAAATGAATCTGGAACAGAGTGGTTGAATCTGGGAATGAATATATTTGTGAGATTCAGAATGCATTTGTTTGAACCTCAAGGTTTTATCAAAAAAGTTTTGTGAATTTAGAACCTGAGTTTTTATTTCTTTTGAACCTCAAGGGTTTTTTCAAAAAATTGTTATCAAAAGGGTAGTCTTAAGTTTGGGGTTCCCATTATCTTTTAGGATTAACATTGCTCAAAAACAAAATGTCCCTACTTTGACAATGTAGTGGCATTGAAGATAATTGAACACATCATGCAAAAATTTAAAAAAAAAGGCCCCTAGTATAAGGGGGAAAAGTTACATTAAAGAAGAAAAAGAAAATGCCCTTTGTATGAAGGTTTGAAATATTTGATTACCACAAGCGCAATAAAGATCCAACTTTTAATTTTAATTGATTTTATTGAAGATTTTGAGTCAGGCTCAAGAGAACAAAAAATATTTTCTTTTGAGACTCATCATAGAATTCACTTTTCTCTCCCTTGGTTCACTTGGGGAAGTAAACATTTTCAGATCGATCGTAGACAAGATACCTGTGATTTCCGAGTCTTTGCCTGGTTTAAGCTAAGTATTGTCCTTGACGATTCAGACTTCTGATGTTTCAGCTCGGGCCACTTTCAGCTTGGGATTTTCTTCTATTTTTCTTTATTGCTCTAACTTTTGCCTAGATTGCCTTTTCAGGTTTTCAATCTAGCGAGCTTGCTCTAGCTTTTGCCTAGATCGCCTTTTCAGGTTTTCGTTCTAGCGAGCTCTTTCTTTTTTCTTTGCTCTGATTGTTGTCAAAGTTGTCTTTTCAGATTTTCAACCTTGCGAGCTTGCCTTAATTCTTGCCTAAGTCGTCCTTTTCGGGTTTTCAACTTAGTAGGCCTTATCATTTTTTTTATCTTTTTCTTCTCCTCTAAAGTTCTAGAATTACTGTCTGATCATGCTTTGCTACCCTCCTTGACTTTTTCACACGGTACTTAGGAGGACTTTTATAGGTAGGCTTGGGACTAGGCATAAAAAGAATGGAATTTTGAGGCTCAAAAACCCAAATGCCCCATGTGTGGCATTTCATTTAAAAAAAATTTCTTAAACTTTCTTCCCCATTTTGGATGATATTTCTTTTTCTTTTGAATTTTTTTTTTTTAGATTTTTTCTTTGTCGAGGAATCTATTTTTTTTTTATTTTGATGTGGTCGGGCCTGAAGTAACTTCTCAGGTTGCCTACGTACCCCTAATTTTTGAGATCAGAACAAAACGTAGTTCGGATTTTTCCCTCCCTTAGGTTAGGTGAATGAGCTGAGAAAGAAAAAGGCATCATTTTTTTTTAAAAGATTGCAAGGGGCTGAAAACGGAGATATTGAATTGGGTAGCAAGAAAATTGATTCGATCAAAGATGGCCTCCTTAAATGTAGTACCGTTTGATCTGGTCAAGGTTGGCTGGTTCTGGTAATTCGATTTCATCATGATCTTGAAGTCTGACAGTTTTTTTTTTGATAATATTTCATTGACGATGAACAGATCCCCTAATTTGGTTTGAACTTCCCTCTAGAGTCAAAGATAAGTGCTCGATTCTCTTTGAGTACTAAATCCCCGACTTGTAAGTGACGGGCCTTGATCTTTTTGTCAAAGGCACGGGCAACTCTTCTTTGATAAACTTGCATGTGATACAAAGCTCTTAGTCATTTTTCTTCGATCAAACTTAATTCTTCATACCGTTGACGAACCCAATCTACTTCTGACAATTGACTTTCCTTAAAGGCCTTGAGATACGAGATTTACATTTCAACCGGTAAGATTGCTTCCTTATCATACATTAGAAAGTAGGGAATAGCTCCAGTGGAAGACTGTATTGAAGTATGATGTGCCCCTAGTATGAATGGTAACTTCTCTAACTAATCCTGGTGTGATTGACACATTTTCCTGATGATTGTTTTGAGATATTTTATTGGCTGCTTCAACCGTTTCATTAATCTAAGGACGGTAGAGAGATAATGTGATGTCGAATCTCGAACTTTGAACATAAAGTGATAACCTAAGCTTTGATGTACGACCCATTATTAGAGATCAATACCGCTTCAACTGTTTCATTAATCTAATAATGGTAATCTATTCTGGGAGCTCTACTATGTTAAGAAGTCTAGCACTGATACATTTTGTAAGATCTTCTTTGATATCATTTTATCAATTCAATATCTAATCCGTGTAAGACAACACCCAAGCTTGCACCTAACATATCCTCATAGGCCCACGCGAACAAGTCTTTTGAAATTTCAAAGAAAATTCATTATCCCCTTGTGTTCCTCTAGAGATAGGATGGTTTCTATTTGAATCTCTTTAGGAATTTATTTCTGTTCCCAGGTCAATGACCTTTGCTTTCTTGAGCCCGACTCTTATCTTCTTGTTCATGAGAAAGATATATCCTTGAAGCTAGATTATTAGTTAATTCTTTAATGCGCTCGAGGTATTCAAAAAATTTCTTTGTCCGATCAATTTCAGATGGGGTGACAGA
This sequence comes from Akebia trifoliata, assembly GCF_017979445.1. Lineage (NCBI taxonomy): Eukaryota > Viridiplantae > Streptophyta > Magnoliopsida > Ranunculales > Lardizabalaceae > Akebia > Akebia trifoliata. Next base: position 12,360,648 of record NC_141381.1, on the reverse strand, counting down.
TACCTCTATAGACTCGATAAACTAACTCGACTCAACAGGAAAATAGTAGACTCGATCTAAAGAAAATATGACATTGAAAAATTGGACTCGAGCTAACTCAAATAACTCATGAAAACTTAATACAACTACCCACAATGGGCTTGATTAGGACTGAGGACTGAAACATTGCTTACAACCAACATGATTGAGGCACGGTGATCTTCAGGGGAACAACTGTGCGATATTGAGAAATTCTGAGGTTATTTCTAACTGTTGACTTGGTACTGACGTTTGTTCTAACTGATCGGACTTACAACCCTAGCTAGACGATAGACGATTGAGCTTAGGTACAATGATAACCATTAATCCTTTTTGAAGGTGAATTTAACCAATTTCAGTGTCACCCCCTTGATAATATTTTAAATGAACCCTGAGATCTTATTTAATTTTGTGCACCAATCCATTAAACAATTCATCCATTCAATGATTATTTAGAAGGAAAATAATTTTATTGCACTCTTGAAAATAATGTTTTTATTGAATAACAATTTTTACATCTAATTATTTTTTGCAATCATTTTCTTTTTAGAAAAATATATTTTGATAATTTTATAAGATCCATGCAAAAAATAGATTTTTGGTAAAAAAACATATTTTTGGTAAAAAATATATTTCAAAAAATTTTCATGCAAAAATAGATCTTTTGTAAATAATTTTTCCTTCATTTTCTTTTCTTTTGGAAAACATTTTCTTCTGAAAATTATTTTTTCTCTAAAAAATAGTTTTTTATTTGAAAAGTATTTTCTCTTGGAAAATCTTATTCTTATAGAAAATATTTTCTGGAAAACATTTTTTCTTAGAAAACATTTTTTTTTTAGAGAACAACATTTTTTTTGGAAAACATTTTTTTAAAGAACACTTCTTTTGGAAAACACCTTTTCTGGAAAATACTTTCTTTTTGTAAACCATTTTTCCTTTTTGAAAATTTGATTTCTATTTCGATTTAAATGGCCCGGCCCATAATGATTGTTGGATCCAAATGGACTGGGTCGAGTTTAAAATGGATTTTTTTATTGGGTTGGTGTACCCAGTGATACTATAATTTCAAATCAGGTTAAACAACAAAAAATATATCCTTGAGGACAAACACGCACATTCCTGATCTCATCATTCATATACATTCATCCCATCATTCACATGCATTCTGATCTTATCATTCACATACATTGATCTCATCATTCACATGCGTTCTGATCTCATTATTCACATACATTCATCATTCACAAGGTTCCATTCAATAAACAACCTGGAAACACCCACGCTAATTTCGAGTCGTGACCTACAAGGAAGGTTTCTAGACTCTAAGCTTACTACGTGCAATGCATTTTTATCTGGCCATCCTTTCCCAAGCACACCTATATACCTTTCGATACGTAGTGACTTGGTTTGATATACCGTATAGGTGATAATCTAAATCCTCAACTCACTTCTATGAAGCCAAAAACAGCCAGTTTGATCTCTAGTTGAGAGGTGGCGCACAATGCTGAGCAAGGGCCCACTTAAATACCTCTCGTCTAGAATAGACGTAGTCTATCTCCCTCGTATAGTAGGGTACAGTGGGGCAAGATCTTGCTTAGACACTGGTTTTGACCAAGAAGTGCAATTGATATACTTAGATTATCTTTTACATACCTATGGGGACGAGTCAAGAGTTGTAGCTTTCATAAATGGTTTGGCATCCCACGAGGGGACCAACCACGTACTAGTACTACGTTGGCAATCGGGACATGTGACTGTGTGGCTCACAATAGGTCAAAGGCTCAGGTCGCTCCAGCCTGGGTGCATCAATATATTTCTCAGAATCACCTGATCAGACGGTACTGATGTCCCAGTTTGATATACCCTAATGTACGTGACTGGAGTTGTGGTTTTCCTGAATGACATCGCATCTCCGAAGAGACCGGGCCACGCACTAGTGCCACGTTGGCTATATAGGACGTGTAAATGTGCAAAATAGTAAACGTGCATGTGGTGTGTGCAAAGCAGGGTGGGGTGTGCCCAGGGCTTTTTCAAACAAGTAGGCCCATAAGCCAGATCAAACCATTAAAATATGGATATTAGAAAATGTGATCATACAACATAAATATCCAAAGCATTAAAATCAAGATTAAAGCTTGCACATCAAAATATATATGAATCAAAATCATGGCAAATCAATTAATGATCATGGCATTTTTATAATTTTTAAGATCCAATCAATGATCACTTTTGGGTGATCCAAAATAAATCGAGATTCCAATAGATGTTACATTGATGATAGAATGATAGTTGTTGAGATGAGGAGCGATGAACCCTTTTTTTTTAATTATAAAAACAAACTAGAAACACAACCCAAAAGAAAATCAAAGAGAAAGATCCTAGTGCCAAATGAGCTTGCTCTCAGGAACATTAACTATGTTAACACTAGATAAATTTGGATTTTTGGTGAATTAAAAAAATACAATCTGAACTTGCATCGATGATATCTAGAGCTCCCGATAACGAAATCGATTGAATTTAGATTCTAAATTTATCTACTCGATGGGATCTACATTTTATTAATAGGTGCCTAGACATAATTCTAAATAGAATATTCTGTAAAAACGTTTTAACATTGCTGTCCCAATCTTCATTCAGCAGAAATTCCAAATTTACATATTAAGCTTGCATCGATGATATCCAAGGCTCCTGATAACGAAATCGAGCGAATTCAGATTCTAAATTAATCTACTCGATGAGATCTACATTTTATTAAAGGTTACCAGACTTAATTCTTATTAGAATATTCTGTAAAAACGTTTTAACATTATTATTCCAATCTTCATTCAGCAGAAATTCCAGATTTACAGATTGAATTTGCATCGATGATATCTAAGGCTCTCGATAACAAAATTGAGTGAATTCAAGTTCTAAATTAATCTACTCGATAAGATCTACGTTTTATTAATAGGTGCCCAGACATAATTCTTATTAGAACATTCTATAAAAACCTTTTAACGTTGCTATCCCAATCTTCATTCAGCAATAATTCTAGATTTACATATTGAACTTGCATCGATGATATCTTAGGCTCCCGATAGCGAAATCGAGTGAATTCAGGTTCTAAATTAATCTACTCGATGGGATCTACATTTTATTAATAGGTGCCCAGACTTACTTCTCACTAAAATATTCTATAAAAATATTTTAGCATTGTTGTCCCAACCTTCATCATTCTATCCTTTTCATATGTCAATTTGAATCTCTCATTATTTAGGCGTCATCAAAAAGTGACCCTTAATTGGACAAAAATACAATACCAAAAATCATCCACAATCTAGCCACAAAAATAAATAAATAAATAAATAAAATAAGTCAAACTAAATAAAAAAAACTAGGTCATCCTGACAATGCTCCCATACTTGAGATTTTTCAAGTCTGATCCTCAATAGTCCCCAGTGGAGTCACCACTGAAAGCGCCCTCGATCCGCGGGGTATGCGGATTCGCTTTTGACCCTTGAGGTTTGGGAGTCGCCACTTAGTTATTATGGTCCAGGAACCAAACTGACTCTAAAACAAATAATAAACTAATCTACTACAGCAAATCTGAATCCGGGGATCATGTTACGGGGTTGGAAGGTGTTAGGCACCAACCCCGCCCGGCCAATGCCGGTCTCTACTTATCCCAAATAAAATTACATTGCTAACAAGACCTAAATAATAATTAAAAAATAAAAATACTCACCTTTTTCGAGTGCAACGATTTTATTCCCTCAGATCTGATAAAACCGTTCCTTGTACCATATTCCTTGCTTCGTTCTGTCTCCAGATCTGATTTCTGATCTCCGAGGCAATGTATCTCTTTCTTAGATCTGGATTCTTCAAATTTTTTTATGGATTTTGAGGTATTTTTGAAGGGCTTCTATATTTTTTTCAGGCTAAAATCGAAGTATGGGTGCTAGGTAAGGAGTTGGAGCTTCAAAATTAGGGTTTTGACGGTGTTATGTAGGCTTCTTCACCTACTTTTTCTAGGGTTTTTTCTTCACCTACTAAACTAATCAAATCAATCTCATAAGACTAAAGTCAAAGAAAACTATTGAGAAACTCCCTTAGATTAGGGTTTTGATTTAGGGTTTTGACTTTAGTCTTATGATATTGACTTTATTAATTTAGATTAGGGTTTTGATTTAGGGTTTTGACTTTAGTCTTATGAGATTGACTTTAATACTGTACTTTAGTCTTACTTAATTGACTTTAATTTTGACTTTAGTCTCATTTGATTGACTTTAATATCTTAACTTTAGTCTTGCTTGATTGACTTAAAATTTTTGGAGAACCCCTCTCTATTATATCTTTAATTCTTTGGACTCCCAAATGGAGGGGTCCTTAAAGAAATATCTTGCGAACCATCAATAATTTTGCTTGAAAGCCTGATTGATCGATTTTTTTGTTCATATTTTAAAATTAATTTTATTAATGTTTCACTTTACATTATTTAATGATTTATTTCTTAATTTTAAAACTTTTAATTATTAAAATTGTGAAATTACCATTTTGCCCTCGGAGAGGATTTTTTACGTTTTAAGTCGTTTTTCCATGTTCCAGGATGTTTTGGAATCAGTTTTTCGTAAGGAATTCAATGGGAAAGTTGGTTTTTGTCATTTATGAAGTTTTTTGTATGAAATGGTCGTGAACTTTATGAGGGGTATTTTCGTAATTTTGTCAAATTCTGTGAAAATTGGCGAAGTGGTTTACTTGGTTTTGATTTGTTGTTTTATGTATTGGAGTGGGTTTTCCTAAGCGTAATGCAGGCTTTAGGGTTGTTTTGATGTTAGGGGTATTTTGGTAATTTAGTCATTTTTAGTGATTTTTATCGTGAAGCTTCTTTTTGGTTTGCAAGATAATGATTTCTATGTTTTTAGGGTCGTATTTTCCTAATGTAACGTGGTTTCTAAGTTTTGTCAGTTCGAGATACCTCATCCGAATTTCTGAATCATATCTGGTAACAAAATAAAGCATTGGAATAGACATCGATCATTGGGAACCTTTGCGATCGGGTTGACGACTTGATTAATTAGGCGGATGCAAAAATGGGGTGTCTACAGGTGTACTTATGTGTGGGCGTATTTACCATCTGTGATGATTTGGTCTATTTTATCCATTTTTTCTATATTTAAATTTTGAGAATATCCCCATTTTTGTTTCCTCCCCCCCCCCCCCCTTATTCAATCCATATTAAGAAATAAAATGGAGTTGTAAAGTTACTGCTTTTTATTCATATTTTACTCTATTTTTCTTGCTATTTATGTGTGTTAAGTAGTGTTTGTGGAGACTAGGACATTATAAGATAAAAATGTATATGTAGGTCTATTGTTTACATTGCAACATTGGAGTTTTTTAGGTGAAGAAGACAAAAGTGTAGTTGAGAATTTGTGGCTATAGTTGCGCTTGTTTCTTATTAGATAAATCAATCCAACTTTTGGGTTTGTTTTTCTAAATAGTTCTAAAAATGAATAGTGGAGATGAAGGTTTTTCTTTGTTAGGGAAATCTAACAACTTGCACATCCGAATTATAACTCATGACCATTTTAAGAGAGAGAAAGTGTGTGTCAGAAACTATTTCAATCTGAATCTTTGAAATGATATCGACCAATGTATGGTTCAAAAAATTTACACTTGAGAAAATGATAGTGTGACAATGTAGGCAAAACGAAACCTTAGAATTTGCATTCTGATTATTGAATGACATTCAATCATCTGGCCCTTGAAATTAGAGCTAACCTCATAACAAAATCAGTTGGTTTTTAATCCTGGTTTAGGGAATATGTGGAAATACCTTTTAGGCTCATTAATTTTTGGGGCCACTTATTGTTGGTTCTAGCACTACATCACAAATAATTAAAAATAACTAAAAGTAGCAGAAAAAATGATGGACTATAGCTGTCGTTTATATACGACAATTTTTATCAGTCATTTATCCCTAAATGACGTTTATAATAGTCAATTATAAACAACTAATTTAATCCATCATTAATTAAGTTAAATAACCACTATTGCCATACCAACTTTTACTAATGTTACACCGATTGGTGTGGCGTTAATAAAAACTGGGTGCCACAATTTGTCGCATCAATTTTTATTAATGTCACACCGATTGGTGTGGCGTTAATAAAAATTGGGTGCCACAATTTTCCGCACCAATGTTTACTAATGTCACACCGAGTGACAAATCCCATTTTCATATGTATCTTCTTCCTCTAAAAGCCCCCTAAAATTTTTTTATTTCATTTCTCTGATTTTTGTTTTCAATTTATTCTCTCCGTGTCGACGAGCACACCATCACAATCGAATAGTAAAGCCGATGGAAGAGTAGAAGAAGTAGAATAGATCACACTCTTACGTGAACTCAGAGGTGTAGTTCTACTTCTGTGTTTAATTATACTTCTCCATCTCAAAGAATTAGAAGAAGAAGAAAAGCTCCTTTCATGGTGAGGATAGTTAGAAATGGAGATCTTTGAAAAGGTAGAAGAGTTGTTGAAGAAGACGCAGAGCTTCTTGTTGGAAGGAGAGTTCTAGAAGAAGGAGAGACTACTGTTGAAGTTGTAGTCGCCATTGGAAACCCAAATGAGAACCAAAACTCTCTCTCTCTCTCTCTCTCTCTCTCTCTCTCAGGCATAATGTTTTCTATAGCCATTTGAGAACGATCTCTATCTATTTCTTGAATTTAAGCTAGATTTTGCTTGAATAATGGAGATTTCTAATTGTGAATCTTATTCTTCTGAAAATTGTCATTCCACAGATGTTGATTGATCACTTCTTAATCTTTATTTATTAGCAGAGCTCAAAGTTCTATTACAGATTCTATGATTCTAGTATTGATTCGAAGGTTCGCTTACGTATATTTAGATCCTTGGTTCTATTCATCTCTTGAAGCTCAGTAGATTGAGCTTGTTTGTTTGATTTAGTTGGATATCTTCTCGATTTCTTGATATGATTTTTATAATTCTTAGTAATTTTTAAAGTTTCTGGAATGAAATTCACTTATCTCCTTTTAGGAAATTTTATCACTCATCTGTGAAATTTGCTATTGATTTCATTTGCAATGTGTATAGTTCTTTGATTTCATTTGCAATGTGTATATGTTGTATAATATAGATAATAGAGTGATTTGATTTAATTACTTCGTTTTGGAGAATTTGAGATCTAATTTGTAATTGAACAAGTTCTTAATTTGGATTCAACGTAATTTTAGTTCTCTTTATCAATTATTTTTTTTGTGAATTTTGACGGTTGACTTGTAAAGTAAGGATCTATTAGCTTTAGATTGCAATAAAAATTTTGTGTGAACTTTTTCTTCTGGTGATCTGTAAGTTCCATGACTAGGTGAAATCACTTTTGGAGTAAATATATAGAGAGGCTATTGGAGATGCTCTTAGAACAAATTAAATACAGCTTTCTTTGATCAACAAACATGAAAAACTTGTAAGCTCAAAATGTGGCAATCCTATAAATCTATATTATTTTTGCTGTAAGTTATTGCATAGAATGAGCTTCATGTATGCTTAGCAAAGATAAACATAAAAATGGGCTTAGGGGGGCCTGTAGCTATTTGTGATTTCTGAATGTTGGGATCCTTCCATCAATCCATATATAGTAGCTTGATCTCATTACATTTCTCCACTCTCTCTTACTTTTCAATTTTCCTCTTTGAGACTCTATTTCTCTTAGATTGATGTAATGTTATTTAGTTGGAGTAGTTGCTACACTTTTTTGTTTTTGTTCGAGGGATTAAAATGTGGTTGATTGGAAGTTTGATACTATGGATGTGGTTTAATTATAATCTAATTTTGATGAGTCCAGAATTTGGATTATATACTTCAAAAGTTCTTGCTCGTGAGGCTTGTGCCTCACACCTTAGCGTTTAAAAATATTAGTACTACATATTGATATAACAAAGGTGTTGTCTATTAGGGAAGGACAACCATATGAATGTTCCCAACAACTTTTGCTATAATCTCCAAAAGTTTGAGTCTTTGATGCAATTTGAAATGTGATGGAGTAAGAGCTCTGTGAACTAGTATAAAACAGACTTGATCATATCCCACAATTGATGTCAAGGACAATAATGTCAACATGAAAAACTACCACAAAATAGTACTATACTTTGTTTGTTCTTCTAGAAATCAGAACAAAACTTTGTTAAGTAACATAATAGATTTTTTTTTTGATGGATAAGCTGGACTTGAACCCATGACCTCAAAGTTACTTTGCAATGCGTCAAACCAACTGAGCTAGGGGTCTAAGCCCCATAATAGATTCTTATATACTATGAAATCAACAAAGAGAAGTTCAACAAAAAAAGTTCCTTTTGTGATCAAATTAATACTAAAAAAACTATTGAGAAACTCCCTTAAAACAATTAAACAAAAGAGGCCGATTTAAGATCTGGGTTTGTAGTTATTAATGGTGGTTGTATTATGATTTATGAGTGAAACAAATATTAGGTTAGGTTAGTCAGAGATTCCTTGTAAGTAGTTATCCTTTTCTGACTCTTCGCTTCACGAGTTTGGAGTTGTGGTCTTATGTTATTCTTCTGCTAACAAAATTTGGGGGATCAATCTTACATGAATTGGTTAGTTTTTTTTTTTTTTTTTGCTTGGTTTTGAGTGGGATTTTGGCATTTTCAAGATTGACAATGACATAAGAAACTCTTATCTAATGCTGTCATCCACAACTGTCAAGGGATTAAATTTTGGGTTTGCTGTGTATTTTGGTATTAAATGTATAGTGCAAACTGTTTACTTGACAACTCTATTTTTTTAGAATAGTATTGTAAAGTGTTTCAAGATGCTTGCTCTAGGATTGATATTGCTGTGGAATACTTTGTTTTGTTACATAAACACCAGGCTTTAAGTTTCTATAGCTAAGAAATCTTCTGCAAATTCTCTGGATTTGGATTATGTTACTTTAATTGCACTAAACAATTGCTTGGTGTGTATGATGATTCTTCCATTTAGTTCGAACAAGGTATTAAATTTTGGGTTTGCTTGGTGTGTATGATAATAACATTACTCTTATCTAATACTGTCAATCCATAACCTAAGATTTTCCGAAATGGAAAGCCTCCTAAGATTTCAAGAACCACTACAATTCAAAACAATGACACAAGAAACTCTCATCTAATATTAGTCAGAACTATATTACAGAAACCTATTGCAATTTATCAACTATTTAGTGGATCAATAATCCCAAATGAGACACTTAGTGTCTATATTACAGAACACCTTGAGCCAATTCAGAAATTAAAGTTGTGCAACTTACCTCAGTCTGACTTGTTCTTCCCTTATAGAGATGTTTGCAGACCATGTTAAAAAAAATTGGATTTCGATTTCTTTTTTTTTTTTTTTGGGCAAGCAATATTCGATTTAATTGATTAGATAATAGCATTGATTCATGATTGTGTTTGGCATATTGTTGCATGGTGGTTCCATGTAATATCATACATGTCGTTATAAAAAGACAAAAGTCGCTTTACTGTGTAATCACGAAATCCAACAGTTAGGATTTATAAGGATCACAACAACACACATCTCAATGATTAGTCCTATTGAATAATTCTGATGGTTGGATTTACAAGTTAGTAGTATTTTTTCACAACTTTAGTTTTTGAATTGGCTCAATCCCTCTATCAAATTTCACCATCTTAAACACTTGGTGTTGAAACTTGAAAGTTAAAGTTCTCCAACTTTACCCTAAAACTAGTCATCTTCAGGCTCTTTAATACAACATCTCAAAAAAGACAAACAAACTGAGCCACATATCCAAAGTTTGTTATTAACATCTTCAGATATCATAGAAAATTCATCACAATGCAACCTCAACCTAGTGTTTCACATATCTAATTACGTAATTCAAATGATGGGCCGTCGCATTCTTAATGTCTAATTCCTATTCTCTTTAACAGTGAAAATGACAGTTACGCGATTTGTACTCACAAATGTGGTTTTCTTTGACATATTATGATGATCTGTTTGTTATTATTAGATCAGTTTTAAATTATGTAATTAGATTTATTTGTATGTTAAATTATGTTCTTTGACATAAAGGTAGTGGTTTTGATAATATTTCTTAATTATTATTTCTTTTGCAGGAGGCCATCAATAGAATGATTGCTAATGACCCTTCTAATAAACATAACGATTTAGAACATGACCCCGTGACTATGGTATGTTCATTATTTTGATTAGGATATTTTGTAATTATGATATGATGTCGTGTAATAGGCATTGATATTAGTAAGTATGATATCATATCATTAGTAAATATTGATATTATACATTTCTTGTATAGGTTTGTGGTCCTGATAGTTGGGGTCGTGTTCAGGGAATGGGTTCAGGTATTTCCAAGACTTCTGTATGTGCTTCAATTCCTTATAAGCATGCCTTGGCGTATGAGACGACAATCCTTCATAATAGAGTGGATAAGTTGACAGAAGAGGTGCAAAAGATGAATGAGACTTTACAGTAATCAAAATTTTCTACTAGGACACCAATGCGGTCTTCCACCAATCTTGGCAGTTCTTCACAGGTATAAAATTGGTCTTCAACATACATTTTCTTGAACATGTTCGTTTCAAATTTTACATTTCCTTGTCTTTCCACTCATCCATTTCAACATCCTCATAATTGGGAACTTGGAATCTATATGACGGATATAACTTCCAATAGACCCCCATAAATATATGTGATAGTAATATGTGCTCTCTTTTGACTTGTGAGGAGCCTTGGATGTTTTTCTAATTACTTCTTAGATCTTTGGTATTTTTTTATACTAAAAGTTTCGGATCTCCATTGGTAGATGGTTAAGAGAGCTTTGATACTCAGCAATATGAGCTCATGGGGTGGGTATTGGTAGGGTGATTGATCTCAAGATACTTGGCAGATTTTAAAAAAACTTCACCTACTCTTTGTCGAAGTATTTGTAGAATCTATTAGAATTGAACACATCACAGATCATCGATACAGCAGGAAATATGATACTAGATTTGGAGATGGAGTTGGCAAGATACTTGGCAGATTTTAAAAAAACTTCACCTATTCTTTGTCGAAGTGTTTGTAGAATTTATTAGAATTGAACACATCACAGATCATCGATACAATAGGAAATATGATATTAGATTTAGAAATGGAGTTGGCACTTGAGCTTCTGAAGCCTTTTTCAACAAATAGAAAACTTATGTAAAAGAGTGAACTATTATTACAATGATATTGTTTACATGACTTTGTAAGTAAGGCCCGATTCTTCATCCTAAGTCACATTGAGACAGGCCCTTGTAAGGTGAATCGTTTACACCGACCACATGATTGTGTTACCGAAGGAAGAGTGTAATCGATGCATCTAATGTAAATTCAGATAGTTATGATATCCTTATAGATGAGGTTCTTGATGGAAATGTGATTCTACAGAGTGACGAAAGAACATTCGTTGATTTGACATGTGGTAATGTTATTGATTGGCCCAAATCTAGAATAAAGTTCTACTAAAGAGGTTATTCATTTATATTAAGAGATGTTATTGGTAGAAATTGTTTGCTTCCCTACTGGATAACCATTGTTACTCACCATTTTTCTTCTCTGTTTTTTTAGTTTTAGATTCAGAGCTTGGCGAGACACATGTTGTAAAACCCCAAATTTTTAATTCGTATCTCGAGGAAAAAATAAGTAGTGGAATTTTAAAAAAATCTTGAAAGTGGGACTTAGGGGTAAAATTTTAGAATGTTTCTGATCATTTTTAATGGAATCTAACCTCACCATTGGATTCAAAATTATCGAAAAACATACTTTAGCCTGTAAGCACGCTCAAATGCAAGTTCGAATATAAAAGTTACAAAATCCTCGATTATCGAGTCGGACTAGGCTAAAATAGTAATTTTTAGCTAGAGTAAGAATTACTAAGATTTAATTATACCATTGGATTCGTAACAAAAAATTATTGAACATAGACTATTTATTTATCATTTTTGGAGATCAGAAAGTCTAATTATCGTTAAAAATGAAAACGACATCAATTTTAGGGGTCACCTCAGGCCAAAATTTTAAATTTTTGTTAGACATAGAATTTATAGAAATTTACTATACCATTAGATCCAAAACGAAAAATTAGGCGAAATAGAGTATTCATTCGTCATTTTTGGAATTCAGACAGTTAAGTTATCGTCGATCGAAACAATAGGCGAAATACCGATTTCGTCCCAAATTTTATATAAATAAAATTAAAATTTTTTTTTATATACACTTCATCCTCCTCAACCCATTAAAATACAGCCAACAAAAATTTAACGAAAAATTTGTTTTTTCTTTGAATTTCAACCGTAGATCTATGACAAACGGTTCACCGTCGACGACCACCGTAGAAGGGAAAAAGATCCGCAGCTTCAACATCTATAAAACCCACCCAAGATCCCTTCATTTCATCTTCTCTTTCATCCCATATTGTCAAAAATCAGTCGCATACATATACGGGAATTTCGAAACTTCGACCTCGGATTTCATCTGTTTCGGGGTCAAATCGTCCTTCGCCGTAGAAGGGAGAAAGGACGACCACATCGAGATCTTCGAAATCGTCAGGCTAGTTTCAAAAATCAGTCACTTCGAAGTGCGGTCAGTTTCCATTTCTGCGTCGATCGCTTTGATTTCCGCGCACACGCCTCAATCCTTCCGCCTAGAGATTGTAAGGAACTCTCAATTTCTATTAGTAATCGTAGATTGTGAAAATTGCATTTAGGATTTTATCAGAAAAATTTTGGATGTATTTCCAAAATATAGAATTTATTTGTTATTTCAAAAATTCATGTCAAAAATTGCATGTTTGATATGTTTAATTGTATTTTTAACAAATTATATATAGTTAGGGTATTTAAAAGAGTTATTTCTATCAATTGGGTCTTGTACACTGCTCGGACCCCATTTTGATAAAAAAATTTGTATTTTTTTATATTATTGATAAAAATAAATTCTTCAGTTGGAAAATGTGATTTAATATTCAATGAACTCATATTGAGTTGATGAATATCAAAAAATGGATATTTTATTGAAGAGATTGAAAACTGTAAAAATCGGAAAAAGGAAAAAAGGGTATGAAACGGTAAAATGTCAGAGTCACACCCGAGGGGTGATGTCTGCATTTTACGTTGTTGTGTCGTGTGTAGGTTGGTGAACAGATATCCAGGGATAATATTGTTGGTTGCATGTTTATTTAAATTTTTGTTAGCGCGAGGTGCTGTTTACTTTTCCGTTATATTATTTATTTTAGGCCAGGTGGCCACACTTGCTTGGTAGGAAACTGGATATCTATTCTCAATCTTGTATTGTTAATTTCTCTTTTATTTTTCAAATGAAAATAATATATATAAGTAGTTATTTTGTGAGCTGTTAAAGAATTTGTGAATACCTGAAAGGATAGTACATCAAATCATCCGAAGTGGTGTACTATCCTAGGATGTATGGTAGGGATCACCAAGCTCATACGTGGTATGGGACGCTGAAAGCGCCCTCGATCCGCGGGGTGCGCCAATCCTCTTTTGACTCTTGAGGTTTGGGAGTTGCCACCTAGTTATTTTGGTCTAGGAACCAAACTGACTCTAATATGGATAAAAAGAACTAATCTACCACAAAAAATCTGAATTCGGGGATCATGTTACGGGGTTGGAAGGTGTTAGGCACCAACCCTGCCCGGTCAAAGCCGGTCTCTACTAACTTCCCAAATATATCACATTGCTAAAAACCTAGATAAAAATAAAAAAATTACATACCTTTCCGATAGCAAGGATTTTGTTCCCTCAGATCTAACAAAAAGAGCTCCTTGTACTGTACTCCCTTGGTTCGTTCTGTCTCCGGATTTGACTTCGGATCTCCTAGATCAAGGTATCTCCTTATTTTTGGATCTGAACTCTTCAAGTTTGTTACGGATTTGGGGGTGTTTCTGGAGGGATTTTAGGTGTTTTCTAGACTAAAATTGAAGGAGGGATGTTAGGTAAGGAGTTGGGGCTCCAAAACTAGGGTTTATGGGGGGCTAGGGGAGCTTCTAGACCTACTTCTCTTAGGGTTTATGATTTGATACGAAAATAGGGTGTGAGTACCTCTATTTATAGATGTTTTTAGGGGTTGATTTGGATAGAGTTAGTTTTTAATTAGAGATCTTTTAATTAGAGTTGTGTTTTAGTTAGACTTATTTTAGGTAGAATTGTGTTTTAATTAGAGTTGTTTTAGGTAGAATTGTTTTTAAGTTAGAACTCTATTAGATAGAGTTATTAATCAATTATAATTCTATTATGACTTTTGGTTTTATTTGATTGACTTTTAATGTTTTGACTTTAGTCTTAATTGATTGACTTTTAATATCTTGACTTTAGTCTTGCTTAATTGACTTTAATTTTGACTTCAGTCTCACTTGATTGACTTTAATACCTTGACTTCAGTCTTGCTTGATTTACTTTTAATTTTTGGAGAACCCCTCTAAAATATCTTTAATTCTTTGGACCCCCAAATGGAGGGGTCCTTAAAGAAATATCCCACGAACCCTCAACAATTTTACCTGAAAGTCCGATTGATCGATTTTTTAGTTTCAATTTTTAAATTAATTTCATCAATGTTTCACTTTAATTATTTAATGTTTTATTTATTAATTTTGAATTTTTTTAATTATGAAAATTGTGAAATTACCGTTCTACCCCCGAGAGGACTTTTCACGTTTTAAGTCGGTTTTTAATATTCTAGGATGTTTTAGAATCGATTTTTCATAAGGAATTTAATGGAAATGTTGGTTTGTGTCATTTATGAAAATTTTTATGTGAAATGATTGTGAACTTTATGAGAGGCATTTTCGTAATTTTGTCAAATTCTGTTAAAATTGGTGAAATGATTTATTTGGTTCCGATTTGTTATTTTATGTGTTCGAGAGAGTTTTCCTAAGCGTAACGTAGGCTCTAGGGTTGTTTTGAGGTTAGGGGTATTTTGGTAATTTGGTAATTTTTTAGTGATTTTTATCGTGAAATTTCTTTTTGGTCTGCAAGATGATGATTTCTATGTTTCTAGGGTCGTATTTTCCTAGCGTAGCGTGGTTTCTAAGGTTTTGTCAGTTCGAGATACCTCATCCGGATTTCTGAAACATATCTGGTAACAAAATAAAGCAATGGAATACACATCCATCATTGGGAATCATTGCAATCGGATTGACGAGTTGATTAATCAGGCGAGTGCAAAAATGGGGTGTCTACAGATGCCCATTTTTGGCAGAGGGTTGAAGCAAACTAGATAGCAAATCTATTTTGGTAGATAGTGCGATATCTGAATGCCAAAGCTAGTGACAGTTCATTTTGCAACCTGATTTAGCAATTCGTCGGGGCGTTCAGATCCTTGAGGGTAAAGCTCTCCCCGAATTAAAAGATTGTCAGGTCCTTGAGCGAGAGCTCTCACTGACAGTATCAGATCCTTGAACTTTAGAGAATTCTCCCTGACTAAAAAGTGCAAGTATGTGCACTGTGTGAAATTGAGTAAAATCTGAGTAAAACAAAACTCGAGAAAATTTGAATGATATTTGAGACAAATCTGAGCAAAAGTTGGGAGAAAGTTAAATGTCCTACTCTACCTACTCTAGGTGAAAGAGTAATAAATTTATATTTTTTTGAGAGTCTTATTCTACCTACTCAGAGTGAAAGAGTAATGCACTAAATTATTTTTGGGAAGTTCTACTCTACCTACCTGGAGTGAAAGAGTAATGAACTATTTTTGTTTTTTTTTTTTTTTTGGAAGTTCTACTCTACCTACTCGGAGTGAAAGAGTAATGAACTAAGCTTTTTAGAAGTCCTACTCTACCTGCCCAGGGTGAAAGAGTAATGAACTAATTTTTTTTTTGGAAAGTTCTACTCTACTCTACCTACTTGGAGTGAAAGAGTAATGAACTAAATTTTTTTTTGGGAAGTTCTACTCTTCCTACCCTGAGTGAAAGAGTAATGAACTAAGCTTTTTAGAAGTCCTACTCTACTTGCCCAGGGTGAAAGAGTAATGAACTAATTTTTTTGGGAAGTTCTACTCTACCTACTCGGAGTGAAAGAGTAATGAACTAATTTTTTAGGAGTCCTACTCTACCTGCCCAGGGTGAAAGAGTAATGAACTAATTTTTTTTTAGAAAGTTCTACTCTACCTACTCGGAGTGAAAGAGTAATGAACCAAGCTTTTTGAGAGTCCTACTCTACCTGCCCAGGGTGAAAGAGTAATGAACTAATTATTTTGGGAAGTTCTACTCTACCTACTCGGAGTGAAAGAGTAATGAACTAATTGTTTTGGGAATCCTACTCTACCTGCCCAGGGTGAAAGAGTAATGAATTAATTATTTTGGGAAGTTCTACTCTACCTACTCGGAGTGAAAGAGTAATGAACTAATTATTTTGGGAGTCCTACTCTACCTGCCCAGGGTGAAAGAGTAATGAACTAATTTTTTTTTGGAAGTTCTACTCTACCTACTCGGAGTGAAAGAGTAATGAACTAATTTTTTTTTTGAAAGTTCTACTCTACCTACTCGAAGTGAAAAAGTAATGAACTAATTTTTTCTGGGAAGTTCTACTCTACCTACTCGGAGTGAAAGAGTAATGAACTAATTTTTTTCTTTTTTAGGAAGTTCTATTCTACCTGCCCAGGGTGCAAGAATAATGAACTAAGCTTTGAGGGAACAAACGGGGGATTAACCTCGCATTTGACTTTTTTTTTTAATAAAAAGTTAGATTTTATGAAGGTCTGGTAAATATTTTAACTCTCTTTGAATCTGAGGAGTTTTCAAAATTGCTATCAAGAGGGTAACCTTTAATGCAAAGTTAACCTTATCCTTTGGGGTTGAAATTGACCAGGCATCAGAATAAAAATGCCCCTAGTTTGACAAGGAACATTGCAATAGGGATAATTGAATATAATTTGAAAATAAATGCCCCTAGTGTAAGGGGAGAAACTGTACTCTTTAGAAAAAAGGAAGTGCCCTTGTTATGAAAGTTTGAAATCCTTGATTACCGCAAGCGCAATAAAGGTTTAACTTTTAATTTTGACTTTTTATATTGAAGATTTTGAGTCAGGCTCAAAGACATTGGAACAAAATATTTCTTTCTGAAATTCATCATAGAATTTGTTCTTTCTCCCCGTCGGTTCACTTAGGGATATGAAACTCTTCAGATCAATCATAGACGAGATACTTGTATCCACTGAGTCTATATTTGGTTCAAATTGGGTATTGAAACTTGATCATTCGGACTTCTGATATTTCGGCTCAGGCTACCTTTTCAGCTTCTCAACTCAACGGAGATTTTCTTTTATTTTTTTATAGCTCTAAGTTTTGCCTAGATTGCCTATCCAGGTTTTCAATCTAGCGAGCATGCTCTAGCTTTTACCTAGATCGCCTTTTTAGGTTTTCGATCTAGTGAGCTTACAATTTTTTATTTTTTCCTTGCTTTGATTGTTGCCAAGGTCATCCTTTCAGATCTTCAACCTTGCGAGCTTACCTTAATTTTTGCCTAAGCCGCCCTTTTTGGGTTTTCAACTTAGCAGATTTTTTTCTTCTTCTTCCCTTCTGAACTTCTGGAGTTGTTGTCTGATCATGCTTTGCTATCTTCCTTGACTTCTCGCACGGTACTTATGAGGACTTTCATGGGTAAGCTTAGGACTAGGTATAAAAAGAAAGGGATTTTGAGGCTCAAAAACCCAAATGCCCCTTGTGTGACATTTCCTTTTAAATTATTTTCTTTTTCCTTGAATTTTCTTCCCCACTGTGACAATTTTTTTCTTTTGAATTTTTTTTTTAGATTTTTTCTTTGTCGGGGAATCTATTTTTATTTTTTTGATGTGGTCGGGCCTGAAGTAACTTCTCAGGTTGTCTACGTACCCCAGAATTTTGGGATCAGACCAAAACGTAGTTCGAATAATTCCCTCCCCTAGGTTAGGTGATCGGGCTAAGAAATAAAAGGCACAATTTTTCTCTTTTTGAATAGGCTGCAAAAGGGGTTGAGAAAGGAGAATAAAGAACTAGGTAATAGGAAAATTGATTCGGACAAAAATGGCCTCCTTAAATGTAGTACCGTTTGATTTGGTTAAGATTAGTTGGTTTTGGTAACTCGATTCCATCATGATCTTGAAGTCTGACAGCTTTTCCTGACAGTATTTCCTTAATGAATGAATTTCTCCAATTGGGTTCAGACTTTCTCCTATAGTCGAGGAGGAGTGTTCAATTTTCTTTGAAGTCTGATTGTTAAATCCTTGACTTGTAAATGATGAGCTTTGACCTTTTTGTCAAATGCACGGGTGACTCTTCTTAGATAAGCTTGCACATGGTACAGGGCTTTAACTCGTTTTCTTCGATCAAGTTTAATTCTTCATACTGTTGTCAAACCCAATCTGTTTCTAACAAATGATTTTCCAACAAGACCTTGAGAGACGAAATTTCCATTTCAACTGGCAAGACTACTTCCATGCCATACACTAAGGAGTAGGGAGTAGCTCCAGTAAAGGATCGAATTGAAGTTCGATATGTCCATAGCGGGAATGATAATTTTTCTAACCAATCTCGATGTGATTGACATATTTTCCTGATGATAGTCTTGAGACTCTTAATAACTGCTTCAACCGTTCCATTGATCTGAGGATGGTAGGGGGATGATTTGTGCTTCCGGATCTTCAACTTTAAACATAGAGTAATGATTTATGCTTTGAAGTACGACCCATTATCAGAGATCAGTTCAAAAGGTACCCCTATATCGACTGATAATATGTGATTTGAAACACGAGATGTAGTAAGGATAGTGCTGATACATTTTATAACATCTTCTTTAATTCCATCGATATAGACGAGTATCTATTCCGTGTTGAACAACACCCAAGCTTGTACCTAACATACCCTCATATGATCACACGAACAAGTCTTTTGAAATTTCTGAGTAAATTCATTATCCCCTCGTGTTCCTTTAGGGATAAGATGGTTTCTATTTGAATCTCTTTAGGAATTATTTTTTGTTTCAAGGTTAAAGACCTTTCCTTTCTCGATTAAAGGTTGAGCCTGACTCTTATCTTCTTGTTTAGAAACGAAATCTATCAAATTATTAGTTAATTCGTTAATGTGCTCGAGGTATTCAAAAATTTCCTTTATCCGATCAATTTTAGATGGGGCAACAGACACCTCTATAGACTCGATGAACTAACTTGACTCAATAGGAAAAAGTAGACTCAATCTAAGGAAGACATGACCTTGTTGGAAAAAAGGACTCGAGCTAACCCAAATGACTCATGAAAACTCAAGACAAGTACCCACACGAGTTTGATTAGGACTGAGGACTGAGATATTGCTTATAACCAGTAGGATTGAAGCACTATGATCTTCAAAAAACAACTGGACGATGTTGAAAAATTTTGAGGTCATTTCTGACTGTTGACTTGATATTGACGTTTACTCTAACTGACCGGATTTACAACCTTAGCTAGACGATGGACGATTGAGCTTACATACAATGATAATCCTATATGACCCCATCAAAGGTAGATTTAGTCAATTTCGGTATTAACCCCTTGATAACATTTTTAAGAATCCTGAGATTTTATTGAATATATCATTTGTAAATCATTTTTCCTTCATTCTCTTTTCTTCTAGGAAACTTTTTTTTTTTGAAAAATCTTGTTCTTATGGAAACCACTTTTTCTGAAAAAAAAATATATATTTTTTAGAGAACATTTCTTCTAGAAAATACTTTCCTTTTGTAAACCATTTCTCTTCTTTAAAAATGGGTTGAAACCCGAATTTAGAAAAGAATTTGATTTCCATTTTGATCTAAATGGCCCGACCCATCATGATTATTGGATCGAGATGGACTGGGTCATTATAAATTATTGCAAAAAATGGATTCTTTATTGGGTCGGTGCACCCATTTTAATTTTCAAAAAGAAAATTTTTTATCCTTGAGGACAACTATACATTCTTGATCTCATCATTCACATCACTCACATACATTCATCAATCACATGCATTCATTCAATAAACAACCCGGGAACACCCACGATAAGTTCGAGTCGTGACCTACTGGAAAGGTTTCTAGACTCTAAGCTTACTACGTGCAATGCATTTTTATCTGGCCACCCTTGCCCAAGCACACCTATATACCTTTCGATACGTGGTGACTTGGTTTGATATACCGTATAGGTGATAATCTAAAATCTCAATTCACTTCTCTGAAGCCAAAAACAGCCAGTTTGATCTCCAGTTGAGAGGTGGCGCACAATGCTGAGCAAGGGCCCACTTAAATACCTCTCGTCTAGAATAGACGTAGTCTATCCCCCTCGTACAGTAGGGTACAGCGGGGCAAGATCTTGCTTAGGCACCGGTTTTGACCAAGAAGTGCAATTGATATACTTAGACTATCTTTTATACCTACGGGTACGAGTCAAGAGTTGTAGCTTTCATAAATGGTTTGGCATCCCACGAGGGGACCGACCACGTACTAGTACTATGTTGGCAATCGGGACATGTGACTGTGTGGCTTATAATAGGTCAAAGGCTCAGGTCGCTCCAGCATATTGATGCCCCCAGTTTGATATACCCTAAGGTACGTGACTGGAGTTGTGGGTTTCATGAATGACGTCGCATCTCCGAAGAGACCGGGCCACGCACTTGTGCCACGTTGGCTAAATGGGACGTGTAAGTGAGTAAAACAGTAAACGGGCATGTGGTGTGTGCAAAACAGGGTGGGGTGTGCCCGGGACCTTTTTCAAACAAATGGGCCCATGGATCCAATCAAACCAATCATACATTTAATCAAAACCAAAATCATTCAAATCATATGAATATTCAATTAAGATCACATTATTCCCATCACATAAGCACATTAACATTACGATCAACATCAATCATGTATTTCAAGCAAGATCATGGTAAATTAATCAATAAATATGGCATATGATAATGATCAAACAAACATTGCAATAGGCATAATTTTTATAATTTTTAAGGTCCAATCAATGATCACTTTTGGGTGATCCAAAATAAATCGAGATTCCAATAGGTGTTACATTGATGATAGAATGACAATGGTTGAGATGAGCTCACTCTCAAGAACATTAATTGTGTCAACATTAGATAAATTCAGAGTTTCTATGAATTAGGAAAATACAATCTGAACTTGCATCGACGATATCTAAGGCTCCCGATAATGAAATCGAGTGAACTCAAGTTCTAAATTAATCTACTCGATGAGATCTACATTTTATTAATAGGTGTCCAGACTTAGTTCTCACCAGAATGTTCTGTAAAAACGTTTTAACGTTGCTGTCCCAACTTTCATTCAGAAATAATTTCAGATTTACAGATTGAACTTGCATCGATGATATCTAAGGCTTTCGATAACGAAATTGAGTGAACTCAGATTCTAAATTAATCTACTCGACGAGATCTATGTTTTATTAATAGGCTTCCAAACTTAATTCTCACTAGAATATTCTCTAAAAAAATTTTAATATTTCTGTCCAACCTTCATCATTCCATCATTTTCATAGGTCAATTTGAATCTTTCATTATTTAGGGGTCATCAAAAAATGATCCTTAATTGGAAAAAAAATGCAATACCCAAAATCATCTACAATCAAGACAAAAAATAAATAAATAGAAAAAATAAATAAAATAAATCCAACTAAATAATAAAAAAAATCTAGGTCATCTTGGCAATGCTCCCATACTTGGGGTTTTTAAAGTTTGATCCTCAATAGTCCCCAGTGGAGTCGCCACTGAAAGCGCCCTCGATCCGCGGGGTGCGCGGATCCGCTTTTGACTCTTGAGGTTTGGAAGTCGCCACCTGGTTATTTTTGTCTAGGAACCAAACTGACTCTAACATGGATAAAAAGAACTAATCTACCACAAAAAAATCTGAATTTGGGGATCATGTTACGGGGTTGGAAGGTGTTAGGCACCAACCCCGCCCGGTCAAAGCCGGTCTCTACTAACTTCCCAAATATATCACATTGCTGAAAATCTAGATAAAAATAAAAAAATTACATACCTTTCCGATAGCAAGGATTTTGTTCCCTCAGATCTAACAAAAAGAGCTCTTTGTATTGTACTCCCTTGGTTCGTTCTGTCTCCGGATTTGACTTCGGATCTCCTAGATCAAGGTATCTCCTTGTTTTTGGATCTGAACTCTTCAAGTTTGTTGCGGATTTGGGGGTGTTTTTGGAGGGATTTTAGGTGTTTTCTAGACTAAAATTGAAGGAGGGATGTTAGGTAAGGAGTTGGGGCTCCAAAACTAGGGTTTATGGGGGGCTAGGAGAGCTTCTAGACCTACTTCTCTTAGGGTTTATGATTTGATACGAAAATAGGGTGTGAGCACCTCTATTTATAGATGTTTTTAGGGGTTGATTTGGATAGAGTTAGTGTTTAATTAGAGATCTTTTAATTAGAGTTGTGTTTTAGTTAGACTTATTTTAGGTAGAATTGTGTTTTAATTAGAGTTGTTTTAGGTAGAATTGTTTTTAAGTTAGAACTCTATTAGATAGAGTTATTAATCAATTATAATTCTATTATGACTTTTGGTTTTATTTGATTGACTTTTAATGTTTTGACTTTAGTCTTAATTGATTGACTTTTAATATCTTGACTTTAGTCTTGCTTAATTGACTTTAATTTTGACTTCAGTCTCACTTGATTGACTTTAATACCTTGACTTCAGTCTTGCTTGATTTACTTTTAATTTTTGGAGAACCCCCCTCTAAAATATCTTTAATTCTTTGGACCCCCAAATGGAGGGGTCCTTAAAGAAATATCCCACGAACCCTCAACAATTTTACCTGAAAGTCCGATTGATCGATTTTTTAGTTTCAATTTTTAAATTAATTTCATCAATGTTTCACTTTAATTATTTAATGTTTTATTTATTAATTTTGAATTTTTTTAATTATGAAAATTGTGAAATTACCGTTCTACCCCCGGAGAGGACTTTTCACGTTTTAAGTCGGTTTTTAATGTTCTAGGATGTTTTAGAATCGATTTTTTGTAAGGAATTCAATGAAAATGTTGGTTTGTGTCATTTATGAAAAATTTTATGTGAAATGATTGTGAACTTTTATGAGGGGCATTTTCGTAATTTTGTCAAATTCTGTTAAAGTTGGTGAAATGATTTCTTTGGTTCCTATTTGTTATTTTATGTGTTCGAGAGAGTTTTCCTAAGCGTAACGTAGACTCTAGGGTTGTTTTGAGGTTAGGGGTATTTTGGTAATTTGGTAATTTTTTAGTGATTTTTATCGTGAAGTTTCTTTTTGGTCTGCAAGATGATTATTTCTATGTTTCTAGGGTCGTATTTTCCTAGCGTAGCGTGGTTTCTAAGGTTTTGTCAGTTCGAGATACCTCATCCGGATTTCTGAAACATATCTGGTAACAAAATAAAGCAATGGAGTACACTTCCATCCTTGGGAATCATTGCATTCGGATTGACGAGTTGATTAATCAGGCGAGTGTAAAAATGGGGTGTCTACCGACGCGTATGAGAGTGGAGTCACAACTGGAATCCGGATTATTCCTCTCTATTTTTACTAGTGAACTTGTAATGTAAAGGTGATCGTATACGAATGGTTTGTATATTTGGGAATCACATGCATGCCTGATAGGCATAAACGAAAATGATTAGTCTGTGATCACTAATATTCTATAGTAGTCGAACGTTCTGACACATCGAAAAGAGACCCATTGCTTATAATCACGTCAAACGGCTAGCTTGAGCCAGATAAATTATCAACCAAGCATGGTAAGTGCAGCGACCAGCCACAAAATCAAGAACTAAAAGCCAGAGAAGAATTATAACATCATGTCTCGACTGGGAGCGATCCAGTCGTGAATCCCAACTCTCTAATTCCAATACTCCACCATTGTGTATTATGTATCTGTTACTTATTTTGATATATAAAATGAAATCCATGTTTAATGTTTCCATTTGATCAATTAGATTTGTATAAATAGAGAATGTTATAGTGAGTAATGATGATCGATGTAATGTGAGTTTTAAAATGTTTAGTTGCTCATCCCTGTCTATATGTACTAGTTAATCGTAGTTTATTCTGTAAAATTTTATATTGTTAAAATGATTTAGTATGCTTATTTGTTCATGTTAGGAGGGGTTATTGGCAGAAATTATTTGTTTCCTTACTGGGTAACCATTGTTACTCACCCGTTCCTTCCTATTTTTTTTAGCTTCAGAACTTGTAGTTGGCGAGGCGGGTATAAAACTAGTGAGTGAGGACCATCTGGTGGGTCAGATAGACGACCAGAGTCCATTACGTGGTAAGTATTGGGGTTATTACCCCTAGTGGTGTTGATTTGTCTGAGAGTAATATAGATTTTGTTCTAAGTGATAGAAATTTTTTTAGAGTGAGAAATTCCTGTATAATCATGTATATAAACTTCTTTTTCCACACTCTGATTTTTATACATTATTAGATGTATATAGGCTTCTGCTAGTATTATATTTTGGATGTATATATACAGGAATGTATGTAGTTTATCAGGTGATGGTTGAACGCCTTGGAATGCTAACATAAACAGAGGAGAGCATGCTGAAATTTCGAGGTGCCACCTAGTACCTCGAGATCTGACTGGGGATTTGTGTTAGCGTTTTGGCGGGATGCCACAGATGTAGAACACGAGTGAGGATTATCTAATACGTCAGATAGACGACCATAGTCTTTTTTATGGTAAATACTCGACTATACCTACCGACGTCAGATTGTCCAGATAGTAATATAGATTTTGATTTTGAGTGTTAGGAATTTTATTAGAGTAAAGAGTTTCTATATAATCCTGTAAATAAATTTCTTCTTCCACACTCTGATTTATCATACGTTATTAGATGTATATAGACTTCCATTATTATTCTATTTTGTATGTATATATGTAGGATATAGTGTATGTCATTTATCAGGTGCAGGTATTTAACACTTTAGAATGCTAACATAAACAGAGAAGACCATGCCAAAATTTAGAGACGCCACTTATTGCCTCGAGATCTGACATGGAGCTTTGTGTTAGCGTTTGGTGGGGCGACTCATAAGTGCTTTAACAAAAATCTATTAATAAAAAGAAATGAGTGCGCCTATGACTCCCTCCCGTCGAGGCCATACTACCAAAAAAGTTGTCCATGTCATTGATGTTGTAGTAGAAAAAATAGTAAGTACATTACTATTGAATTATTTCAATTAGTTATTTTTTAATAATTGTTCATGTTCACTAATTATTAATTAAAGTAACCAAACCATTCCATATGTTTGTGTAGGATAAGATGAAGGAGTTACTAGATGTCTTACCATAGGGTTCCCTAGATAGCATTATTAAGGATGATATCTACAGTTAGGTCTTGGGACCCGAGAAACCTGGTCGTATTCATGGAATGGGCATGGGATCGACAACAACGAGTTATTAGTTTGCATCAACTACCCAAGGCCTCTCCTCATCCACCCAAACTACTGAAGAGGTCAGTTTTTTGAGGGATAAGGTGAAAATCTTAGAAGATGAATTAACAAAGCAGAATGAGAAGCAAGAAGCTAACATGGTTGAGATGAATGAACTTATGTGCTATTTTTTAAAATTTAAGTAAACATGTAAGCTTATTTTCTACTCACGACATTTTAACAGTACTTTATTTAATTTCTACAATAAATTAATTTAACTAATTCATTGATAAAAAAAATTTGTAGTTTGAGGCATACCCAACTCCTCAACTCAACCACCCGATGATGAATGTTAGTAGTCCATTTATGGATACACAATCTTTTTGTTTGCAAGGAATACTTTGGTTGATTTCAATTTGTTTTTTTGGTTTATAAATAATAGATGGGTTTGAAATACTTGTGTGCTAGACATTATATAGTTTTGGATGTGATGCAAGTCAATTTATTTTTGGAAATTCATTTATAGATGGATAATTTTGCTTTATTATTCTTTCATTGTGTAAACATTTTATATTGGACTAAAAATTAGTTGGGAGGTGTTAATTGAATTTCATGTGTCATTTTATTAGCACTTAGTTCCCCTCTATAATGAGGTACCACATCTCGTTTGGTGCATCAAATGCTAACACAAAGAAATTGTGCTGCTCTTTAGCCTAGAGGTGATTTGTCTCTTTCTCTAGAGTTATTGTTTTCAATGATTTATTTAATTTTGAACTATTCTATGTTTCTCTGCATCTTGTGTAACATCGTGTTCAACAGGCCAAACACATACCAAAGCTTGTTAGTGTCATAAATCAATGCAACCCATCAATGACTTACATACCAAAACCTCTTCTCAAGGTAACTCCCAAACCCAACCAAGTTAAATATCCCGATGGACATGATAAGCCGATTCCCCAGAAGAAAATTTGATTTTGTTTCCTTTTCAACTTCCCTAGAACTCTATTTAAGTATTTGTTTGTTTTGTTTAATCCAAAGGATTTTGGATCTATGCAAAAGTTCTAGCTCTTGGCTTGATGTAGATAATATATACGAGCAAGTATATATTGGCCTTATCCAAAATCATGGATATCTCGGTTTTGCTATCAATTTTCCCGCATTGATTGGAATATCGAAAATCAATTAATGGCTTCTATTTAGATAAAATAGGTGATCATCATCCTCATTGACTATCCAGTTAGTAATTTTGGTCACTTGAATCCTATGTCATTTTTCAATTATATTTTGAGCTTGAGCTTCTGCGATTAATTCTTGTAGGTACTTTATATATGCTGGACTGAAGCATAAATGTATAGAGGGTGATAACATTGTCAATTTATTTTCCTTCTCAAAAGCCTATGGTGTATTGGCTTATAATAGCTCACAATGTTGTTGATCTAACACTACGTGAAAACTGGAAAGTTTGACATAAAAATTTAACGGGCCAAGGCCCATGAATTTTAGAAACTGAATTTTGACAGTCTAGGACGGTTGAAATTCTTGATTGATGTTCCCAGATTTGACGGCTCAGAGCTGTCGAATTTCTCTCATCCTTCATTAATTTGATAGTTTTGACCTGCCAAAAAAAAATTTGACAATGAAAAATTCGAACCAATTCGACCTCTTGGTCCATTGCATTTTATGAAATCTGACAGTCTAAGGCCGTCAAATTTGGGCTTTTTTCACATTGTGTAAGTGTCATCTTGTCATGTTGAAACAAATTTTAGCTATATGCTTTCGAGAATTTGTTTCTTTTGAACAATAGTGAACTTGAGAAACTTCTTGGATGTTTTTTTCTTTATTATCTATTGTGCTTAAATTAGAGGCAATATGGGGTGTTACTTAATATTTTAAGTAGGAGCACTGAAGATGAAATCCTTATGTATCAGGCATGTCTAGAACAACTCTTTAAGTAGGGAAATAAATCTAGATCTATTAACTGGAAAATTGATATTCAAGTAAGTATGATTCTACTAAACTACTTCAGGTAAGTTGTCATATTTCTATTCATCCTTTTTTATGTCAAAAGCTTAATAAATTACTGAGTCAAATTCCTCACAATCATCACAGTGGTGCCTATATAAAATGATTGAGTGATTTGATCCTTGAAATCTTAAAAGCACCAGTAATCTTGAAAACAAGATACTTGGTGCAGCGTGGTAAAACATGTTAACTGACTGGTTATGGAAGTTTTGTTTCAGCATTGCCAAAATTCCTGGTTTGCAAGAATGGACATGACAGAGCAGAGACTTTTGATAATCTCACCAATTCTGTTCATATTGATGGCATGTAATGTTCTGCACTTTAAAGTATTTCACTTTAAACTGAAAGACTACAAAGATGATTCACCTTTTAAGTGTGGTCCCGCTAATTTTTCATTGAATGCCATTTGCATATTTCCTTGAGCATGTTTAATGGTTGGGTTGGATTTGATTTAATGATTTTTTTCCAGGCATTGATGAAAAAACCTCTAGCTTGAGTTCCCTAAGCTCTTCCAAGTAATATTTAAGCTTTTGTACTTTTTTATTTTTGGAAAATACATAAGTGGCTTCTGTGTGTATGTTTGTTTGTTAAGTACATAATGTGATGGCACATGCATCCTTCCTAAAGTAATTTCATAAAAAATTTCAATTACAATTCATGATCGAATGACAAATGTAATTTATCTATGGTGGATTATAAACAAATTGATAGCTAAAAGTTCATATCACAGATTGTAGGAACAATTGGGGTATAAAATCTTTTCCTTTATTATCTGCACATAGATTTTCAGAAACTAAGACAAGTTATACTACAGCAAAAATTTTTTTTATTATGAATACCAATTATTTCTTTCGAATTCGTTTTACAATCCAAAAGACCAAATAAGCCAAACCAAGAAATTCCATTGGTTTATGTGTAACTTTAAATGCACCGCGGTGAAATTGACAAAAAATTAAATGTGTTAATTTGTTAATACAAACTAGATTGGAACAATGATAAAATTTTTGTGTTCTAAAAAACTTTTTGGTGCTGATAGAAACTGATTTTTCTTTAAGTTAAATTTCATAAAAATTGAAATGAAAAAGTTTTCCAGCAGCAGTGCCAATTTGTTCGTCATAATTCTGGTGATATCTTTACGTGATGGAATAAATACAAAAGTTTTCTTCCTTAGATTGGCAAGAAAAGGTTGATCCAGAAGAAAACAAGTCGTAATCTAATTTTTATCAATAGTTCAAACTAAAGAGATCGAGGGAGTTCAAACCGATTTTTGTTGGAATTTTAACCTAAGAATTTAAATTGTAAAAGTAAAGAAATGCGATAGTAGTTAAAATAGAGGGGTCGATTCCACCTCGAACAAGTTATCTAAACTTTAACCAATTAATTAATTTTCTTTTTGTCTCAATCCATTTAGCAGGTATTTATACATGAATCAGTATGGATTTCTTTGAAGTATTATTTATCGGGTCTTAGGTCATGATTCCAACTTTGATTAAAGAATTGAATCCTTATAGCTAATTACCTTCATGGAAATAATCTATTTCGATCTTTAATCCAAGTATAGATTATCTCAATTACAAGCATAATTAGTAAAAAGATAATATTAATGAAAGATAAATAATTACGAAAAATAAAAATTTCAGAGGAATTGAAATTAAAAAAAAGATCATCTTGCTCTTGGCTTCATCGACCTCTCTATGGAGGGATTAGCCCCACATCATTGCAAGATCAAAATAAATTAAAAGATAAAAGAAAGAGATTAGAGATAATGGGAGAATTGATCTTGCTCGTGAATTTGACGTGTACACCAAATCCTTTCTTCTATTTTATAAAATAAATAAAGAACAAAAGAGATTACACAAGAAATTCTACCCTCACAAATTACATAATGCTTCTTCAACATTTTCTCCTCCTATTTAGAATGGGAGAGAGCTCACAATCTTACCACTCAAAGTTAAATATTACAACTCAATTTCAACAATTACAATTCATGAAATATAAAAAATTACCACTCACCAATACTCACAACTTTGCAAAGTCCACAATATCAACTCCAACAATCATTGGAAGCTATTGTGATTTAACAAGCTGTAATATCCAATTTTACCATGTTACGATAAGTTTGCAACATATCTTCTAGCAAAATTGGAATTATTAATATAAAATTCTTGTCTTGTCATATCTGATGAAACTATGGTCATAAGATGCAATAATCATTGAAATATAGGAGATTGGGATCAATTATAAAGCATTTTCTTTCACCTTCACCGTGGTCAACTAGACTCAGTCAACTCTTAATTGACTTTCAGATTTCTTTTAGGTCTTCTTGATTGTAGAACAAGGCTCAAATCCAGGTTTTGATTTCTTGAATATTTTTTATTTTTTTAGATTTTCCTGTAAACACACATGTTTTTAAGTGATTTCTGATCTATACATTTTATCATATTTAATATAAAAATGCATGTAGAGTTTGTTCATTTGAAAATACACTTTTACACGTTAAAATTTTAACATCTAGGTTGTAAAGTTTAACAAGTGCCATAATAAATGCTTCAATTTTATATACTTTTAAGCACTTATCACAGCACATTATCAGATTCTTCAAAAGAAATATCATTCAGTTAGAGCAAGAATCAGAAAAATCCTCGAATTTTGTGTCGAGTGGGATATAAAAAGGGTGAATTTCTGTTAGAGCAAGAATCAGAAAAATTCGATTGTACCATTAGGCCCGCAACAAAAAATTATTTAGAATGAAATATTCATTTGTCATTTTCGAGTCAGAATAGTCAAGTTACCGTAAAAAATAAAAAAAAGTGGAAAATACCAAAAATGCCCTCAGCCCTTTATAAAAAAAAATTGACTTTCTTTTTAACTCATTCTTTTCTTCTCCAAAGAACCCACACCCAATTGATTCTCAACCCAAGGGTTTTAACTCATTCTCTTCAAGATCTGTTAAGAACGAGGTCGAGTTGAACCTCAAAGAATAAGGCAAAGTTGTCGGTTTCGACAAGATCTACAACCCCACCATCGTTGTTTGCCCATTTTCGTTCAT
Source organism: Akebia trifoliata (assembly GCF_017979445.1). Classification (NCBI taxonomy): domain Eukaryota; kingdom Viridiplantae; phylum Streptophyta; class Magnoliopsida; order Ranunculales; family Lardizabalaceae; genus Akebia; species Akebia trifoliata. The sequence goes on along the minus strand of NC_141381.1, from coordinate 12,330,135 downwards.
CTTCCCCATCCGCCATAAAAAATCAGCCGCATAGTTCGAATGAATCTCAACGCATTCAATTCGAGAGCTTCATCGAGTTATGAGTTAGATCTATCTTTCATCATAGAAGGAAAATGAGAGTGCTGTTAACGAGAAGCTTTGCTAACCATCATTAGTTTGCAACCAAACCCACTCCACCCCGAGTTCCTCGTTGTAAATCCGTGATTTCCAAGCTAGCTCATCATGTCTGACAACCACAAACCATGTAAAGGACTCTCAATTTTTAATAGTAGCCATAGATTTCGAAAACTTGCATTTAGGTTTTTAACAAAACTTATTGTTTGTTTTTAAATCATTGAATGTTGCTTTGTTTATTTTAAATCATGCCAACACCCTCATTGGTTGATGTGTTTTCACTTTATTTTAACAATTATATGTGAGTGGATTAGAAAATTGAAGATGAGTGAAAAACTTGAAAAATTGGCAAAAAATCAAATTTCGCATAGTTGACTACTTATGTGGCATCCCGCCAAACACTAACACAAAACCCTAAGGCCAAATCCCAAGGTACTAGGTGGCACCTCGAAATTTGGACATGGCCCCCTTTGTTTATGTTAGCATTCTACGGAATTCGAAAATCTGTAAATCCAATATATAACAAAATCTGTATATACAGATGTAAATATAGGAAATTAACAGTGGAAGACGAATTACATCTAACATGTAAGTACATCAAAGTGCGGAAGATTTAACCATATACAGGCTTACCAAAATATTCTCACTCTAACATAGGCCTAAACTCTCAATCCAAAAACTGCATACATCCTGGATGAAACTGACAACACTAAGGGATGTAGCCCTAGTGCTCACCACAAAATAAACTCTAATCGTCGCTCTGACTGACCAGATACTCCTCAATTACTGACTCTACGCCTGCCTCGGTAACTGCAAGTGCTAAAACTAAAAAAAAAATAGGAAGGAAAGGGTGAGTAACGAGAGTTACCTAATAAGTCCACAGCCAATTCTTACTAATAACCCTTCCTAAACATGATCGAATAAAGCATACTAAACATTTTAATACATGCAAGGTTTTATAAAATAAAATACGATCAATTAGTACATGTAGCCAAGGATGAGCAACTAAACAGTTTAAAAGTTACACATAACATTAATCATCCATACTCATTATATATTTTTCATTATATGCAAATACCGTTAACAACATTGAAATAATAAACATGTTTTTCAGTTTATAATTTGAAATATAACAACAGATACATAATACAAGTGGTGGAGTATTGGAATTAAAGAGTTGGGATTCACAACTGGATCACTCCCTGTCAGGACTTGATATTCCTCAATAACATCGTAGTTCCTGATTTTGTGGGTGATCGCTGTTTACCACGCTTGTGGGACCATTTATCCGGCTTAGACGGACCATTTGATGTGACCACAAGCAATGAGTCTCTTTTCGATGTGTCAAAACGTTTGACTACTACTAGATTGTTAGTGATCACTGACTAATCATTTTCGTCTATGCCTATCAGGCGTGCATGTGATTCTCAAAATAACACTCCACTCGTATACGACTACTTTTACAATACACGTTCACTAGTAAAGATAAGAAAGGAATTGACCCGGATTCTAGTTGTGACTCCACTCTCATACACGTCCCATACCGCGTTTGAACTTGATGGTCTCTACCGTACATCCCAGGATAGTGCACCCCTCTGGATGATGTGACGCACTATCCGTTCAGGCATTCATAGACCCTTTAACAGCTCACAAAATAATTACACATATATATATTTTGTTTTTCATTTAAAATAAAATAGAAATTAATAGAACAGGGTTGAGAATAGATATCCAATTCCTACCATGCAACTATGGGCACCCGGCCTAAAATAAATAACAGTACTCAGCGCACGCGCTAACATAATCTTAAATAAACATGCAACCTTTTCATTAATAACTTGGATATCTTTTCACTAACCTAAATACAACATACAATGTAAAATACAGACGTCACCCCTCAGGTGTGACTGACATTTTATCGATCATCCCATTTTTTCATTCTCTCGACATTCTCACTTTTGATCTTTTTCAATCAACCTATTCATTTTCAATCTTTCAAAGTCACTTTTGGTCTTTCCATCGAAAACCATCAAAGTTTATTCAAAATGAGGTCCCGGCGATGCACGGGACTAAGGCTGTTAAAGACAAGGAAAACTGGTGGAAATTTGGCTAAGTGTCAGAAACTCAAAATTTCAAAATTCTCGAAATTGAAAACGGATTTTCGAAAATGAAAGCCTCAAGCACGAGATTTGACACCATATAAATTTATAGCCTAATTTAAAGTAACGCGAAAGTTATTACATTTTGAAAATTTATTAAAAACGTCGAAATTTACATTTTGTTCTTAAAATCAAAATACGGATTTTGATCGTTTGAGATTTGGATCTTGAAACCATTCCCATTGTTCCAAAATGGGAGGTATAACCTTAATTTCATTAAAGAACTTAAAGTAAATGAAAGAGGACATTTACTTAAATGTTTTTAATGAAATAGAAGGTGGAAAATCAAGTATAGGCACTGGGAAAGTCAAGTCAAGAGTCAGAGTCTGTTTTTGACTCAGAAAAATGCTGTCGACGACAGAAGCTTGTTTTGTAGGTGGTATCGACGGTTTCTGCCGACAGAAGGTAATTATCGACAACAAAAGCTTCATTCTGTCGGTGGAACCGAAATAATGCTCATTGGTGGGTGTCGGTGGGACCGATGGTCTAGCCAACAGTACTGAACTTTCTCGCGAATTTCGATCCATTCTTTTGATTTTTATTCCGTTCTTCAAACCCTTCTACCCACCCACAAATTTAATCATTTAAAACATAAATAAAACACATCAAATCTCTATTTCTAGCAAGAATTTCAATTCAAACAAATATTTCTATGATTTAAAACAAACAATAAGTTTTGTTAAAACAACCTAAATGTACATTTTCGAAATCTAAGGTTACTACTAAGAATTGAGAGTCCCTTACCTGGTTGTGGTTGTCGGACAGGCTTAACTAACTCGAAAATCAAAGGTTGGCAACAAAGACTCGAGGTTGAAATGATTTTGGGACCCAACGGTAGGGTTAGTTGCGAAATCCTCGATGGAGGTGTCCTTCCTCCCCCAACAACGATGGATCACTCTTCTTCAAGCTAGGTGGAACTCCAAATGGGTAAGATCAAAACCCCTACTGCTGGTTTTTGATGGAGGATGGGGAAAATGAACGAGAATGGACAACCAAAGATGGTGAAGTTGTAGTTCTCGTCATGCCCGAAAACTTTGCCTTCTTCGTCGAGTTTCAACTCGGCCTCGATCGGACTAGAACTTGATGGGAATGGGTTGAAACCCTTGAATTGAAAGTGGTTATCATTTGGTTCTATGGTGAAGAAGAGAAAGGAATAAAAGAAAACAAATTTTCTTTTAAAATGGAAAGTGAGGAGGGTATATTTGTAATTTTCTTCTCATCGCTTCTAATTCGACCGTAACTTGATTATTCGGACTCGAAATGTGACGAATGAATATTCCATTTCGAATAATTTTTTGCTACGGATCTAATGGCTATGTCAAATTTTCTTAATTTTTTCTCTAACAAAATTTTACTATTTTGGATCCCACTTAACACGAAATTCGAAGATTTTATAACTTTTTCATCCAAACTTGCTTACAGGCTAATGTATATATTCTGATCCTTTTGAATCTAATGGCGAAGTTGATTTTCTTTGAAATTAATCATAATAATATTCGAATATTTTACTCTAAGTCTCTCCTTCGATATTTTCCTCCAAATCTCACCATTTAATTTCTTCGAGATATGAGTTGAAAATATGGGGTATTACAACTTACTGACAGTCCTACCGTTGCATGACCACGGTCCTACCATGTCTTACCATCCAAACATTTAGGCCAACATTTAGCCAACCATTTTTGTCCTACATGGGTTAGAAGTTTTGGAATGGGCTGATTTTTGGTCAGGATAATCTCTACGGTAAAGAGATCATCCTCACCTAAAATCAGCCTATTCCCAAACTTCTAGCCCCATGTTTACAATTTGAAAAATCGTGGACTGTCCATTTTTTGTAAACCATTTTTGATGGGGTTAGAAGTTTTGGAATGGGCTGATTTTTGGTGATGCTGATCTCGTCATCGTAGAAATCATCCTCACCAAAAATCAGCCCATTCCAAAACTTCTAACCCATGTTTTAAAAAATGTTTTGCCAAAATGTTTGGTGCTGAACATTTTCCATATGTGTGTGTGTGTGTGTATGTGTGTGTGTGTGTGTGTGTGTGAGTATAGGTATTTTATGAGCTGTTAAAGAGCTTGAGAATGCCTAAAAGAGTTTGTAAATGTAGTTATTTTATGAGCTGTGAAAGTGTTTGTGAATGCCTAAATTTTCTCAATAACAATTTACAAACCCATGGATATAATTCCTGCACCTATTTGGAGTTCAAGAAGCACTTCTTGGGCATCCCATACCATAGTACTGACTTACTTTTTGATGTACATGCACCCCCTTGAAATGGGTGCATGTACATCACACCTCCTACGGTGGTTGCCAAAGCTCCGAGTGAACCCGAAATAGGCCATGGACTTGGATCTACCAAATGATAAGAATGCCTCTGAGATTCAATCATAAACCACTTTGCCTCGGTACCCCCCTTGAATCTTAGAATGTACAGTAGGGACATCCAAGCACATACGTGGTATAGGATGCGTATGAGAGTGGAGTCACAATTGGAATCCGGGTCCAATCCTCGTTATCTTTACTAGTGAACTTGTATTGTAAAGATGGTCATACACAAATGGGATTGTATTTTTGAGAATACACAAATGGTCATACACGAAGATGATTAGTTAGTGATTGTAGACACTCAAATTTGACCAGGTCCTAGATGCAAAATGCCCTAAAATCCATAAAAATTGGAATGAGCCCTAAAGCCCGAATCTTCAAAAATTCTTCTTTTTTTTTCTTTCAATAACTGGCCCAAACCCTATCACGTGGCCCATGGACCCAAACCTACCTCAACGCATCATCCATTACTATCCAATCCACTACCCATTACTATACCCAAGCCCAACCTACCACCTAAGGCTAATTCAATTCAACCAAATTCTCAACCCAACCCAACATCACAACCAATCAACATGATCATCAAAGTGCACATGTCACCACCTCAACTCACCTCCCTCATCCCACTACCCATCCCATCACATTTTCTCTAAACATCATCTACCTATACCTCCAACCCATACCTCCCCCTAACCTACCCTCATCATTCTCTATAAACTCTCATTCTCTCAAATCAAACACCTCCAACCCATACCTCCCCCTAACATACCCCCATCATTCCCTTTAAACACCTGTTCGTTCAAATCAAAAACTTCAAACCCATACCTCCCCCTAACCTACTCTCATTATTCTTTATAAACCCCTATTATATCAAATCAAACACCTCATCCCCTCCCATCAACTCATCTAAACCTCTAATCTCACATATCTTGACACATGTCACTATCTCCCTCACCCTCCCAAAACCTAATCAATCACCCTTTTACACCCTCCATTCTCTTAAACCAAACATCACTCCCCTTTCACCTCACCAGTCAATCACCATATTAAAATCCCAACCAAACACCATTCATTTCCCTTTCACTTAATACTCAACCCAAATGGGTTGAGAGATCCAACCCATTTGGGTTATAAATAACCCATTTAACCCTCCTTCCCTAAATACCCTTCCATCTCCTTCAATTTACCCACACCTCTCTTTCAAACCCCTAACCATTCTACCCTTTCCCATCATTTCACCCCAATATACTCCTAAAATAACCTCCAAACTCCTTTAAAATCCCCCTCATTCTCAACTCACCAAACCTAATGAAAAATTAAGAAAAATACCCTCTTACTTTCAACTTACTCTTAAGTCAAGCATCATCTTCTCTCAATCTCCTAGCTTCAATTGAAGAAAAAGTTAAGAAAGACTCATCTCTTTGAAGGTCAAGAAGATCAAGGTGGGTTTTGGACAAAAAATACCCCCCTCTTTCTCCCCTCTTCATATCCTTCTTCTACTATCCCCTTCATTTCGTTAATTTTTATTTTAGATAGCTCCTAACATATAATGCTCCCCTTCCTTTATCTCCAGTAGATCAGACTTCGGTTTGGTCAAAAGTATAAGGATTGTAACCACCTTCAAAAAAATAAAATCGATTTAACCCATCAAATTGTTTTGAAGCACTCGGCATTGGGGTCCTTCACGGCTCATGAGAATGGATCCGTAACAAAAGTCAACACTTTAAAAAATGTGTTATTCTCAAGGCTAAGGATCATCTCCTTTAATGGGATGATTTTATAATCAAGTCAAAAATAAATCCCTACTTAGGGTACAATTATCGACACATGGCACTTTATTTTTATTTTGCACTTTTATAAAAAAAAATGTCCAAGTTGAGTTGAGATTACCACCACTTAGTGGGGAGAAAATGATGCCTAACACCTTCCCTTTTCTCCAATCGAACTGCTTATCCTGATCTCAAGGTTAGATTGGTACCTTATCCATCGAGAGTCACTGAATGCCAAAAATGATATTTTTCCAAATAAATGTACATTAGATAACCATTCACACCCTCTTACAATATGAATAGTGACGACTCTAAATCTTCGTAGAAGTGGCATTCGTAATAGAGAATCACACATCTACAGCTTGGGGACTCCACTGAGGAACAAGGTTCTACCTTCTTGTCAATTCGACCATTTTGAAAAAAAATACAAATATTTTTATTTGCAAACTAACATTGTTTGTTGTTTGTTGTTTACGTTATTTTTAGTATATGCTCATGTTGTAATTTTTATTTATTTGTTTTCTTTCATTACATACTTGTAAGGGGGTCGATGAAAAAATGAATGAAAAGAATGCACATACACTTGCTAACATAGCCCATTGCACAAACGACCCCACCCACAATATATTTAGCCCCGATGCCTAGTAGTTCTACGACTTGAGATCGTTATTTCAAGTATCGGGGATGAACACATCAAATCTGATCACCAACCAACGACGTGTGTACTCCAGTATGCATCGAGATTTGAAAATCGGATAACCATAAACCCACCTACTAGCCACATGCATGTGCCCGATTAGATGAGATAGGACACGTGTTCTTAAGTTTGTATCGACCCCAAAAGTAAAGTTGTATTTGTTTAAATTTTTTTTCGAGGCTTCAAAGCCCAAGTTATAAGCCCAAAGAGGCAAGTTATATAGGCTTAGGTGTTTCTTTTTCTTTACTTATTCCCCTATGTAAGAGGGGAAAATCCAAATTTTTTTAGTAAGGCATATCATCAAAAAACAAAAAAAATGAAAAAAAATGAAAAAATGAAAAAATGTATTTTTTTACTAGTCCAAGCCAAAAACTAGAAGCAATGTACCTCAATTTTGGACTAACAAACTTCAAAAAATAAATAATAAAAATATTTTAGCCAAAAATTCGTACTGGTCCGTTTTTCAGGCACAGATAGGTATAAAATACCCTTATCTGTATTTGAAATACGGATATAAAAAAAAATTGGTGAAATCGCCTCGACTCCCGGCCGTCTCGCTAAGTAGCGAATACGGGGGTCTGATCTACGTATCTCTAGAATTTTTAAAAGAAAAGAGAGTCGCCACCTAGTTTAGGTCTAGGAACCAAAATTAATTTCAAATGGATATGGGTCAGTCCGCGGATCAAAGAGATGGGTAAGGGGTCAGGTTACAGGTTTCAGAAGGTGTTAGGCACCGAACCTGCCTAATCAAGATGATCAATCTCTACTACGATCCAAAAATATCCTATGGTCAACATACAAAGACTAAAATTAAACTATGGTCCAATCATCATCAAATTGCATCGGATTTACTAAACAAATCCTACGGTTAAAATAATTGCATGGATTCTCGAATTTCGCATAATAGAATCCCACGATTGATGAGGTTTATGTGGCACCAAAATTTAGTAAATCGATTCGGTCATATTTGGAGAAAAGTGAAATCAATTAATACCTTGTACACAAAATTAATGAATTAGCTCATTGATGATATTTATTAAAGAAATTTGATTTCTGAATTGTCACGTACACTAAATTAGTGAGTAAATTCATACATTATTAATCAAAGAATTCCGATTTTTTGAATGGCTACGTGTATTAAAATCAGTGAGTCAACACACACATTTTCCACCAAAGAAATTCGATTTTTGGATTGCCACGTACATCCTAAAATTAGCAAGTTAACTCACCAATTATTAATCAAAGAAATACGATTTTTGGGTATATTAACATTAGTGAGTCAACTCACATGTCCAATTTCATAGAAAATCGAATCAAATTTTTAATGTCCCCAAAATTAGTGAGTCGACTCACAATTTGTTTATCAAAATAATCTTTGATTATTTTCAAAATCGCCACATGTATTAAATTGGTGAATTAACCCGTATGCACAATTTCTAAAAAAAATCGAACCAAATTTCCAATGTACTAAAAATCAGCGAGTCGACTCGCAATTTGTTAATCAAAATAATCTTTGATTATTTTTTAAAATTGTCACATGTATTAAATCGGTGATTTAACCCACGTGCCTAATTTAAAAATATAATCGATTCAAATTTTCAATATCCCTAAAATCAGTGAGTCGACTCGCAATTTTTATTATGAAAATCTATTTTTTTTTTTTTAATCTTTCGGGTACACCATTAATTTTTATTGAATAAATCATCATTAATTAGTTAACCCAATAACGTAATAAATCGACCCGATAAATATCAACACCCAATGAGCCAATCCACCAACTTAATATTAGCGAATTAACCAATCAATTTATCGACAAAAATGAGCGAATCAATCCACTAATATTTTGAAATCGTAAAGATTGCCATGGCGCCACGCATACCCCAAAAATCGGTGTATCTATTCGGATGTATTAAAAATGCGATCGAGAGTGAAATAAATAAATAAAAATAAAAATAAAAATAAACAAACAAAGACAAAAATAATTCTCCTAATCTATCAATATACAAAATAAAACATAAAAAATATTCCTCTAACTTATCTCCATGCAAAAATAAAATTAAACATATAAAAGAGTGTAAAAAAATCTAATCTTGTCGATAAAAACTCAAAACCACATAAAGTAAAAAAAAATGAAACTGTAAAATGTAAAAGTTATGCCCGAGGGGTGATGTCTGCATTTTACATTATTATGCTGTGTGTAGGTTGGTGAAAGGATATCCAGAGATAATGATATTTATTGCATGTCTATTTACTTTCTTTAGCATGAGGCATAATTTATGTTTTTGTTCTGTTATTTATTTTAAGCCGCAGCCCACAGTTGTATAGTAAGTATAGACACCCCAATTTGAACGGGCTCCCACTCGAAAGGGCCCAAAAATAACGGTTTTTCAATGAAATTGGCCAACGGGCCTCAAAAGACCGAATCACCAAAATATGGCATTTTATCAAAATTGAGGGCCCCTAAGACCCCCTAAGGGTTTAATGGGCCCACCGAAAAAGATTTGGTGTACCCCCACCTTCACCACTCCGTTTCCTAAATAAAAAAATACCCGATTTTCAATAAAAGTCGCCAACAGGTCTAAAAAGCCTAATTTGCCAACACGTGACATTTTGATCAATCTGATGATTCTCAAAATCCCTAAAAAGATAAATAAATGTAAAATGAGACTTGGGATACTTACCACTCTCCACAACCTTCACTACCCTACTCCCGAATCAAATTATCCTAAACCCACCTAAAGCCCACGAACCCTCAACACTCACAAAATGCATTTCTCACCTTAATCTCCTAATCTAAATTTAATCTCACATCATCTAAAAACTTAAAACATACCCACTATCGAAAACCCAATCTAAAATGACCCCAACCAATTCCTAAAATTTAAAACCCTTCCTAAAACCCAAGCCCAATACTCCAAAGCCCAAATCCATAATCCAATTCACATCCAACCCATTACCCTAACCCATAAATCGCTATCCACATCAACCAATCACCCATTGATCATCAAAGGGGACACATGTCATTACCCCATCTCACTTTCCTCATCCAAGTACTTACCCCCATCACTTTTCTCTAACAATCCATCTACTCACATCACTTCACTCCAAAAATCACCTCAACCCTTACCCTTCCCTAACCTACTCACTTCAGCCTCTAATAGAGATCGGGTTGATATTCCCAAGTCTTCTAAAAAACCATTGCAAGGAATTGGCTAGGTCAAGGACAAAGAGGTTGGAAAAGGCTTTACAAGCATTACAAGGCTTGATTGTGGAATTACAATATAAGGAGGCCGTTCTAGAAGACTCTAAGACTTAAATTGGAGATATCAAAGCTTTCCCAAGGATGGTCAACTATCTTTTTATGCAAGGGATCAATTTTGAAGATTAAGTGAGATGCGAGGGTTAATTGAGAATTTTATATCCTAATTGTCCTTACTTTTGGTCTTTATTTCCTAAGGACTAATTAGAACCAATCTTGATCTAATTTATCTATAAAAGGGCACCTCATCTTGTAATTGAGATACAATTGATAATTTACATCTTATGAGATTTTGAAGTTTATTCAAAGAAACTTGAGTTTTGTTTCATGTTTTCTTTATGGGTTCTTTATGAGTTTTCATTCGAGTTCTTGAAGAAAAGACATGACTCTTCGACTTATCAAGGAAGTGATCAATCCTTGTGGTGTCATTAGATTGAGGTTTCAAGGACTTAGTTTTCTTAGGGTTTTAGTCCAATCAACATTTTAATTTGTTTTAAAACAATCTAGAACGTTCGAAGCCTTCGAATAAAAGGGTTCCTAGAAGAGATCATCAAGAGAAGGTCTTAATCCAAGAAGGTTCACATCACCTTCTCTAATACAACCAACCACATACATCACAACCCATATCCCCTACATCATAACCCATCACCTTTCTCTAAGTACTCCACCAATTCACATCACAACCCATACCTCCCCTCATCATTTCTTACAAAATCATTTTTACAAACAAAACCCATACCCCTCATCTCTAATCTAACACTCTTTCTCACCAATCAATCCATCTAAATCACATCATTTCCCCCTCTTTTTAAGACATGTCATCACCTCCTTAACCCTCCCAAAAATTCAAACACCTAACTCCTTACACAACCCACTCTCCTAATCTAAACACATCATCTCTTGAACCAACCTAACACTCAATCAAATACCTAACTCCATACACCCCTATTCTCTCCATCACACATCACTCATCTCATCTCACCAAATACTCTACCCAAATGGATTGGGTAAGATTCAAATCATTTGGATCAAAATAATATCCATTTACCTTCATTATACAACTACCCTCCTCTCCACTTTAAATTTCATACCCCTCACCTTCAAAATCTATGTCATTCTTTACTCTCCCAAAATTTTACCCCATTATATCCCTAAAATATCCTCCAAACACCTATAAATACCCCCTTCCCCTTCCAAATGGGTACCAAGTCTCATAAAAAAATCCTCTCTCAACTAATTTCTATTTTCATTCTCCTACTCTCACAATTAATCTTCAAAAAAATATATCTACTGTCATATCCTACTAAGGACTCAAGAAGACATAAAATAAGAAGAAGAAGAAAGAAAAGAAAAAAAATCTTTGAAGCTTTAAGGTGGGTCAAAGGATCAACCCCCCCTCTTTCTCTCTACCCTCTTCATATCCCTATTTTATTATCCCCTTCCTCTCCTTAATTTTTACTTTAAGACTTAGGATGTAATGCTCTCCCTCCCTTATCTCTGGTAGATCGAACTTCATTTCGATTGAAAGTATAAGGGTTGTATCACTTTCAAAATAAAATCGATTTTAAATCCTTAAATTGTTTTGAGACAATCGGTATGTTATTCCTTCTCAACTCATGAGAATAGACTCTCAACCTTAGCTAACATTTTTTTCAAATCACATGTAGCCCTCAAGGCAAGGGTTTATAATGATCATTTCCATCAATGGGATGATCTCATAATTAAGCCAAAAACAAATCCTGACTTAGGTTACAAGTTGTCGACACGTGGCACTTACTTTATTTTTTGCATTTTTATAAAAAATGACCCAGTTGAGTAAGGTTATCACCACTTGGTGGGGAGAAAAGGGTGGCTAACACCTTCTTTTTTCTCCTATTGAGCCGCTACCCCCGATCTCAAGGTTAGATCGGTATCTTATTCATCAAGTCACTAAACACCACAAATGACACATTTTCTAAAATGCACATCGGGTGACCATTCACACCCTCTTACAAATATGAATGGTGGTGATTCTAAACCTTAGTAGAAGTGGTACTCGTAATCGAGAATCACGTATCTACAACTGGCAACTCCGCTGGGGAATTTAGGTTCATCCCTCGTGCCAACTTGGTCATTTAGAAAAAAATAAATAAAATAGATTTCTATTTATTAACGTTGTTTGTTGGTTGTTGCTTGTATTTTCTTTTTTATTTTTATTCACATATCCATGTTGTAATATTTATTTGCATTCTTGTCTTTATTACATACTTGTAAGGGGGTCAATGAAAAGAAAAAGAAAAAGAAAAAATTGGCACGAGCACTTGCGAGCATAGTCCATTACACAAGCCACCCCACCCTCAACATATCTAGCCCCGATGCCTAGTCGTTCTACGCTTGAGATCATTATTTCAGGTGTCGGGGATGAACACATCAAATCCAATCACCAACCAACGACATATGTACTTTTGTATTCATTGAAGTTTGAAGATTGAGTAACCGTAAAGCCACCTACTAGCCGCATGCATGTGCCTGATTAGATGAGCTAGGATACGAGTTCTCAAGTTTGCGTCGACTCCCGAAGCAAAACTGTATTTGTTTAGTTGCTATCAGGCCTCCAAGTCCACGTTGTAAGCCTAAGAAGACACACTTGTATAGATCCTAGGTTGTTTTGTTTTCTTTTTTTTCCTTCCCTTAGGTAAAAAGAAGGAATGCACGTTGCATCATGTTAAAAAAAATAGTAAGGGAAGAGAGAAAAATAATAACTAGTGAAGGACATTCAACACATGGACCAAAAACCAATTTTTATGAAATTCCAGGAACTGGATTCTTTCTGGTTTGTGTCCATAAAATGGATAAACAAAAATGTGTCTTACCCGTGCTTGAGACACGGATAAAACAGTGAATGTCTCATCTGTGCTTGAAACACGGATGAAACAGAACATGTCCCATCTGTATTGGAAACATGGATGAAGTAGTCAAGGTTCCAACCGTGCTTAAAGCACGGATGAAGCAGTAACAATTCCACCTGTGTTTCAAACACAGACTAGTAAGAATCATGAACGTGGAAGGGGCACAGACTACAATTCCCACTTGTGGTTCAAACATCAATACCACCTTAAAAAAAAACACACACAGACACAAAAATATATATATATCCTAAATTTTGGGAAACTAAACAAAGTGGATTTTCTTCAAGGGGCAGTCGATGAGCCGAATCAAAACTAAGCAAATTTTAGAAAACCACCAGTTGATGAGCCGAATCAAATCAAATTCAAGACCTTAGGCCTCAAACGGGCCCATGACACCTCGTGCAACCATGAGGGGTCATTCGACCAATCAAGTTGTCCCTGAGATCCAAGGACAAGTGGAGTCTAATACCCTCAAGACTCCTACCAACTATTTTCAAAAACAAAAAAAAATATTTAACAAATGTGTCGAATTTCTCAAACTCAAACCAGGTCCACGACCTGTATCCACTCAAATTCGTTCCATGACCTGTATCTAATTGAATTGGGTCTATGACCCGTATCCATTCGAACCGAGTCCATGACCTGTATCCACTCAAATCGGGTCCACGACCCGTATCCAATCAAACAGGGTCTACGACTCGTATCCATTCGAATCGGGTCCACGAGCCGTATTTGTTCAAATCGGGTCCTCGACCCGTATCCATCTAAATCGGGTCTACAACTTATATCCACTCGAATTAGGTCCACGACCCGTATCCAATCAAATCGGGTCCACGACTCGTATCTATCTAAATTGGGTCCACATCCCATATCCACTTGAACCGGGTCCACGACCCGTATCCACTCGAATCGAGTCCATGACCCGTATCCATTTTGAATCGAGTTCACAATCCAATTTTGACCCGAACCAAGTCTATGATCCATATGTGATCCAACAAGGTCAATGGCATGTCAACCAAAGCAAATGAATTCAATCATTTTCCAATAAAATTATTTTCAAAAAAAAAAATAAAAAACAAAAAAAAACACAAAGAATTTTAAAAGTACCAATTGCAATTATTGATCCAAGTACACTAAGAATGATTTTGCCATATTGATACGTGGGGAATAGACTATTTCTATTCAAAGAAATGAGGTGATTTAAAAGTGCCCTGTGCGCCACCTCATCCCTGAGGATTTGACTGGCCGATCTTGATTTCAGAGAATTGAATTTGGGACTTACAAAAAGATATTTTTTCAACTCGATTTCTTTCAATAATCTATTTTTTTAAAATATTTTGCCTGTTCCAGGTCTATGCCAGCTCCGTGCTAATGTAATTCTTTTTTCAAAATATTTTACAAACTCCGTGTCGATGCCAGCTCCATGCTGATGAAATTCCTTTTTCATAATGTTTTACCGACTCTGTATCGATGCCAACTCTGTGCTGATGTAATTCTTTTTTCAAAATATTTTACCAACTCTGTGTCGATGCCAACTCCATACTGATGTAATTCATTTTTAAAAATATTTTATAGACTCCGTGTCGATGCCAACTCTGTGCTGGTGAAATTCTCTTTTCAAAATATTTTACTGACTCCGTATCTATACCAACTTCGTGTTGAGTTAATTCATTTTTCAAAATATTTTACCGACTCCGTGTTGATGCCAGCTCTATGATGATGTAATTCTTTTTTCAAAATTATACCAACTCCGTGTTCATGCCAGCTCTGTGCTGATGTAATTATTTCTAAAAACTATTCCAGCTCCATGTTGATGCTAACTCTGTATTGTTGCCAGCTCTGTGTTGAGGTAATTATTTTCAAAAGTACATAACCGAACTCCATGCTGATGCCAGTTCCTTGCTGATGCCAACTCTGTGCTGATGCCAATTCCGCACTGATGCCAACTCTGTGTTGATGCCAGCTCCGTGCTGATGACATTATTTTCAAAAGTACACCACCTAGCACCACGTTGATGTAATTATTTTCAAAAGTACACAATCCAGTCCCGAGCTGATGCCAACTTCGTATTGATTTCAACTCCGCGTTGAGAAATTCCTTTTTCTTTAAAAACTCATTTATTTTATAATAAATAACTTTACCCAGCCTAATAAAATATCATGCATTTTCTTTTTTTGTATACAAGATAGTAACGCTTAGTCTTTTATACCCATAGGTGGTTAAACGAAAGAAATAAAAATAGCCAGAGGTGCCTTCGTATTTTCTCAGATCTTCAACTACTATTTTGAGGACCTCCGAAGCACCACAGCCTGCAATGATCGAAATGTCAGATATTGATACAAGGATTGCAGCATTACTGAAAAGCACTGAGAGGCAAAAATAAATGTTGAGTGCCATGTTAGCTAACGCCAGATTTATACAGGCCCAAACAGTGCAACACCATGCATTAGGGTCAAACCAGGACCTACCTGAACAACCCCCACAAGGGCCACACACCACCCTACTACTCACAGTACCGAGATACCAAGGGCCCCCGTTCTATATTCCACAGAATTGACCACCCCCTGTGGTTATTCCTGATAACTAGTGCGAGTACAAGGCCTCGAAAGCCAAAAGTATGACAGACAAAAAGGTGGCCTAACAAATTGAGTCTCTTCAGAAGGAAATGAGAAGAATGAAAGGCCTCAATACTATGAGCAGGACTCAATTTAAAGACCTCTACTTTTATCCTAATGCACAGTTGTTGACCAAGTTCAAGTGTCTGAAATTCGAGAAATATAACAGAGTAGGGTTGATGAGTGTCTCGAAACACTCAATTATATTCACGTTTTCCAGAAATTTATCTTGATTTTTGTTCCTATTTATCTGTATTAAGGTAATAATCATGATAAGCCTCGAAACACCATGTTGCATATTAATTAGCCTTAATTATACATAAATAAATTTATTTACTAGATAAATCTAATTATGTGTGTTTCTTGTGCAGAAAATCAACATTTTGGAATCAAAATCTCAAGGCAAAAGTATTTCGACCCACTTTGGAATGCCATAATTCTTAACTCATGTTCTCTTCTTTTTGTCTTTTTATGCAAAGAAAAGTGGAGGCTACTTTTAGACTCTTCTACACACATTTTTCTCTATAAATAGAGCCTCAATCTCTAGAGTAATGGCCCCCTCCCTCCCTCTTGGTTCTCTTATCCAAGACTCCTTTAATCCAAGGCTCTTTGCCTGTTCTCTTATTATTTGTATTTTTATCTTCTAGTCATTTTCTTTTTGGCTAAATAATCTTGTAAGAAGTAGAAGAAGAAGGATTTGTAAGTTTCTCCATGAAATGAAGAAAAGTTATTTCATCTTTTATCTTCCCTCTCTTGCAATGACATTAGGCTAAGCTCCCCTCTATTGGAGAGTGGAAAAGCCTAGAGCAAATTCTTGTGTTGTTTCTAATTTCATGCATTTCTTTTATTTAAAATGCTTATGAGTTCTCTTTAAGATTTCTTGCACCTTTTATTCTTAATATAGATACTTTATGTTTAAATTAGATCAATATAAAGTATACTTAAACTAGATAATTGGTAATAGGAAGTTTTCAAAGAATTCTACTTTTGTATATAAAGAAGAACAACGATAGTCTTATAAAGGGTATCCACTATCGCATCTAAAGTTGTACTGTGGGTCAATGTGTCAATATGGTGAGGATGACAGATTGTTAGTGCAGTTATTGATAAGAATGCAAAATATCATATTTTTCTCCTTTAATATTTAGTCCTTTATACATATTTAGTGCCTAAATGTACTCATTATTCCTTTATTTTGATTTAGGATGCAAATAGAAGTGTTAAGTGCAAAACAAAATTAATTGGGCGACTTTGGACAGTTTCAACATCGCTTCGTAATCTGGGCATAACTCTCTCATCCGAACTCCAATTGAGATGATTCCAAATGTTATGGACGTTGAGAAAAAGATCTACAACTTTCGTGTTTTGAGTTTTGAGAGATAATAACTATATCAAGGTCAAAATTGGGTTTGAAGTTGCAACATGTACACTGTTGACGCGAATTTGATAAAAATTTGACGAGGTTTATTTTCGAAAGTCTCCAAATCTAGTGCACGAAAATTTCAACTAAAATACCACTTTCCTAATTATATTAGGACTTTATTTTATTTTAATTAGTCAGATTTATATATTGTTATTGGAGGATAAGATTTAGAATATTTTTTTTAGGAGATTTTGTTGGCTTCTAAGAAGGAAGAGAAGAACGGGTAAAAAAAGAAGAAAAAGAAGATCTCTCTCGCTCTCTCTCACTTGCTCTCTCTCTATTAGGTTTTTTTTTTTTTTTAATCTTTTCTTTAGGAAAGAAGTGGCTGAAACTTGGGGAACTAGGGGCCAACGAGTTGCTGTCAAGAAGAAGGAGAAGTTGCTAAAATTTTTCAGCAACATTATTGCCAAGAAGTTTACAACGTTGCTGCTTGTATTCGTTTTCAACCATCAACACCATCGCCGTGAGGAACATCACCACCAACACATCTCAAACTTCTTTGGTTGTGTTAAAAAGTGTAACCCTTATGACTTTTATTTATTTTTATTATTGCAACCCTGTTTGCTTTTGGATTAAAGAACATCTTGTTGGATTCTTAAGTTGGAAATTTTTAATTCAATGAGTTAGTGACTTTCAGATTCATTAATTGATATTTTCGGATTGGTGATATGTAGACACATGAATCAGTGAATTTTAATTATGTATGCTGCATTTTCAGTTTGATCATATTGAAAACTTTGATATTAACGGTCATTGAAGCCATAATTGTATCTCTAATCACCTAATTGATTTGGAATATGGTTAAAAGTGGTAAAAACTATGAACAATAGTTGTGATCTGAAAATTGCATGTTCTTTAGCCATGGACTTTTCCATAGGTTTGAAGAGTAGGTTATTGAATCATAATTCCTTTTGATCTTAATGATTTGTTTAAGAAGTTGTAAGGATACGCTAAGTATTAACTTGATTGCTTAATCAAAATAACTCGGTGATGGACTTTTCCAAAACCCTAGGAATTATTTAAGAAGGAATTTATAAGATGCATGATCTCTTTAGGCTTGCACTTTGATTCAATTCGGATATGTAATTAAGGCATAAAATTCGTTATCTATGTTGAAGCAATTTGATTAGTCATTTAATGAATTTGTTTTTCTGAATTGTGAGAAAAGATGATCAATTGTAAATATTTATTTCTTTAATTTTTTTATTTTTATTATTTCTTTCTGTTTATTATTATTATTATTATTTAATCCGAATCGCCAAAATTGAAACCCCTACAAATTTGTGTAATATGTTTGTTTTCAATTTGTTAATTAAAGTAACTAAAATTTGTTATGACTCTTTAGAATAGGAGTACCCGCAATCCCCGGCCAATAACGATACCCTACAAATCACTTTACTACAATCTTCTATAGGGTTTATTGATGACTAAAAATATGGTCAATCAAATAGCGCCGCTGCCGGGGATTGCAAAATCCCTATGTTTTAGTGTCATTTAACTTGTTAATATTCTATTTTACTTGTTGAGCTTGCATGTAATATATCTTGTGTTACACTTATTGAAATTTTAACATGAATCTTTCCTATCACTATGGCGATCACATTGTGATGTTTTTAGGAAGGGAAGCTTATTATTATTCTTTCAACTCTAACTTGTATATTGTTGTCTTTACTTTTGGGTTCGTGTCCATGAATGTCCGCAGTTAGAAGAAAGACTCAAGAACTTGCAAAACGCTTGGCCTTGCTAAAAGAAGTTGGACATCAACCCCCACCTCACCAAAAGGAAAGGGAAGAGTCGGAAGAGTCAGATAGCTCTTAAGTCTTTCAACATAGACATTGATGAGGCCGGTTTACATAGAAAATTGCAACTGAATGAACTTGAGGAGATTAGAAATGAGGTATATGATAGCGCATGGATTTACAAAGGAGAAAAGTATAGCTTTTCATGATAAGATGATCCGTGGCAAGGCCTTTGTTGTAGGCCAAAAAGTTTTTCTTTTCCATTCTAGACTTAAACTTTTTCCTGGTAAGTTACGTTCTAGATGCCTTGGTCCTTTCGTTGTCACTAATGTTTTTCCTCATGGTGCTGTACAGATAAAAAGTGACAAAACTGGAAATGAATTCAAGGTAAATGGCCATCGCTTGAAGCCTTATTATGAGACTTTTAAGGAGCACACTGTGGAAGAAGTACCCCTCCTAGAGGCTCCACTCACAAAGGACTAAAAACGAGGTACAAAGTCTAGGTTGAAGGACTGTAAACATTCAAGCGCTACTGGGAGGCAACCCAATTCAGCCAAGGCTATTGAGGATACATCAACACAGATTTGCATTTTCTTTCTTTCCTCTATTTAATTTGGTGGATTTCATTTTTTTTTATTGTGTGATTTTCGTGAATACCTTGCTCATGTTTATATTTCTACTTACAGGCTTATTCTGATCTACATTGAGGACAATGTAGGATTTAAGTGTGGGGGAGGGATTTACAACTTTAATTTTTTTTTAAAAAAAAATTATTTTCTTTTTAGAATTCCTTCCAACTCAATGATGAAACTGATTCTTAAGATAGATGGCTTGTAAATAGAATTGAGCATATTTTTACAGATAAAACAAGAAATTGAGTTAATTTGCTTATATTGTAGTCATACTTGGAAATTTTGATGCACATTAGCCTTGATTCGAGTAATCTGTTATCTTAAAGTGAAGCATGGAGACATATTGAATGATACTTGCATAATTCCGCAATATTTGTGAGCTATTCGAGCCTTATAATTGATTCATTATACATATCAATTTAAGCATCTTTTCTGAGTGCATCTTGTGAATATCATGTTTTCTAGAACTTGCTTTAAACCTGCTTGAGACAATTTTACATGTTCAGATTTGGAGAAGACGGAGGCAAATTAGGATTTTACCACCATGACCAAATAGTCTTTGTCCTGATTGTGATTTGACCCTTAGATAGCCCTTTGAGCCTTCATTAGCCTATTTTCTTCATTAACCCACATTCACTTACTCTTTTAAACTTAAATACTTTACTTACCCTTTTCCTTGGAACTAGTGAGCTTGGATCTTGTTTATAAGGTGATATCAAGAAGGGTGGAAAAGCATAAGTGTGGGGGAGGATTTCATATGGTTCTAAGGTGTAAGATATGTAAAAAAAAAAAAAAAAGATTGTGATCAAAGGAGAAGTAGGGACATGAAAAGAAGTGTTGTGATTTAAAGAATACAAGTTCTGAAGAAATGGGAGCATTACAAATCTCTCAAGCAAAGTGAAAAGAAAAAAAAAATTGATGAAATCTACCTTAGAATGATCGAAATGTGGTACTTAATGATGAAGACCTATTTATTGACATTTCTAATTGCTTTCTAGTTTTGAGGAAATTTTGTGATATCCTTTCTTTTCCTTCTTATGAACCCTTGACCCTTTAGCCCCATTACAACCTTTTCAAAGACCTCTTGATCCTTTGATGTTCTGTTTTAAATGTGGAGAGTGGGTGGACAAGCAAGCCTATGGTTTAAACTGTTTTCACAATTGTTTGAGTGATTAGTGTAGCTAGCACCATATCAAATTGAGAGAAAACCAGAGTGATACATCGTGAGAAGTAAAGCTTGATACAATTTGTGCATTAACTTGAGGATGCATATTACACTTATATTTGGCTACACACACACACACACACTCCAAGTATGCATGCTATATAGTCTTAATAACTCTATGGCTTATTTTTTAAGTAAACTTGTGCTCTTCCTACTTTATTATGCCATACCATCTAAAGGATCTCTGAGATGTAAGTTGGAAGGATTAGAGTCATTTAATTTGTGTTAAGTCATTGTGGTGTTTTTAGTTAGTCTTTGTCATTTTCCTTGAGTTTCTATTAGGTTACATTTTGTTCTGTTTTGCCTGAGGACGAGAAAAAGTTAAGTGTGGGGGAATTTGATAAGAATGGAAAATGTCATATTTTTCTCCTTTAATATTTAGTCCTTTATACATATTTAGTGCTAAAATATACTCATTATTCTTTTATTTTGATTTAGGATGCAAATAGAGGTGTTAAGTGCAAAACGAAATTAATTGGGCGATTTTGGACAGTTTCGATATCATTTTGTAATCTGAGCATAACTCTCTCATCCAAACTCCAATTCAGATGATTCTAAATGCAATGGAACGCTGAGAAAAAGATCTACAACTTTTGTGTTTTGAGTTTTGAGAGATAATAACTATATCAAGGTCAAAATTGATTTTGAAGTTGCTGCACGTACACTATTGACGCGAATTTGATAAAAATTTGACGAGGTTTATTTTCGAAAGTCTCCAAATCTAGTGCACGAAAATTTCAACTAAAACACCACTTTCCTAATTATATTAGGACTTTATTTTATTTTAATTAGTCAGATTTATATACTGTTATTGGAGGATAAGATTTAGAATATTTTTTTTAGGAGATTTTGTTGGCTTCTAAGAAGGAAGAGAAGAACGGGTAAAAAAAAGAAGAAAAAGAAGATCTCTCTCGCTCTCTCTCTCTTGCTCTCTCTCTATTAGGTTTTTGTTTTTTTAATCTTTTCTTTAGGAAAGAAGTGGCTGAAACTTGGGGAACTAGGGGCCAACGAGTTGCTGTCAAGAAGAAGGAGAAGTTGCTGAAATTTTTCAGCAACATTATTGCCAAGAAGTTTACAACGTTGCTGCTTGTATTCGTTTTCAACCATCAACACCATCGCCATGAGGAACATCACCACCAACACATCTCAAACTTCTTTGGTTGTGTTAAAAAGTGTAACCCTTATGACTTTTATTTATTTTTATTATTGCAACCATGGTTGCTTTTGGATTAAAGAACATCTTGTTGGATTCTTAAGTTGGAAATTTTTAATTCAATGAGTTAGTGACTTTCAGATTCATTAATTGATATTTTCGGATTGGTGATATGTAGACACATGAATCAGTGAATTTTAATTATGTATGCTGAATTTTCAGTTTGGTCATATTGAAAACTTTGATATTAACAGTCATTGAAGCCATAATTGTATCTCTAATCACCTAATTGATTTGGAATATGATTTAAAAGTGGTAAAAACTATGAACAATAGTTGTGATCTGAAAATTGCATGTTCTTTAGCCATGGACTTTTCCATAGGTTTGAAGAGTAGGTTATTGAATCATAATTCCTTTTGATCTTAAAGATTTGTTTAAGAAGTTGTAAGGATACGCTAAGTATTAACTTGATTGCTTAATCAAAATAACTCGGTGATGGACTTTTCCAAAATCCTAGGGATTATCTAAGAAGGAATTTATAAGATGCATGATCTCTTTAGGCTTGCACTTTGGTTCAATTCGGATATGTAATGAAGGCATAAAATTCGTTATTTATGTTGAAGCAATTTGATTAGTCATTTAATGAATTTGTTTTTCTGAATTGTGAGAAAAGATGATCAATTGTAAATATTTATTTCTATAATTTTTATTTTTATTTTTATTATTTCTTTCTTTTATTATTATTATTTTTTTTTTAAATCCGAATTGCCAAAATTGAAACCCTTACAAATTTGTGTAATATGTTTGTTTTCAATTTGTTAATTAAAGTAACTAAAATTTGTTATGACTCTTTAGAATAGGAGTACCCGCAATCCCCGGCCAATAACGATACCCTACAAATCACTTTACTACAATCTTCTATAGGGTTTATTGATGACTAAAAATATGGTCAATCAGTTATTTCAGAGAAGTCTGATAGGGTTGATTCTCAAATGGTTCTCAGGTTTGGACCGCATGCTTATTAAGAATTGGCAAGACCTGGCAGAAATGTTCTGGCACAATTACCAATTCAACACAGATGTGGGTTTGAATCGGAATGACATGGTTAAAATGACATGAAAGCAGAGGAAAATGGTGAAAGAGTACGCCTAGAGGTGACGAAAGTCTGCTTCTCAAGTAAAGCCTACGATGACCTAGCAAGAGATGAACACCACGTTTATCTCAACACTAGGGCACGTCTTGGTGGGACATACTATAGGTACCTTCTCAAATCTAGTATAAGTAATAGATTGGGTCGAGGATGAGATCCGAACTGGTCTGATATTTGATTTTACAAGCCTAGGGGGTAGCAGCAGGGATCCCCTCTCAAAGAAAGCCAGTGCTTGTGGCAAAGAAGAAAGAAGAAACATAGGTTAACAAGTACAACCAAACTGACCCCTCTTCATCCCGGTACTAGCACCAAGGCCACAAGCTCCGTCAACCTCATGGGCTCCAACCCCTCCACCAGTCTGGGCCCCCTCACCTCAGAACCCATTTTGAGCAAACCCTCCACCAGTTGCACCATAAGCACCATAGTACAAGCAGGGTTAGCAAGCACGGCCTAATAGAGTTAAACCGGGTATTTACTAGGCTGCCAATGACATTATCAAAATTACTCTCGATTTTTTTTAGAGGAGAATATCTCGCTAAAAGGCCACCAAATCCAGAACCTAAGAAAGGACCTAGGTACAACCCTAGCTTGTTTTACAAATTCCATATGGATGCTCTAGGGGACTTTACAGATCAGTGCTGACAACTCAAGTACCAGGTGCAGAACTTAATAAGTAAAAAAACACTCATACTAGATGGACCAGCAAACCCACCTCAACAACAGAATATCAACCAAAACCCCCTACCTACTCATAATGGATGAGGAAATGGGCACAGGGTAAATGTTATTCTCAGGGAATTATATTTCAATCCGTCAACTTTGATAGCTCATATCGGGTCAAAAATCAGGATCCATCTAATAAGGAAACCAGAGACACCAACAGTTCACACCATCAACTAGTACATAACAAATCCATCTCGAAACTTGCAACCACCACTCAGAATGGCTGACCTCACCATCCACCTCACTCATCAAATTCCCAATACTATTATCCAACCGCCTCTTATCATACCCTATACATTGCCAAATTCTTAGTATACGACTCGACCCCCCTTCATATACCTTATACTTCATCTTTATGACCACCACTCGTCATTCCTTACACCTCACCAACCCCTCGAGTAGCTTCTCCCATCACCATAACACCTAAATTACAACCACCACCCCTCATCCTCAACGTAAAGCCCTATCCATCCCCAATACATTCACTAAAGCCATTCTCGTATAGCTCTAACCAAGCAGTCCCCTAGAGCTACAAGATAACTATAGCCACATTGGCAAGGGTTGGTAAAATAAAAAGGGCAATGGTGGCCAACATTGGTTACCTGAAAAAAGCAAGAAAGCGCCAAAGAGTACCAATGAAAGGGATAAGAATCATAGAGAAAGAAATAGCAAAGAGAGCAGAGGATGAAGAGAAAAGGAAAACGAATGGGAAGGGGAAGATGAATGAAGATAACAAGGAAGAGAAAAAGGGGAAAGTCTAAGATAAAGAGGCAGTATACTTCGTTAAACTCATTTGCAAGAGTGAGTATAATAAAGTGGACCAACTAAACAAACACCCAGCTCAGATCAACATTTTGGGCCTCCTACAAAAATCACAGGAACACCAAGAAGTACTGTTGAGAGTCATGGGAAAGCCCCATATACATACAACCACCTCACCAACACAGTTGGAACAGACAGTAGATCAGATCATGGTCCCCAATCCCATTATCTTCATAGAGAGTAAATTCATGTTGGAAAGGAGAGTCCACGTAGAACCGTTAAATATCATAGTCATGTGCAAGGGCATGATGGTTTCCAAGGTATTAATTGATAATGGCTCAGCCCTCAATGTTTGTCCTCTCAAAACCTTCCG
Source organism: Akebia trifoliata (assembly GCF_017979445.1). Taxonomy (NCBI): domain Eukaryota; kingdom Viridiplantae; phylum Streptophyta; class Magnoliopsida; order Ranunculales; family Lardizabalaceae; genus Akebia; species Akebia trifoliata. The sequence continues at coordinate 12,305,131 of NC_141381.1, read as the reverse complement.
CAAGCTCAACGCTAATTGATTGCATGCAAACCCAACAATAAGGTTGTCCGAGGTTTCGACAGTTCAGAAAGGGACTCCCTGAGAGAGGTAGATCTACCAATTACTATAGGCCCTTGTACATTTGAGGTAAAGTTCGAGGTCATTGAGATACTAACAACATTTAACTTACTGTTGGGCAAGCCATGAATCCATATTGTTGGGGCAGTGTCTTCCTCTTTGTACCAAAAAGTTAAATTTATCATGGGGCAAAGGATGATATATATACTAGCAAAAAAGGTGATTCCATCTGGAAAACTTCCGGTCGTCCCTTTTATTGACATAGAGATAACGAAAGCATTCTATCATTCCTATCAGTTTGCTGTCGTCAACCATGTCGAAAAGGAAAAAAGAAAAGGTAAAGGCAGAACTATCAAGGGCAAATATGATGATTGGCCGAGGCTTGGAGAAGGACGGTTATCGACCCAAGTAAGGGTTGGGCCAAGAGGAAAAAGAAAACACACCATTCGACGTAAAGAAACATACTCCTTATTTCAATTTGGGGTTCAGGCCCAAGAAAAAGAATATATGAGATATGAATGACAAAAAGAGGGAACTTCGGTTAACCAGGAAAAAAAATCGTGAACCAAATGTCTGGAATCTGGGCAAGGTCCCTCATATCAGCGTTAGCTTTCCAAAATCACAAGCCAGACCCTACAATCTATCAGAACCACTGCCAACAAGGTCAGTTAGAAAGTCGAAAACAGTAAGTTTCAATCCCAGCACATTCAAAAGACTTAGTTGTTGAGTCCCAACCATTCCTCATGGAAGGCATTGATGTCTTATTCAATGGGGATTCTAACGAAAGTCTACAAAAAATGACAAAGGAACATACAAAAGTGGAAGTCACCATGAATAAAGGAAAATAATCACCCTTCCTTATTGGCATCAACTAGGCATCAGTCATCATCCCACAAAGCTTGGGAAGACTATGTCCAACCCTGAAAACAATCAATCGGAGATCATGATCATCTCCGAACCACCAAACAAATCTAATCTACCCGAGGATCATAAGGAGTCCTTATCCTTAGGGAAAAACTATTTTGAGGGATCTCTATCTTTACTAATGAATTTGCATATTTGTTCTTCTTATTTCAAATATTCAGAAAATGACAAAAAAATAAATATTTTTCAAAAATCAAAAAAATAAAAAACATCTCAAAAACCAAAAAAATAAAAAATCTTTCAAAATTGCAAAAAACTAGATATTTTTTAAAAACAAAAAAAAAAAGTTTTTAAGGCATTTGTCTCGAACAAATGAGTACCCAGATAGAATAGAGTTTGAAAAGAATGAGTATGATTTTGATCTCGAACTCGATTTTGACCTCATGGGGATCGAAGAAGAGTCTGAGGACGAAATAGAATACCCACCCAAAGAAATCAAAGACTTTGTAGAACGTCACAAGAAAGTTATTCAATCAAACATTGAGGATACATATTCAATCAATCTTGATACCAAAAAGGACCAACGAATCATCAAGATTGGAGCCTTAGTGACATAATAACAAAATGAAGAAATGATCGTACTCTTACAAAATTATCAAAACGTATTTGCATGGTCATACAAAGATATGCCTGGGTTAGACACTGATCTTATTATCCACAAACTACCAATTGCTCTCGAAAGCAAACCAATCAAGTAGAAATTGAGAAGGCAGAAATCGAAATGGACCCTCAAGGTCAAGGGTGAGGTCATGAAGTAGTTTGAAGTCAGATTCCTTGAAATCTCAATGTACCCTGAATGGCTAGCTAATGTCGTCCCTATACCCAAGAAAGATGGGAAGGTATGCATGTGTGTTGACTACTGAGACTTGAACAATGCCAGTCCTAAGGATGACTTTCTACTTTCACACATCGACACTCTAGTCGATAGTACGGCAGGACACAACATGTTCTCATTCATAGACGATTTCTTAGGCTATAACCAGATAAAAATGGTAAAAGAATACTAGGAAACAATAACATTCATCACACCATGAAGTGCTTTTCACTACAAAGTCATGTCATTCGGGCTGAAGAACACAGGAGCGACTTACCAATGGGCAATGACCGTATTATTCCATGACATGATCCATAAGGAAATGGAGGTTTACATAGACGACATAATCGTTAAGTCTGGCATAAAAGAAGATCACTTGACAAATGTCAAGAAATTGTTTGACAGGCTAAGGAAATACAGTTTAAGGCTCAACCCAACAAAATATGTATTCCAGGCAACATCGGGCAAGCTACTGGGATTCATCGTTAGCATAACAGGTATCGAGATAGATCCGGTAAAACCAAATATATCATCAAGATGAAGGCACGTGTTTCAGAAAGAGATGTTTAGGCATTCTTGGAGATAATACAATATATCAATTGTTTCATTGCTCAACTCATGCCTATTTGAGAGCCAATCTTCAAGCTACTCAAAAAGGGCATGCCAGAGAAGTGGAATAAGGACTGTTAGGAAGCTTTCAACAAGATCAAGCAATATCTGCTCAATCCACTGGCCTTAATCCCTCCTACTCCAGGGTGACCTTTGCTAATGTATATCTTAGGACAAGAAGCATCAATGGGGTATGTGTTAGGGCAACATGGTGAATCGGGATGGAAGGAACAGGCCATCTACTATCTCAACAAGAAATTTACCGAGTACGAAAAAAAATATTCAACTCTTGAGAAGACTTGTTGTGCACTAGTCTGGGCATTTTAGAAGCTACGTCACTATTTTCTCAGTTACTCGACTATGCTTATCTCCAGAATAGACCACCTAAAGTATTTTTTCGTGAAACCAGCGCTAATAGGTCGCACTGCAAAATGGCAATTATTATTATTCGAGTTTGACATCACTTATGTCACTTAAAAGGCAATCAAAGGACAAGCCATTGTAGACCATTTAGCCGAGCACTCATTGCCTGATTACGAGCCATTAAAAATAAATTTTTCCGATGAAGCCATATTACTTACTAAGATTGAGGACGATGACGAAAAATCAAGCTGGGAAATATACTTCGACAGAGTAGCAAATCAGAAGTGAAATGGAATAGGGGCAGTCTTGATCAAGTCGGATAGGTCCCATGTGCCAATTGCTATCAGATTGAAATTCTAATGATCTAACAACGAGACGGAATATGAAACATACATAATAGGGTTGAAAACAACATTAGATCTCGAGGTAAATGAAATTGATCTGTTCGGAGATTCAAACTTAATGGTCTATCAGACGACTGGGGAATGGAAGACCCGAGACTCGAGATTGATCTCTTACCATGAGTATCTTGAAGAATTAAGTTCGAGCTTCAACGGGATTTCATTTACGTATATGCCAAGAGCTAAGAATCAATTTGTAGATGCACTAGCTATGCTCACTTCCATGATCAATATTTTAGAAAACTTAGTCGTCAATCCCAATGAAATTGGAATTCAAGATGAACCAGCCTATTGTCTACCTATCTAAATAAAATAATCTGAAGAAAAGCCATAGTACTCAAACATTAAGGCATATCTCGAAGATCGAACCTTCCCCTCAGACGCAACGCCTAATAATCGAAGGACTATTTAGAAATTAATAACTGCCGAGGGTTTTCTTGGAATTATGCTCAGTTACCGTCGAGGGTTTTTGGGAATTATGCTCAGTCACCATCGAGGGTTTTCTTGGAATTATGCTTAATAACCGCCGAGGGTTTTCTAGGAATTATGCTCAGTTACCGTCGAGAGTTTTCTCGAAATTATGCTCAGTAACCGTCGAGGGTTTTCTCAAAATTATGCTCAGTTACCTCCGAGGGTTTTCTCGAAATTATGTTCAGTTACCGTCGAGAGTTTTCTCAGAATTATGTTCAGTTACCGCCGAGGGTTTTCTCAGAATTATGCTTAGTAACCGCCGAGGGTTTTATAGGAATTATGTTCAGTTACCGTCGAGGGTTTTCTTGGAATTATGCTCAATTACCGCCAAGGGTTTCTCGGAATTATGCTCAGTTCCCGCCGAGGGTTTTCTCGAAATTATGCTCAGTTTATGCTCAAATTATGCTCAGACTATGGTCAGTTATGCTCAGTTTATGCTCAAATTATACTCAGATTATGCTCAGTTTATGTTCAGTTTATGCTCAGTCTATGTTCAGATTATGCTCAGTTTATGCCCAGTTTATGCTTAGATCATGCTCAAATTATGCTCAGTTTATGCTCAATTTACAATCACTTTGTGCTCAGATTTTACTCAGTTCCAACTTAAACTCTTTGAAATTCATCTCAGATTTTAAGTGCACACACTTGCACAGTTGTTCCATTAGTCAAGGAGAATTTTCTAAAATTCAAGGATCTGACATTGTCAGTGAGAGTTCTCGCCCGATGACCTGACAACCGTTTAGTTCGGGGAGAGTTTTACACTCAAGAATCCGAACACCCTGACGAATTGCTAAATCAGGCTGTAAAATGAACTGTCACTAGCTTTGGCATTCAGATATCGCACTATCTACTAAAATAGATTTACTATCTAGTTTGCTTCAACCCTCTACTAAAGAGGGACATTTGTAAACACCCCATTTTTTCATTTGCCTGATTAATCAACTCGTCAACCCGATTGCCACGGTTCCCAATGATGGATATTTGTTCCAATGCTTTATTTTGTTACTAGATATGTTTTAGAAATCTGGATAAGTATTTCGGATTGACAAAACTATAGAAACCATACTACGCTAGGAAAATATGACCCCAAAAACATAGAAATCATCATCTTATAGATAAAAAGAAGTTTTACGATAAAAATCACTAAAAAATGACTAAATTACCAAAATACCCCTAACATCAAAACATCCCTAGAACCTATATTACGCTTAGAAAAATCCTTTCGAACACATAAAATGATAAATCGAAACAAAATAAATTATTTCGCCAATTTTCACAAAATTCGATAAAATTATGAAAATACCCCTCATAAAGTTCAGTATCATTTCGCACAAAAAATTTCATACATGACACAAACTAATACTCTCATTGAATTCCTTACGAAAAATCGACTTGAAACGCAAAAGTTCTCTTCAGGGGTAAAACGATAATTTTCCAATTAAAAAAATTTAAAATTTCGAAATTAATAAATAAAACATTAAATAATATAAAGTAAAATATTAATAAAATTAATTTAAAATTTTGAACTAAAAAAATCGCTCAATTAGACTCTCAAGCAAAAATTGTTGATGGTTGCAAAGATATTTATTCAAGGACCCTTCCATCTGGGAGCCCAAGAATTAAAGATATAATAAAGGGGGTTCTCCAAAAAATTAAAGTCAATCAAGTAAGACTAAATTCAATCTTAAAGTCAATTAAGTAAGACTAAAGTCAAGATCTTAAAGTCACTCAAGTAAGACTAAAGTCAAGATATTAAAGTCAACCAAGTAAGACTAAAGTCAAAATCTTAAAGTCAATTAAATGAGACTAAAAGTGAAAACTCTAATAGAGTTCTAATTAAACAATAATTCTATTTAAAATAATCCTAATTAAATAATAACTCTATTTAATAGAATTCTAACTAAATAATAACTCTCTCAAAAAGAATTATAATTAAACCTTAACTCTATCTAAGGGCACTTAAATTTTTTTTATAAATAGGAGCCTCCACACCCTATTTTCATATCAAATAATAAATCCTAAGAGAAGTAGGTCAAAAAGCTTCCCATAAACCCTAATTTTGAAGCCCTAACTCCTTACATAACACACATACCACAATTTTAGCTCGAAAAACACCAAGAAACCCTTCAAAAATATCTAGAAATCCATAAATAAATTTGAAGAATCCAGATCTAAGAAAGAGATACCTTGTCTCGAAGATTAGAAATCAGATCCGGAGATAGAACGAAGTGAGGAGTACTGTACAAGGAGTTATTCTATCAGATCTGAGGGAACAAGACCGTTGTCTTCAAAAAGATATGTAAATTTCTTATTTTTTTATTACCTAGGTCTTTTAGCAATGTAGTTTATTTGGGAATTAGTATAGACCAGCGTTTACCAGGCGGGGTTGGTGCTTAACACCATCCAACCCCATAATTTGATCCCCGAACTCAGTTATTTTTTAAGTAGATTAGTTGTTTTTATCCGTTTAGAGTCGATGTTCAGTTTCTAGACCGTAATAACTAAGTGGCAATTCCCAAACCTCAAAGATCATAAGTGGATCCGCACACCCCATGGATCGAGGGCACTTTCACAATCCAACAAAATGTGTCTTCGGGGTGACATCAGAAAAATTGTTAGGCTTTATTATCAATCGAAGAGGCATCGATATAGATCCAACAAAGATCAAGTACATTCTTTAGATGAAAGCACCAATATCAAAAGGGGACGTTAAAGCATTTTTGGGCAGAATACAATATATCAGCAAATTCAATGCGCAACTCACGCCTATTTGTGAACCAGTCTTCAAACTGCTGAGAAAAGATGTACCAAAAGTGTAAAATGAGGACTGTCAGGAAGCCTTCTACAAGATAAAGAAGTATATGTTCAATCTGCCAATCTTGGTTCTTCCTATGCCAAGGCGACCCTTACTAATGTATGTCTCAGTGCAAGAAACATTTATGGGCTTTGTACTGGGGCAACACGACGAGTCAAGTCAAAAAGAGTAAGTTATTTACTATCTCAGCAAGAAGTTCACCGATTGTGAGGTAAAATACTCGATGTTCGAGAAGACTTGTTGCGCACTGGTCTGGGCATCTCAACGAATACGCCACTACCTCCTCAACTACTCAATTATGTTTATCGCTTGAATGGACTCTCTTAAGTATTTCTTCAAAAAGCCAAAATTGACAAGTCGCACTACAAAATGGCAATTACTATTATCTGAGTTCGACATCACCTATGTCACTCAAAAGGCCATCAAGGGGCAAGTTATTGTCGACCACTTAGCTAAGCATCCCTTACTTGATCATGAGCCATTAAAGATAAATTTCTTAGATGAAACCATCCTGTTGACAGAAGTTGAAGACAGTGATGAAGAACAACGTTGGAAGATGTATTTTGACGAAGCTGCGAATGAGAAAGGAAATTGAATAGGGGCAGTTTTGATCAAACCAGATGAATCTCATGTTCTGATCGCCGTCCGATTAAAATTCCAATGTTTCAATAACGAGGCAGAGTATGAAGCATGTATCACAGGGTTAAAAGCAGCAATCAATTTGGAAGTGGACGAAATCGATGTATTCGGAGATTCAAGTCTAATGGTCTATCAGACAACCGGAGAATGGAAGACTCGAGAACAAAGATTAATCCCTTACCATGAGCACTTCGAATAACTGAGCTCAAACTTCACCAGGATCTCATTCACTTACATGCCACGAGCCAAAAATCAATTTGCAGATGCACTGGCGACGCTTGCTTCCATGATCAGTATCTCAAATGACCTAGTCATCAATCCTATCGAAATTGGCATCCAAGACGAACCAACCTATTATTTACCAGTGGATATAATAGAGCCCCAGGAGAAATCATGGTATTCAGACATCAAGGCATACTTAGAAGATCGAACTATCCCGTCAAACATAACGGTAAATGAACGAAAGACCATCCAGAGATTGGCAGGTCAATTCTTCCTAAGTAACGGGATTCTGTTCAAAAAATCGCATCACGAGGTTCTTCTCTGTTGCATTATAGATACAAAGGCTAAACGATTGATCGAGACTATACATGGGGGAGTTTGTGGACCTCACATGAATGGTCACATGCTTGCCAAGAAGATCATGAGAATGGAATATTACTGGACTACAATGGAAAGTGATTGTTATCAGCATGTTCATAAATGCCATCTCTGCCAGATCTATGCCAATAAGATCAATGCTCCGCCTTCAGAATTGCACAGTATAACTACTTATTGGCCCTTCTCACTCTAGGGCATGGATGTTATTGGGCAGATTTCCCCAAAAGCTTCAAATGGACATCGTTTCATCCTAGTCGCTATCAATTACTTCACAAAATGGGTAGAAGCTGCATCATATGCCAATGTCACCAAAAGAAATGTCTTGAAGTTTGTCAAGAATAACATCATCTGTCGATATGGGCTTCTTAATGGATTAGTAACTGGCAATGCTAAGAACTTCAAGAACAAGGATATGATCAAGATGTGCAAAGACTTCCAGATTACTCATCACAACTCTTTACCTTACAGACCCAAGATAAACGGAGCAGTTGAGACTGCCAACAAGAATATCAAAAGAATCATCGAGAAGATGGCAGTCACATACAAGGATTAACACAATATGTTACCTTTCACCCTTCACGCCTATCGGACCTCATTCAGAACCTCAACTAGGATAACTCCGTACTCGTTGGTATATGGAATAGAAGCAGTCTTACCCATCGAGGTTGAGATTCCCTCCTTCCAAATCTTAAAAGAAGCAGAGTTAGACGAAATAGAATGGGTTCAAGCCCGATTTGAACAACTGAATCTGATTGAAGAGAAGCGCCTCGCAGCTATTTGCCACAAATAGATTTATCAACAAATAATAGCTCGTGCCTACAACAAAAAAGTCAAGTCTAGAGATTTCTCTCCAGGAGACATTGTCTTGAAGAAAATTTTGTCACTCCAAGAAGATGCCAGGGGAAAATTTGACCAAACTATGAGGGACCATTTATTGTGAAAAAGATAATGATGGGATGAGCTTTGATTCTCACATAAATGGACGGACAAGTCTTTCCGCAACCGATCAATGCTGGTACTGTCAAGAAATATTACACCTAAGAACTGATCCTGAGATGACGAAAGGCCATCTTTGCTATCCTGAAAACAACTATCTAACTCTAATCAGTTCTTTTGAGCCATCACGTTTATTTCTTAACCTAAGGCTGGGGCAAGTCAACGTTCTAAAAAAAAAAAAAACAAACATCAAAGTACTCCTAGCCCGTATGAGGATAAACTGTGAATGGCTAAAATATAAAAAAAATCAAAAAAGTCAAAAATCGAACACTTGACCTTGAGTTCAACCCAAATCTCCATCCTAAACAAGTTCAAGAGACGTTGGGAGGAGACATAGATCACCATTTTGCAAAAAAAATAGAAAAACCCCATATGTAACTCATTCTAGATAAATCCAGATCTTAAACTTTTTGTATATTTTCCACTACCCTTAACGTAAGCCAACGTTTCGTCCCACCAAAAGTCCTTTCGGATCAGGGAATGTTCTAAAGACTTCACAATGACGATGATAACACCAATGATCTTGTAACTTGATCCGAACCTCAAGTCTTATTAGTCGTTGAAAGACTCGAGAGGAGAGTCCAGATCGGATATTCGAAAAAAAAGAGTACTCGAAAAGTAGAGTAACCGATCTCGTGGCTCAACTTGAGTTGCCAAACCACGAAAAGTCGTCAGCAAACTCGAGAGGAGAATCTAGATCGATCACTCAAGAAAGAGCGCCACTACAAGAGTAGAGTCGCCAATCTCGCAGCTCAACTTGAGTCATCAAGCCACAAAGATACAGAGCCTCCAAGCAAGATTTACAATGTAAAAATCCAAAAAATGTAAGCATAGTCTGAAAGGGCATAGTGAAAATTCAAAAGGGCTCTATGAGTAAAAGAATCAGATTATGGCAAGATCAAAGTCATCAGCACGATAAAAACCCTAAAAAAATGAGTCGATGCACAAAAATGTGAAAATCGAGTCTGGTGAAAATCGTAACTGGCGCCAGGGGCAATAAGAAAAAATAAAATAAAATAAAATAAAATAAAATAACTCTTGGCCCACATGAGTATAAACTGTGAACAGCAAAATAATTTTGAAATCCCAAGTCCCATGCTTAATCGATTTTCACCCAGTACTAGGACACTGGGGATGACTCTAAAAAGAGTCAAAGAGCTATTGATATTTATATCCTCAATAGTTAGCAAAAGCACGTAAGTCATCGAAGTAACAAAGGATTTTTTCATAAATGTTCATATTCTGCATCTTCAATATTTATTCGACAAAGGCAAATCACAAAAATTCAAAATGTTTTCAAAACTACTATTTTTACCGACGAATGAAAAATCTAGGACTGATTCAAACTTCATGTTTTCAAAGCAATAGATACACCTGAGGCCAAGTAAGTAAAAACCTATTTTCTTTTTATTTCAAAAGTTTTACATTACATTTTTTGCTAACAAAAAGAAAACACAAAATATATTGTGCTAATCACAAGTCTCGATGAATCGATGCTCTCTTCCAAAGTACGAATTTAGATAGCTTGCCCCATCATCACCACGACTCACTAGGTAAGATGCAAATGTTTCAAAACATTGATCATGAGCAAGCCTCTCTTGAGATCACTCTCCGGGCCTACTGAGGCAGATAAACCGTTGATCATCGAGTTTGCAGTCTCAGCAATGGAAAAGATGATCTGAATGGCCCAACTTAGGGAACCCTTACGGATGTGTGGCCTTGACGATACTTATGAGATTCTAAATTAAGAAGAGTACATGGAAACTTTTCCTAGGGGAATTGGGCTGGAACCTCTTGGATTGAAAATAGAAACTTCACGAGAAAGTGCCATTGTAACCAAGAATCATATTCCCTTGTTGAGATCCTTATGGATGTAAATCAGTGGTCCATTGTATTTTCTAGCATTTTTTCAAGAGCAATGAGTCTTGAGGTCTTATCAACAGGCATAACAGGAAACTACAATAGAGCCCTTCAAGTGATGACAACATAGTTTTTTTGTAAGGTATTGTAAATAGCACCCCCTTGAAAATTTGGGTGGTTGTCGATGTGTCATTGGACCATTTACATCCTAGCCCAATATTGAGATATCAAAGAAGGCCATCTGACTATGTAATCCAAGAAATGCCGAATGGATACCCCAAGATTGTATGGATTGAACATGTTGAAGTGCATGACAAAATAGGTCACACTATATATAAATCGCTGGTTAACCTTGACCTTGGATTTGGAGCAAAGCGTTGGGTTGCTACTCTAGATCAACAGTGTGAACGCCTTGCAAGTGTTATAACTAGTAACTTGCCTGCTGGAGATGTTGGTGTGATCACAAGTCAAGAAGGACGAAAGAGTATGTTGAAGTTGGCTGAGAGAATGGTGATGAGTTTTTGTTCTGGTATGAGTGCTTCTCTGCTCACACATGGACAACATTATCGAGAAGTGGCGTTGAAGATGTAAGGGTCATGACTAGAAAAAGCATAGATGATCCCGATAGTCCTCCTGGTATTGTGCTAAGTGCGGCTACTTCCTTCTGACTTCCAATCCCACCAAAGAGAGTTTTTAATTTCCTTCGCGATGAGAACTTTAGAAGTAAGTGGGACATTTTTTCTAATGGCGGTGTTGTTCAAGAAATGACACATATTGCTAATGGCAGAGATCCTAGTAACTGTGTCTCTCTACTACGAGTTAATACTCCAAATTCCAGCCAGAGCAACATGTTGATATTACAAGAGAGTAGCACCGATGAAATGTGCTCTTTTGTAATCTATGCTCATGTTGATGTTGTTGCAATGAACGTGGTTCTAAATGGGGGAGACCCAGACTATGTAGCACTCCTTCCCCCTAGTTTTGCTATACTCCCCGATGGGCTAACAGTAAATAGAAGTGGAATTACTGAAGTTGGGTCTAGTGAATCTCTACTGACTGTCGCATTTCAGATCTTAGTTGATTCAGTTCCAACTGCAAAACTATCTCTTCGATTTGTGGTAACTGTTAACCACCTTATTTCTTGCACCGTTGAAAGGATGAAAGGTGTCATTACAAGGGACAGTGCATGAATTGAGAGGATTAACTTATGGTAGAAATAGAATAAAATCAATAAGAGAAGGCAATGAAGAGTGGATTAAAAAAAATCTTCAAAAATCTTTCGAGTTGCATTCAATTTCGATTTGTCAAAACACGACCGAAGAAATAGTCGGATTTCAAAACTCATCAAATTTTCATCAAATCCAAGATCTCACACGAGCTCCACACCATCGAGATTAAGGAATTAATAAGGCAAAAATCTGTTAGACCCTATGCTTGAGTTGCCATTTTTCACAAAATTCATCAATTTAATCGGTAATCTAAAGTCGTGTTTTACAAAAAAAATTTGGCCCGTATAAATACGGGTTTAGTCTATTCTTTGTAGTTTTTTGCACGCAATTCCTACAAATAAAGGCAGCTATAGATAACCCAATTTGAACAGACCCCACTCGAAAGGGCCCAAAAACAACAATCTTATAATAAAATTGACTAACGGGCCTTAAAAGCTCGAATCACTCAAATATGGCATTTTGATTGAACTGAGGCCCCTAGGACCCCCTAAGGGACTAGTGGACCCATAAAAAAGGACTTGACCTACCCCCACCTTCATCACTCTGTTGTCGAAAATAAAAACACCCAATTTTGAATAAAATTCACCAGCGGGCCTAAAAAGCCCAATTTGCTAACACGTGGCATTTCGATCAATCAAATGATTCCAAAAAAAATTCTCAAAACATGAATAAAATTAAAAAATGAGACTTGGGATAGCCACCACCTCCCATAACCTTCACCGCTCTGTTCCCGAATCGAAAATACCCTAAGCTCACCTAAGGCCCATAAACCTTTAACCCTCCTAAATCAATATCTCACCTCCCCTCCCCTAACTTAACTTCAACCCCATTTTACCTAAATCCTAAAACCTACCTACCATCAAAAATCCAATCCAAAATGACCCCAACCAATTCCTATAACTCAAAAACCCTCATAAAACACAAGCCCAACACTGTTAAGCCCAAACTCATATCCAATACATATCCAACCCATAACCCTAACCCACAAACCACCACCCACATCAAACGAATCATCACTTCTTCATCAAAAATGATATATGTCATCACCTTATCTTACTTCCCTTATCAAACTACTAATTCCCATCACCTTTCTTTAAAAAATTAACTACCCCATTATTTTTTCTCTAAAAAATTCACATCAACCCATACCTCCCCGAAACCTACTATCATTACTCCCTACTAATCAACTACCACCTTCTCCTAATCTACCATCTTTACAACCCAAACCTACATCCCTCATCTCAAATCAATCATCTCCTCCTAACCTACTATCATCACTCCCTACTAACCAACCACCACCTTCCTCTAATCTACCATCTCTACAACCTAAGCCTACATCCTTTCTCAAACACTCATTCTCTCCCATCAATTAATCTAAACTCCCAATCTCCACACATCTTATCACATGTCACCATCTCCCTCATCCTCCTAACCACCCTCTTATACCCTCCATTCTCTTAAACCAAACATCACTCAATTATAACCATCCTTTTAAACACTCATTATCTCACCTCACCAAACACTCCACTCAAATGGTTTGGGTAAGATCCAAACCATTTGGATCAAAACACAACCCATTTACCTCCATTACATCATTATCCCTCTCCCAACTCCTAATTTCATACCCCCTACCCTCAAAACTCATGTCATTCTCTACTCTCCCAACATTTCACCCCATCTTACCCTTAAAAATAACTCCCAAATTCTATAAAACCCCCGTTATTCTCAACTCTCATTACCTAATAAAAGTTTGAAAAAAACCCCAAGTCTCATAAGAAAAATTACTCTATCTCAATATCATACTCATTCATCTAAACTCTCAACTCACCTCAACTCTTAACCCTCAATACTCAACTCTCAATTTTCTCTCAACTCTCAACTCTCTCAAATAAATCAAGGAAATTCAAAGAAGACTCATCTTTTGAAGAAAGTCAAAAAAGGTCAAAAAGAACAAGGTAGGCTTTGGATAAGGATCACCCTCTCTCTCCCCTTCAACTTTCCCTCTTCTTCTTACACCCCTTTCTCTACATTTTTGCATACACATCACAATGGTTTGAGTCATCAAAGGACCCCTTTTTCAATAAGGGTACCCTTAATGGCTTGAACCAAAATCAAAGTTCCTCAGACTTGAGGACACACATCGGATATTTTTGATTTCCTTTTATTTTATTTTTATTTTTAAAAATGGATCGAGTTCAAGTTTACCACCAACGGTGGATGGAATAGGGTGCCTAACACCTTTCCTACTCCATAAAATGGACCCCTTTACCTTGAATCAAAAATTGGACCAAATGGGCCATATCCGAACGAGAGTCATCAAAAGCCAAAAAAACATGATTTTAAAAAAAATATAATCCAGGTGACCATTCACACCCATTTCAAATATAAATGGTGGCGACTCCAAACCTCTCCCAAAGTGGTTGATATATTCAAAAATGAATAAATCACGTGTCCATAGACGTCATCGGGCAGATCTCGCCAAAAGATGTAAACAGGCATCACTTCATCCTCGTTGCTATCGACTACTTTATCAAGTGGGTAGAAGCATCATCATATGCCAACATCACGAAAAGTAACGTCCTAAAATTTTTCAAGAACAATATCATCTGTCGGTATGGGCTTCCCAACGGATTAGTAACTGACAACGCTAAGAATTTCAAGAACAAAGATATGATCAAGATGTGCGAAGACTTCCAGATCACTCAACACAACTCGGTACCCTACAGACCTAAAATGAATGGGACTATCAAGGCAGCCAACAAGAACATTAAAAAAATCATTGAGAAGATGGTTGTTACATATAAGGATTGGCACAATATGTTGCATTTTGCACTTCACACCTATCGAACCTCGTTCAAGACTTCGATTGGGACAACGTCATACTCGTTAGTATATGGAATGGAAGTAGTCTTACTTGTCGAGATTGAGATTTTCTCTCTCTAGATTTTAAAAGAAGCAAAGTTGGATGAAACTGAATGGATTCAAGCTCGACTTAACCAGTTAAATCTGATTGAAGAAAAATGCCTTGCAGGCCTTTGCCATAGACAAATCTATCAGCGACGAATAGCTCGTGCCTATAATAAAAAAGTCAAGCCTAGAGATTTCTCACCAAGAGACCTTGTTTTTAAGAAGATTTTACCAATCCAAGAAGATACTAAAGGAAAGTTTTGACCAAACTACGAGAGACCATTCATCGTGTAGAAGGTAATGAAAAGAGGAGCTCTGGTCCTTACAAAAATGAACGAACAAGTGTTTTCTCAACTGATCAATGCTAACATGGTCAAGAAATACTACGCCTGAGATCTGACCTTGAGATGAGAAAAGCCCATTTTTGCTATCCTAAACTAACTATCAACCCTAGTCAACCCTTTTGAGCTATCACATTCATTTCTTAACCTAAGACTAGGGCAAGTCAACGTTACAAAATAAAAGAAAATAAAAAAAAGATAAAAAGAAAATAAAATAAAAAATCAAAAGAAAGCATCAAGTACTTTTGGCCCACATGAGAATAACTGTAAATGGCTAAAAATACAAAAAAAAATCAAAAAGGTCAAAAAATCAGACACTTGATCTTGAGATCGACCCAAATTTCCAGCCTAAACAAATTCAAGAGTCATTGGGAGGAGACATACAACACCTTTTTGAAACAAAAATAGACAAACCCCATGTCTAGCCCACTTCAGATAAACTAAGACCGCACCTTAACCTTTTTATATCCTTTTACTACCATTAGCCTAAGCCTACGTTTCATCCCAACAAAAGTCCTTTCGAATCAGGGAATGTTCTAGGGCAACACAGTAATAATGGTAGCACCAATGATCTTGTGACTTGATCCAAACCTCAAATCTTATTAGTCATTGGAAGACTCGAAAGGAGAATCTAGATCAGATATTAAAAAAAAAGAGCATCTTAAAGCGTAGAATAGCTGATCTCAAAACTCAACTTGAGTTCTTGAACCACGAATAGTCGTCAGCAAACTCGAGAGAAGAATCCAGATCGATCACTTAAGAAAAAGTGACACTATAAGAGTAGAGTCGCCGATCTCGCAGCTCAACTTGAATCACCAAATCACAAAGACACAAAAACTCCGAGCCAAAATAGTAATATAAAGAGCCAAAAAATACAAGCATAGTCTGAAATGATATAGTAAAAATTCGAAAAGGCACTTGAAAGCGCCCTCGATCCGCGGGGTGCGCGGATCCGCTTTTGACCCTTGAGGTTTGGGAGTCGCCACCTAGTTATTACGGTCTAGGAACCGATCAATGACTCTAAACGGATAAAAACTAATCTAAAACCAAAAAAACTGAATTCGGGGATCAAGTTACGGGGTTGGAAAGTGTTAGGCACCAACCCCGCCCGGCCAAAGCCGGTCTCTACTAAATTCTCAAGTAAATTACATTGCTAAAACCTAGATAAGAAAATAAATAAAAATAAAAGGTTTACCTTTCTGATGGCAAGGACTTGGTTCCCTCAGATCTGACAAAAAGAATTCCTTGTACCGTGCTCCCTTACTTCGTTCTGCTTCCGGATTTGACTTCGGATCTCCGAGGCAAGGTATCTCCTTGTTTTTGAATCTGAACTCTTCAAGTTCGTTGCGGATTTGGGGGTGTTTTTAGAAGGCTTTTGGGTGTTTTCTAGACTAAAATTGAAGGAGGGATGTTAGTTAAGGAGTTGGGGCTCCAAAACTAGGGTTTATGGGGGGCTAGGGGAGCTTCTAGACCTACTTCTCTTAAGGTTTATAATTTGATACGAAAATAGGGTGTGAGCACCTCTATTTATAGATGTTTTTAGGAGTTGATTTGGATAGAGTTAGTGTTTAATTAGAGATCGTTTAATTAGAGTTGTGTTTTAATTTGACTTTGTTTTAGGTAGAATTGTGTTTTAATTAGAATTGTTTTAGGTAGAATTATTTTTAAGTTAGAACTCTATTAGATAGAGTTATTAATCAATTAGAATTCTATTATGACTTTTGGTCTTATTTGATTGACTTTTAATGTTTTGACTTTAGTCTTAATTGATTGACTTTTAATATCTTGACTTCAGTCTTGCTTAATTGACTTTAATTTTGACTTCAGTCTCACTTGATTGACTTTAATACCTTGACCTTAGTCTTGCTTGATTTACTTTGATTTTTGGAGAACCCCTCCTCTAAAATATTTTTAATTCTTTGGACCCCCAAATGGAGGGGTCCTTAAAGAAATATCCCACGAACCCTCAACAATTTTGCCTGAGAGTCCGATTAATCGATTTTTTAGGTTCAAATTTTTAAATTAATTTCATTAATGTTTAAATTTAATTATTTAATGTTTTACTTATTAATTTCGGAATTTTTTATCATGAAAATTGTGAAATTATCGTTTTGCCCCCGGAGAGGACTTTTCACGTTTTAAGTCGGTTTTTAATGTTCTAGGATGTTTTAGAATCGGTTTTTCGTAAGGAATTCAATGGAAATATTAGTTTTTGTTATTTATGAAATTTTTTGTGTGAAATGATTGTGAACTTTATGAGGGGCATTTTCGTAATTTTGTCAAATTCTGTTAAAATTGGTGAAATGATTTATTTGGTTCCGATTTGTCATTTTATGTGTTCGAATGGGTTTTCCTAACCGTAACGTAGGCTCTAGGGTTGTTTTGAGGTTAGGGGTATTTTGATAATTTGATAATTTTTAATGATTTTTATCGTGAAGCTTCTTTTTGGTCTGCAAGATAATGATTTCTATGTTTCTGGGGTCGTACTTTCCTAGCGTAGCGTGGTTTCTAAGGTTTTGTCAATTCGAGATACCTCATCTGGATTTCTGAAACAAATCTGGTAACAAAGTAAAGCAATGGAATACACATCCATCATTGGGAATCCTTGCGATCGGGTTGACGAGTTGATTAATCAGGCGGATGCAAAAATGGGGTGTCTACAGCACTATGAGTAAAAGAATCAAATTATGGCAAGATAAAAACCATTAGCATGATGAAAATCTCAAAAAATGGTGTCAATGCGTAAAAATGTGAAAATCGGGTCTAGTGAAAATCGTAACTGGCACCAAGGGCAATAAGGAAAAAAAACTCCTGACCCACAAGAATATAAACTGTGAACGACAAAATCTTTTTAGGAAATCCCGAGGCCCAAACAGATAATAGTCTTCCAGTACCAAGGCAATGGGGATGACTCTAAAGGAATCAAAAAAATAATTGACGCTCGTATCCTCTATGGTTGGCGAAAATACCAAAACCATCCCAGCCAAAGATTTTACAAATCATAAATTTATTGTACTTATTTAATAAAGACATTTCATAAAATTTAAAAAAAACTACTATTTTGGCCAATGACGACAAATCTAGGACTTATTCAATAAAACTTCATATTTTCAAGAATAATAGATACACCTGAGGCCAAGTAAGTACAAAACATATTTTCTTTGCATTAAAATTTTAATATTTTGCATACATTTAGATAATGTCAAGAAAATACAAAAGCGGGAATACAATACGCAACCCTTCAAACATCATGGTAAGAAATGAAAAATGAGTCAAGACGTTCTTCCAAAGTACAGATTCAAACAGCTTAGCTAGTCACTATTTCAGCATCTGAAGCGTCACGACTCACCAAATATGCTGTAAAGTCGTCAAAATGAAGACTCTGGGTAAGTCGATCCCTCAACTCAACAATTTCGGCTCAAAGCCTAGCAACTTCACCGCTATCACTAGACCCCGAACATACAAGTTTAGATGTCGATCTAGCAATCTCCTTATGCATCTTCTTTTTGAATTTGAGCCAAATAGGCCGAATTCGACGATGATCAATTTGAGACTCTTCCACTCGATCTCGATAGTCAAAAAATGAAGAATCACCAGGACGTGCTTGGGGCACTACCGACACCGATTGTCTTCCAGAGATGAGTTCTCAAATCCAATGCAATTATGACTGGAATAGGTGGGCTGTAAAGACTGGTCGACTCAAAACCTCAACTAGATTCCATTCTTTCACGAGTCGACTCAGAAGTAGGGTGGATAAGGGACCAACTAACTCATTAAAATTCTCAAGAATGAGCACACCTTGATATAGCCAAATTGCCAGAGAACCCGAAGTGGTACATAATGAGTCGCCTCGTGAAGACGATCAAGGCAAGGAAACGGGCCCCGTCAAATGTAATCACGGGAGACCCCCGAGGTTGGAATACACCGACCCATCTCACCTCTCCATCATCAAGGTTGCAAATAAAGGCATATCATTCCTCTTTACCACCCTAGACCAAGGGAGCAACTTGCTTCGACATCATGAGCACGAGATCAGCATTAATGCATAATGGGCAGTTAACAGCTTCAGTCGAAGCTCTATAGTCCATAAACCAAAGCTACAAAAATAGGAGCATTCTAAACTTTTGAAAAACTAGTAAATTTAAATCTATGCTAAATTTGGAATTTATCTGCAAGAGTGGAGCGTATTCGCTGAAAATCAGATCATGACCAGACTTACAAGCCGTGAGAAATTGGAACATCTCAATCAAAAGCATGGGGGCTAACCGATATCTCTCTTGAACTTGTTGTGTCACATTAATAAAGAAAAGGTCCATAATGTCCCCACCACCAGAAAATAAGAGTTGACTCACCACCATTAAAGTGAGAGCATTAAAATGAACCAACGATCTCGAGGGATCCGTAAGATGCTCGACCACGAAAAATCTCGACATAGTTTTCAAAATCGATCCACCATCCGAGATTTTCAAAAACTTACGATTTATCCCCAAGAAGTCGGAAGCTTCGTCTCAATAACCATCGCACAAAGGTGGAACAACGATCACACCCGACATCCCGCGACCCAACAACACTTCAAGTTCCTCAATAGTGGGAGTCATCTCATGTTCCCAAAATAAAAAAAAAAGATTGAGTTCGAGAACCTAACACCCCAACATTGCCTCAATCAATCTCTTTTGCAATAGGACCTTTGGCAAGAAAAAAGTGAACATTCAAACACCATTGAGCTTTCTCATTACTATCCATATTATCAATCCAACTACTCAAGAAAGGATCAACAATGCCATACATTTTCAAGTTAGGAAGAGCGAGGGGCACATCCATGGAACTTGGGAAGAAGTCTTGAAGAAGAAGGAAAGCAAAAATCTGCCCAAAATGTGAAAGAGGGAGGTAAAAATCATGGAAAATGAAATGTTAAGGCAAAATCAGGGTTGAAACAAGCCTAAAAGATAGAAAATCGTGTTGGTATGTGTCTTGAGTATGGATAAAGAAAGAATAGGCTTAACCGTATTTCAAATACGGATCAAATTAAACTGATTTAACCGTGCTTAAAACACAGATGAAGTCAAAATTGATCTATCCGTCTTAAAAGCACGGATGAAACCGTAGACAACTTATCTGTATTTAAAATACAGATAGAAATATAATTTGATTTATCCGTGTTGGAAGCACGGACCAGAACGTTTTAAAACCTAGGTATTTTAACTTACCTCTTTTCGTCACTTTTGAGAACCATAAGATGTTTATTTTTACGATCGCCTCACATCCCGAGATCTCAAAATCATGTGAAAAATAACCCAAGCCCTCTTACACTCAAAATGCTAGAATCTTTTTAAGCATGCTTAAGTTTGGGGCTATTTCAAAAGCTCGCGCATTCATCACTTTGTGCAGGGCTCTTGAAGCCCACGGTTGCAAATCACTCACTACCGGGCTCATGGGCCCACAAACGACTCACATCACTCGAGAATACACTAAAAGGGTCCTTAGGACCTTAATCGCACCCTTTACCCACTCCCATAAGCTCACAAACAAGCATAAGGTCTATGGAGGCCCTGGTAATCGATATCACTCCCAAGGGGTCTGTTGAGGCTCGAATCAATTACATATGCGATCATAACAATGCAATAAATATAACAAACATAGATGCATATATACAAAATGTGAGAATGTCTACATGAATAGTTCCAAAAGACTAACACAAATGTCTACATGTTTTACAAGGTACATCAAAAAGTCATATTGAAGGGAGGACAACATCGTCTCGAGTATTCTGAGTCTCCAGGATCGCTCCAGACGAAGATCCCACCACTACACCAGAACCTGACACCCCGGAAGAAAGAAAACCGTGTAGCCACAGTTGTCCCTCAAAATCTGTGAAGAAAAGCTCTGCATCTAGAGCAGTATCCTGCTCTGTGGTCCCCGCATGATCAACACTCAAGACGAAGGGATTGGTGGAAGAAGCCTGAAAAGAAATAAACAAAACAAGTAAATAGATAGGCAAATATATATAGAAAATGCATGGAAATGAACAACTAAAATTTAAATGCTTACCCTAGGAGGTGTCGGAGGGCACGCAGAGGTGCTCGCTCCATCTCTGTGTCAATGATAGTCTTGAAAAAATCATGAGAGAATCAATCAGAATAGGATACAAATGAACTACGAGCTACAAAACAGAAGAAAAAGAAAATAAAAAGTGACATACCATCTCAGCCTGGAAACGAGACTCCCATAGGGCCATCACAAGCTCTAGCTCCTGAATACGAGCAGCCTACTCCTCTAAGCGAGCCTCTTGTGCCTCAAAACGAGCCGCCTGCTCTTCCACCTCGTTTTTAGAGGTCCTCCACCTATTTTCCATCTCCACGGCCCTCGCTGCCTGAACCTCGATAACATCATAACCTTCTCGGAGGCAACGAAGATCATCAGCCTGAAATCAAAAGCACAAACCAAATGAGAACTATAAGAGGCAGAGAGTTCTGAAGAAAGAGAAACAGGGACAAAATTCATATCGTAACAACATGTTCTTGGATCAAAACCCCTCCAATGTCAATGATCTCACCTCTGGTAGCGACTGCAGACATAATGCAACTAATAGAAGCCTCCCTAAACCAGGCCTGATAATCACTACCACTCACCAGGCCAGCAACATCAACGCCCCTCGATTGGGCAAGATACTTATCCACCGTCATAGCCTTTAAAATAGGCTTTGGTGGAGCGACAAGGATACGAAGGCTCCCGTCATGCTAAAAAAAAAAGTGCTCCCCCAAATAAAAGGTGTATCTCTGCTCTCCAATGAAATAGGGATAGCATTGTTGCCTGGTGTTACGTCTGTAGGCATTCCCCACTTCCTGCATCCTATTGACGGTGCGAGGGTGATCTTGCAGAGTGACAGAGAAGATCTACAAAAGAGACAATTGAATAACAGATATAGATAGCTCCAAATTTGAAATAATACAGAGTAAGGGTTCAGGTACTCACGTCTCGGAGACGACATCAATCAATGTGGGCTCGGGCACTCCTAGGACTGCTCCTAATAGTCCTAGCATCTCTAATAGCCCAAAAGGTACCCAATGGATAACCCTCATTTGGGTGACGCCAAGTGGACAAGTAAAAAGGGAACTAGACATGAACAAAAATCTGAAGAAGAAGATAAGGTGTCAAACAAGTGAATAGAAGATTGAGAGAGAATTAGATAAAGAAATGAAATTGAGATCTCATTACATCGATGAACTGCCAGAAAAAATCGAATAGAGATCCCAGCTCCACAAGGCGCAGTAATCTCCTTCACCACTCGATCTAGGCCCGCCAAGATGGTGCCATAGATCAAAGTCCCCCAATCGAAGTCTCCGATATGATCAATGTCGTGCATTACAGAGAAGATAGTAGTGGAAACTGAAGAGTCATCCTCCAAAAATAAATAGCTGCCAATGGGGAGAAGAAAGCAGATCCTAAAAACTATATCAAAGTCCCTATCTCCGAAACGGGCTGCTCTCTCTGTAAGTGTGTGGGGCACCGTCCCCCCCTTTTATTAGCAGCAAGCCTATCAATACCTCCGTGCTGATGCGCCCCATCTTCACCACCATAGAGGCAGGGACTCTAGCCATACCCAATAACTCTTCCACCTCCTAAACTATCAACATAAACAAGGGCAGAGGCTCTCCGTCCATGCTAGTGCTTGTAATCGCCACAAAATCTGAAAGCCTGATACTTATCTCCACCTCGGGCATATGGAACGAGCATGTCACTGGGAACCATCTCTCTACCATAGCCAAAAATAAGGGTCGATCAGCCCTGAGTACTGGGTTCTGCAAGAAGGCTCCTAAACCAAGAGTAGAAAACTGTGCCCTGATATCATCCGAGAATATGGCAGCAATAGAAAGAAACGCACTCCACCTACCCCTAAAGCTAAATGAAGGGTAAGGGGTAGGGATATCCAATCAAACCAACATAGAGATGTACCTCCCCAAGCCACAAAGAAGAGATGTATTAGGAACCCTCTCACTCTCTTTCTCAAGGATCTCTACTTTGGAAACCCTATCTGCCTGGCCCCTACCACCTCTACTGCCTCGGTCACCACTACTATCTGCAATATCTTCAATTGGATTACTCCTAGAGGTACTAGCCTCATCAACCTTGCACCTGAAGAAGAGTCGGCCACAAAAGAAGAATCTAGCCTGCTTGTCCTTATCTCTACATTGGATCCCAAAGCGAAGCGGTTCCGGGTCCTAGGCCTCGCCTCCTCCCCCTCATCTAAAGAATGTCGGGCTACCCTAGTTCGTCGCTCTCTACCTATCTCCAAGGCACCAATAGAGAAAGAAGCCTCCTGATTGCCTATCTCGATATAACCCAGTCAAAATCCAACTTTACCTACTTGCCTATTGTAGACACCTAAATTTAAACGGGCCCCCTACTTAAAAAGACCCAAAAATAGCAGTTTTTCAATAAAAATTGGTCAACAGGCCTCAAAAGCCTGAATCACTAAAATATGGTATTTTATCAAAATTGAGGGCCCCTAAGACCCCCTATGGGTCTAGTGGGCCCAGTCAAAAAGATTTGGTGTACCCCCACCTTCATCGCTCCATTCCCAAAATCAAAAATACAGATTTTTCAATAAAAGTCGTCAACGGGCCTAAAAAGCCCAATTTGCCAACATATGGCATTTTGATCAATCCAATGATTCCAAAAACCCCTAAAAAGATATAAATATAAAATGAAACTTGGGATACCCACTACCTTCCATAACCCTCACCACTCCCCCTTTGAATCCAAAAAAATCCTAAGTCCATTCAAAGCCCACGAACCCTCAACTCTCAAAAGTATATTTTATCACCTTACCCACCTAACCTAAATTTTATCCCACATCACCTAAATCCTAAAACCTACCCACCCTCAAAAACTCATTCAAAAATGACCCTAACCAATTTCAAATAACCTTCATAAAACCCAAGCCCAACGCACGAAAGCCCATAAACCATTATCAATATCAAACCATATCTATAATCCATAACCCTAACCCACAAACCATTATCCATATCAACCAATTACTCTCTTGATCATCAAATGTCTTCATCCCATCTCACCTCCCTCATCCTACTACCTATCCCATCACTTTTTCTCTAAACATCATCTACCCACACATCAATCCATCACCTTTTCTCTAAAAAAATCTATCTACTCACATCAATCCATCACCCTTCCCTAACCTACCATCGTTATTCCCTACAAACCCATACCTCCTTCTAACCTACCATCATCATTCCTACAAACCCATACCTCCCATTAACCTATTATTATCATTTCCTACAAATCTATCTCTACAACCTAAACCTACATCCCTCCTCTCAAATCAAACACTCATTCTCTCCCATTAATTCATCTAAACTCCTAATCTTCACACATCTTGCCACATTTCACCATCTCCATCACCCTCCCAAAACCTAATCAACCACCTTCTTACACCCTCAATTCTCTTAAACTAAACATCATTCAATCAATCAACCACCTTCTTAAATACCCATCATCTCACCTCACCAAACACTCTACCCAATGGATTGGATAAGATCCAAACAATTTAGATCAAAACACTACCCATTTACCTTTATTACACAACTACCCTCATCTCCACTAAAAATTATGTCATTCTCTACTCTCCCAAGAATTCACCCCACTATATCCCTAAAGTATCCCCTAAACATCTGTAAATACCCCCTTCCTCTTCCCAAAAATGGTGACCAATTCTTCCACACAAAAAAATCTACTCTCAACTCATCTTTATTCTCTACTCTCTTTTATTTCATTCTCAACCTTCTCACATTACTCTAAAATACATAGTCATATTTTACTAAGAACTCAAAGAAGAAGACATAGAAAAAGAAGAAGGAAGAAAATGAGAAAGACATTAAGACTTCAAGGTGGGACATATCCCCTCTCTCTCCCCTCTCTATTTCCCTCTTCTACCTCCCCTCTCACTTTTTTTTTTATTTTTCATTTAGAAAACTTCTAAGATGTGATGTTCCTCCTCCCCTATCTCCGATAGATCAGACTTCAATTCAGTTGAAAGTATAAGAGTTGTAATCACCTTCAAAAATAAAATCGTTTTAAAACCTTCAAATCGTTTTGTAGCAACCGACATTCGAATTCTTCTCTACTCATGAGAATGGATCCGTAACCAAAGCCAACACTTTTCAAAAATATGATTTCCAAGGCTAATGTCCATTAGGATCATTTCCTTCGATGAAATGATCCTTACGAGCTAAAGCCAATAGTAAATCCCTACTTAGGGTAAAAGATATCGACACGTGGTACTTTATTCTATTCGTAATTTTTAAATCAAAATGACCGAGTTGAGTTGAGGTTACCACTACTTGGTGGGGCGAAAATGGTGCCTAACACCTTCCCTTTGTTTCAATCAAACTGCTTACTCCGATCTCAAGGTTAGATTGGTATTTTATCCATCGAGAGTCACTAAAGGCCAAAATGGCAATTTTTCTAAAAATGAACATCGAGTGACCATTCACACATTTTTTCAAATATAAATGGTGGCAACTCCAATCTTTCGTAGAAGTGATAATCATTATTGAGAATCACGTATCTACACCTATGTCTACCCATTCCAAAGCTACGCCTAAGCAAACCCAACAGACCCACATTTCAAAGCTAGGACAAATGAACCCGGTTAAAAACATCACCCACCCCCACGACTCAACCTTTTAGAAATTCCTTCTACCCTAATCAAACCCCTATCCATGCCAAATTACTCAATCATCCATCACAATCATGCCAGGATGTCATTTAAAGAAAAGAAAGAGCGTGGGTACCCAAAGCAAAACAAAATATTTCTGTCTCAAACAAGCAAATTGAAACAAAAAAGAAAAGAGGGAACATGAAAAGAAAACAAGCATGACAAACGATATTTTCACGTCAAAAGCATGCTAAATAAAAAGGAGAGAAAGAAAAAGAGGGAAAAGTCGACTTGTCCAAACAGTCCCTAAATAGTCCAAATCTAGGCCCACCTCTCATCCCTTAACCATCTTAAATAGTCTACTAAACATACCAAATAGTCCCTAATCCATACTCAAAACAGTCTAAAACCAGTCTCAAACAATTTCCTAAAACCATCCTATACTTCACCCAAATAGTCCCTAAAACAATCCTAGTTCCCACCCAAAATAGCCCCTAAACTACCCCTTAACCAAGCCCCAAAACATTGTCTCTAGACCACCCTATCAAACCTTAAACCAATCCCAAAACAATTCCGAAGACAATCCTCAAACCATCATTCAACAATCCCTTAAATTAAAAGTCCCACCCAAACAGTCCTACCCTTTCCGCTGAGACACCAAAACAATCCCGAGCCATTAACTAGCCACTCGACTTTACCTCACCCGAGCATCCCAACCTAGTCCAAACACCCACGAGGTCAGGAGTCCATCAATACCCTCCGTAAAGCACCCTCATGATTCGAAAATACTCATACCTGCTGGCCAATCATGAACCCACCCCATGATCAACAACAAACCTACTCAATCCACCTCAAAACCCTCGAAACAAACTACACCACTCTCAAACCCGCGCTACCCAAGCCATCCAAATATTCTCAGACCTCACTAGTCCCTAATCGGCATCCCACACACCCAACTAGCCATCCTCCCAAAAATCCCCAACCAACTACCAAAATAAAGTTTCCCTAACAATAATCGCCTCTGGCCAACCACTCCTTGCATACACACCATCATCAACACAAAGCCCATTAAGAAAGCCACTGCCATCAAGTATCCACCCTCGAATTCGACCAAATCGACATGTCCATGTCCAATCCCTACCACCACATCCATACTATCAATATCCATTGATGCAGACACCTCATTTTAGCACTTGTCTGATTAGTCAACTCGTCAATCTAATTGCGACGGTTCCCAATGATGGATGAATATTCTAATGCTCTATTTTTGTTGGTAGATATATTTCAGAAATTCAGATGAGGTATCTCAAATTAACAAAACTATAAAAATCACGTTACGCTGAAAAAATATAACCTCAAAAATATAGAAATCATCATTTTGCAGAGAAAAAGAAGTGTTACGATAAAAAATGATCAAATAACCAAGATACCCCTAACATCAAAACATCCTTAGAGCCCCCTTTTGCTTAAGAAAATCCTTTCGAGCACATAAAACAACAAATTAAAATCAAATAAACCATTTCACCAATTTTTACAAAATTTGACAAAATTATGAAAATGCCCTTCATAGGGCCCATGATCATTTCACATCAAAAACCCATAAATAATGCAAACTAATACTCCCATTGAATTCCTTATGAAAAATCGATTCCAAAACATCCCAAAACATCAAAAAATGATCACAAAACTCAAAAGTCTTCTTCAAGGGTAAAATGGTAATTTTTAATTTTAATAATTTAAAATTTTTAAATTAAACATTAATTGACGTAAAGTGAAATTTTAACAAAATTAATTTAAAAATCTGAACTAAGAAAATTAATCAATCAAGCCTTCAGGCAAAATTGTTGATGGTTGCCCATTTATCTAAGTGGAGCCCCCTTGATATTTATTATAAGACCCCTCCATCTAGGGGCCTAAAGAATTAAAATAGAATAAAAGGGGGTTCTTCAAAAACTAAAAATATTTTACTTCATTGTGTAGACACCCCATTATTGCATCTGCCTAATTCGACAATTCATCACCCGATTTTGGTAGATTCCTACTGATGAATATAAAAGAACTCGAAGGCTTGTGAGTACCGCTTGATTCGTTCCATTTCTAGCATTTTCATCCCCCCTACTCGTTACTACTCGACCTAGAAATTTACGCACGCTTAGGATCGCTACATCTGACACGCTTAGGATCGCACGTACGCATAGGTTCGTTACACAATTCGATAACCTAGAGACCTCGCTACGCTAGAAAAATACAACTTTAGAATTTAGAAATACTCACATAGTGACTGAAAGAAACTTCACACTGAAATCCCTAAAAATTTGTAAAAAATCATCAAAATGACGAAAATACCCCTCATAAATTTCAGATCTCCGAAAAGTCTCGAAAGTACCTCCATTGCACTTAGAATATAATTTCGAGTCTAATGAGACCCAAATCGATGAAAACAGAGAAATTTGTAAAAATTTGTAAAAAATCATCAAAATGACGAAAATACCCCTCATAAATTTTGGATGTTCGAAAAGTCTCGAAAGTACCTCCATTGCACTCAGAACGTGATTTCGAGTCTAACGAGATCTAAATCGATGAAAACAGAGAAATTCAAGAAAAATCGTCAAAAATAGTAAAAATGACCAAAACGCCCCTTAACATCTAACTCTAACATAGAGACCTTGATCCCTAGGAAAATAAAATTCAAATAAAAAAATTAAACCAAAATAAAATTCAAATTGAAAATTAAACTAAAATCTAAAATTTAAAATTAATCGTAAAATCAAATTAAATTTCAATACAAAATAAAAATTAAATTTTTAAGAAATCAATTAAAATACAAAATCAAAATCAAAATCAAATTGAAAATCAAGTTAAAAACCACTCAACCAATTAAAATGCAAAATTGAATTAAAACTATAAATCAATCAACCAAATCGACTAACTAAAAATGTAATTAACAAATTAAAATACATTCGATCACATTTAAATCGAAATCCAATCAACCGACCAATTAAAAATTAAAATCAATTTAAATTTCAAATTAAAACGCAAATTAATTAACCCGTTCAACATTTAAATTAAAAATTAAACTCAAAGTAAACAATTATCGAACCAAATTGGAATTAAACCAACCTAAATCGGAATCCAAAAAATTGACAAATCTAAAATTCAAAATCAAATAAACTCATCAACCAATCACAACTCAACAGTAGTAAATTACCGTAGTACGAGTAGCATGAGATCCCCCTCTTTCATTTTTTTTTAATAAAAAAAATAAAAACAACCCACGTTTTTCTCCTCTTCTTCTCCAACGCACTCCTTCTACCCCACGTCCTCAACCCACTTCTTCTTCTCCAATGAGCTCAACCATCTCTTCCTCTTTCTTTCCCACTTCTTCTCCAACTCTCTCCATCACTCTCCACTCCATAACCACCCACTCTCCTAACTACTTCCATCTTTCCCTCTCTTAACTATAAAAAAAAACAGCAGCCATTGAAGAAAGGGAAGGCCATCATCTTTTTCTCCCTTAGCATTCTTTATCAAACCCCAACCCTCTACGTTAGGAAACAAACTCAAGTTGATCCCTCTCTCTCTTTCATTTCTCTCTGATTTCTCTCTCTCATTGTTTATGGTACAACTACCATAAAACAACAAACATTAAAAAAAAACAGAGACGTTTTTTTTTGGCTGCTAGAGGAGAAAAAGAAAAAAGAGCAACCACTTTTCAAAGAGACAAAAACGTTTTCTTTTGTTCCCATATAAAAGAAAAAAAAACTTGCTATAGCTCTCTCTCCATTCTGATCTCCTTCATAGCTGCTGTAATTTTCTATCTCCATCATCATTTCTTTTTTGTTGCCATTGAATCTTTGCTGCCCAACCTCTCCTAGCGATAACCTTGCCTCCCTAACTCTCTACGTCATTGCAATTTCTCTCTTTTTTTCTTTCCCATATATATATATAAGACGTCTCTACCACTACCTTCTTCTACCACCAACGTTTCTGCTATTTATTCACCTTTTCCACTAATTTACAGCAACCCCTTCATCATACATTCACTCACTTTCCATCGTTAATGTACTTAACGCCCCTACTTTGCCCACCTATTAGAAGTAGATCCAAGACAGCCCATAAAACCTCAGCCATCTCTCTTCCTCTCCTATAGCAACGGCCTCAAGCAACCATTAGAGAAGGACCAACTATTTTTTTTTTTTCATATACAACATCAACCACTCCTTGTACCCTCATTTTCCTCCAGTTCCCAACAGCAACAACACCGTTCTCGCCCACTTTTTACCACCGTAACATTGCACCCATCTTCTCTTGAACGTCCAAAACGGCCTCAGTCGTCTCGTTTTAATTTTCCATCTTGTCCCATAACAGCAACACCCCCATAGCGGTCATCATTTTCTTGCTACACCTTTTGGCGCCACACGCTATTTCGAGGTTCTTTTTGAAGGAATCCAAGCTTCCAAAATCATTAGGCGAAGGTCATTTTTCTTTTTCTTATTTATTTATTTATTTTTATTCTTGATTGCGTAATTTTATGCATATAAATTAATTCATCGATTTTTCGGGGTATACGTCGCACTAATGGCCACTTTTAAATTTTCGAATTGTTAGTGGATCGATTCGCCCATTTTTTGATTGATAGATTGATTGAATCAATTCGCTAATATCAAGTAGGTGGACCAGCTCATTGCTGTTAATGTTATTGGGTCGATTTATCGATTTTTTTTATTGGGCCAAATCATTAACATAGGTATTCATCGACTCATTTTTTTTTTGTGTAAACAAAAAATTTAAAATCGATTTTCCTCAATAAAAAAAAAATCAACGAGTTGACTTTTGGATTTTTGTGTGCATTGAAAATTCTAAATCGAATTTCATTGATTAAAAACATGTGAGTCGACTCATTGATTTTAATACACGTGGCGATTTTTAAAAAAATCAAGATTCTTTTGGTAAACAAATTGCGAGTCGACTCGCTGATTTTGGGGACATTGAGAATTGGAATTGAATTTTTTAAAACTAGGCATGTGGGTTAAATCACCGATTTAATACCCGTGGCGATTCCGAAAAAAAATTGTGATTCTTATGATATAAAAATTGCTAGTCGACTTGCTGATTTTGGGGACATTGAGAATTTGAATCGAACTTTTTAAAAATGAGGCACGTGGGTTAAATCACAAATTTAATACACGTGGCGATTCAAAAAATTAGGATTCTTTTGGTTATCAAATTGCGAGTCGACTCGCTGATTTTTGGGAGATTGAAAATTTGAATCGATTTTATTTTAAAATTAGGCACGTAGTTAACTCACCAATTTAATATACGTGGCAACTCAAAATTTGTGAAGTTAACCCACTGAATTTAATACACGTAATGGTTCAAAAATCGAATCTTTTTGATAAAATATCATCAATGAGCCAATTCACTAATCTTATATACGCGGCATTGAAAATCGATTCGTATTGTTCAAAATATGATCGAATTGATCCATTAAATTTTTGTGTCATGTATGCTTCATTAAATCATGTAATTATTTTAACCGTAGGATTTGTTTAGTAAATCCGATGCAATTTGATGATGTTTGGACCCTAGCTTGACTTTTAGTCTCTGAATGTTGACCGTAGGATATTTTTGGATCGTAGTAAAAACTGATCATCTTGATCAGGCGGGTTCGGTGCCTAACACCTTCTGAAATCCGTAACCTGACCCCTTACCCATCTCTCTGATCAACGAACCGACCCATATCTATTTGGAGTTAATTTTGGTTTCTAGACCTAAACTAGGTGGCGACTCCCTATTCTTTTAAAAATCCCCGAGATACGTAGATCGGACCCCTAATCCGCTATTTAGCGGACGGCCGTAGGGGTCAAGGCGATTTCAATGGTGACTCCACTGGGGATTTTAGGGTCAAACTTGACCCGATCCAAGACTATCCTTAGGTTGACTTTTCTCTCAAGTCAATCCAGTTGACTCAATGAGACTCTCATATTAGGCTAGATTTGGTCCTTTCTTTCATTGCCATGTGATTAGATGTATTCAATTATTTATCTCTGTTGATTGGTTTAATGATTGGATGTATTTAATTTGAATGGTTGAATATTTACGAAACCCGGGTGCATTTTGTCCCTTTGCACATGCTCATGAGCATACATACGCATATTTGCATCATGTCATGTCCTTATAAACCCAGTAGCCGGATCTAAGTTAACCTGGTCTTTTAGGACACGGGGGATGTCTGTGAACGCTACAACTTCAATACAGTACCTTCGGGTATATTAAATTGGAACACCACGTATTGCTTGACTAGGTAAAACTGGAATAGTATATTGGTGTTTCGGGCTGAAGTGATCTAAGCTTCGTCCTAACCTAGCCTCAATCATATAGAAAGCCTAGAACTTAGGCGCGGTCCTACTAGGTCACGACTTGAATTGACCATAAGTGCTCCCGGATTGCTTTTCTTCAAACTAACCAAAGGTAAGTGGGTGGACCGATCCACACCGCTCAAATGGAACCTGCAATATCGGTCCAACCCGATAAATGTAATTGAAAACGTTGTGTTGGCCAATCATTTTCCAACCCATTAACCCAATTGGTAAGTTGATCTTTTGGATCCATATACGAGTCGATCGAGTTAATTGGTTCAATTAAATGTTAATGAGTTGATAAATTTTTTTTTTTAATCCATTGGATAGAATCGGTCCAAATGTGATAACTGAACTTCTTTTTCTAACCAATTATATTCAATGGATCGGACCTTTCTCTTAATTAAAATGGTTGAATTACATTAAAGATCGTACCAAAATATTGACGTGGCTTGATGTGTCAGTAATGAGAGTTAGTTTCTTTTGGTTAGATGGCTCATAATGATGTACAATTGTTAATGGAAAGAGTTTTAGATGCGTTCACCACCGTCGAAAAGTACAACTTTGGTGCATATGAACTTCAAAGCGTATTCTTTCTCAAGTCAGTAACTGTCAATTGAAACCTCTTATGTGCTGCGAT
Organism: Akebia trifoliata; assembly: GCF_017979445.1. Lineage (NCBI taxonomy): Eukaryota > Viridiplantae > Streptophyta > Magnoliopsida > Ranunculales > Lardizabalaceae > Akebia > Akebia trifoliata. The sequence continues at coordinate 12,272,431 of NC_141381.1, read as the reverse complement.
CAATTTCTGGGATCCGAATTACCACGTATTCCGTTTTGGTTCAGTCTCACTTTGTCCAACTCATGAAGATTATTGTAATATTATGGGGATAAGCACATTGGGTCCGATGATTCGTCTTCCATCGAAATCCAAATTCACAAAAGAACTGTCGAAAGGGTTAGGAGTTAAGCCAAAAAAAGCAAGAAGATTCACAGATCATGGTTTATTGAACATGCGGAGACTTCTAGAAGTACACCAAACTCCTGAATAAGGAAATCCTAGGGATTTTGCTCCAGAACCTCATAGGAAGGCCAGGGATTTTACTTTATGTCTGGGGGTATTGTCAACATATTTTCTGATTTCATTTAGGATGGGTCATCAGTTACCAAGCTTCTTTGCAGATATTGCTGGACAACTTAAAAACAAGGTTAACCCAGTCTCCACAATACTCGCCGAGACTTATAAGGGATTATCAAATGAGAATGCACCAGGAGGGGCAGGATTTTGAGAAAGTCCACATTTGCTTTATCTGTGGTTATGTATCCGACTTCGCATCGTAGAGTTCCCGCAAATCAAGAAAAGTAAATGGAAAAAATTCACAAGAAAGGAAACATTGATGGACTTTGCATCTATAGAAGACTGGAAGGACTGACTCTCAAATTTGACTACACAAGATATAAATTGGGATAGATTGGGATCAAGAATGGATGAAGGCACCATGCTTGCTTCAAAAGGGTCTGATCATGTAATGCTCACTGGTTTGTTGAATAAATCTTTTTATTACCCAAGGATGATACCAAGACAGATAAGATTCCCTTCATGGATCCCAATGCTTTCGAGGAATCGACATCCTATTAAAGAGCTGACTGTGTACTTAGTAGAACACATAGCTACCGCTTGGGACCATCGGTTACTTATTGAATCAGAAGATCAACAAGCATTCAAGAAGTAGAAGAGCATGTAGGGTTCTAGATCGAGTCATATTTTCTTTAAGAGGAGAGTCTCCTCATTTCTTTTGTATTCGCATTTGTCTTATTAGTACGATTTTTAATGAGAAGTCTCTTTTTTTTATAAGGCCCTAATTAACAATAAATCACCTCATCAGACATAAGTTCGACCAGCACAACTTATCAATTATAATAATAAAAGTAAATGTTATCAAAAGGGACCAATTCTTAATTCACCTTTGATGGGGTTTCAGAATACTATTGCGCCCAAACTTAAGCATCCGCCACCTGGTTGGAGTTGAGAGTCAGGTCGTTTGGAAAGAACATTAGCGCCAAGTGAGCAATCAAAAATGGCTTCTGAATTTGAACTTGCGAAAATTCGTAAGATCCTAGCAGTATTTGCAATGGATATGAACAACATAAAAAAGTAAAGTAGAAGTGCTAGAACAGGTCTTTGAGTCAACAAGAGACCAGCCTGACGATCAAAGGGGTAAGGGAACGAAGGGTAGCACAGCTAAGAATCTGGATGAGGTTTATGAGCTTGATAGAAATGAGGAGCATTTTAATGAGAATCCAATGTTAGCCAACAGAATGACTCAGTTGGAAACAGCCGTGAAGAACATAAAAGGGATTGATGAAATTGCGACAGGAATAGAGGCTTTGAATTAAATCCCTAAGACTCGTCTGCCCGAGAAGTTTGTTATGCCAGAAATGGAAAAATTCAATGGAGTAGGCTGCGCAAAAACGCATCTTAAGGTATATGTCATCAACATATACACAATGGGCCTCAGTGACGAACAGATGACATTATTGTTCCAGCGTACTCTATCAGGATCAGCGTTACGATGGTTGATGTCCAAAGATTCAGCTGTAATTGGGACATGGAAAAATAGGACAAGGATGTTCTGGCACTAGTATAAGTACAGCACTGAAATCGAAACTTCTCGAAGGGATTTGGAATCCACTAAGCAGAAGAATGGGGAAATATTTACTGATTTTATTAGCCACTGGAAGGCTAAGGCTGCACAGATGTGGGATAGACTATCAGAAAAGGAACAAGTGGCAATCATCTTGAAAAACCTCTCGCAGGGGTATGCTCAGCATTTAGTTGCTCAGTATCTCCCTATATTTGAATCCCTGTTACAAGCTGGAAGTCAACTTGAGGATGCTTTTGCCTCTGGGATTCTTTCCAACTCTTCTGACAACAAAGCCAAAAAAACCCTTCATTAATTCCAAACCCAACATCAACCATGCCTATATAGCCAACACTTCCACTACCCCAGCTCAACCCCCTACACGAACCAATAACCAGGCAAATTTTGGTAGAGCCCCCCCTCGACAGTTCACAAATCTAGGGATGACCCTCACTGCGACCTTCCAGAAACTATTAAAAAAATGGCTCCTCACCCCTCCCCAACCTCGACCTCTGCCAAATCCCTTACCAGTTTCCCATAACCCTAACGTCTTTTGCGAATTCCATCAAAGCCCTGGTCATCATACTGACCGTTGCATCTCTCTCCGCCATGCCATCCAAAATCACATTAATGATAAAAAAAGTCATCATTCCTACCCCAACACCACCAAATGTCACCACCAATCCATTACCTGCATATCAACCTCTACTAACATTGAATATGGTCTTAAACACCCAACTACCTTTCAACCCAGTCTCTCTCATCCACCCAATCTACACCAAACCACCCAATTATCCCCTTGTTGGAATAACCTTCAATGACGAGGTCTATGCCACAAGCCATGAGCCATTTGATCTAACTGAAGATGAATCATACTTTCTATCCCCACCTCGCTATGATAGCCCATCATATACCAGTTACTTCTTGGCATAAATGATTTCGAAAAGCCAATTCTCTGTAACAGATGAAGATCCTTACCTATTGGCCAAAAAGACGAGCCATTTTCACTCTCTTGTGATGAAGTTAAGCACATGACACGAGGAGGAAGAGTCTTTAAGCCACCGGAACTCAATGTTGATAATCCAGTGGCCTTGGCAAGGAAGGAAAAAGTGGACCCCATCCAAGAAATCATTGAAGAGGATGATATTGTAATCAAACAGTTAAAGAAGGCAGGTGCCAACATTTCAGTTTGGGATTTGCTCATGGCCTCCACAGCTCACAAGGAAGCTGTTCTCAAAGCGTTAAGTGCAGCCCAAGTTTCCCTCGACACATCTCCGGATCAATTAGCCAATATAGTAGGGGCAACCTATGCTGAAAATAGTTTGTCCTTCTCAGATTCAGATCTTCCGAAAGAAGGGCCGAGCCACACAAAGCCACTGCATATCACCGTTGATTGCAACGAAATTAGAGTCCATCTAGTCTTGGTAGATAATGGAAGTGCATTAAATGTCTGTCCTCTAACGATCGCGACTTGCCTCGGGTTCAAGACAGACGACTTCAAACCAACTAACCAAGGCGTCAGAGCTTATGATAATACGAAAAGGGATGTACTAGGGACTTTGCAGCTACAAATATCCACGGGTATAGCAGACTTCCCTGTGGAATTCCAAGTCTTGGATATTCAGTCATCCTTCAACCTATTACTAGGGAGACCGTGGCTGCATCAGATCAAGGCTGTACCTTCTACTTTACATCAGAAGATTAAATTCATCAAGGACGGTTTGGTGATCACGCTTCATGGGGATGTATAAATTATGGAGATTGTGAACGATATAGAAATCAAAGATAAATCGTTGTCTGAAATTCGACCCGAATAAAAAGAAATACAACTCAACGGGTTTGAATTTGAAAATATTCATGCTGTTCAGTGGGACGGTTCTACGAAAGAGCTGGTACCTATTGATAATACATTCAATTGTTGCGTAGCCAGCATGTTCAAAAGCATGAGATTCTTCCCAAGCATGGGTTTGGGTCGTAGACAACAGGGGATCAAAGCTGCACCAGCCATTCAAGAAGTAGTTGGGACATTTGCATTGGGGTACAAACCTACTAAAGAAGACTGGGCTCGATATTGGAAGATAAGAAAAGATAACGCGAATGCGAGGAGGCAAGGATATGTCATTGACCTATTCAACATGAAGCCTTATCGCAAAACCCTGAATGGGCGCTTTGTGAAAGTAGGGGAAGATTTCCCTTATTGTGGTTTTCCAGAACCCTTTATCGACCACATCACAGGTACTCACCAAACAGGATTTGAGATTTTCTTTGGGATGGGTTGGTCTGACAAGGAAAAAGATAGAGCATCTGAAGAATTCGAAGAAGCAGATGATTGGCAGACAATTGTGGATTCACTCAATATTGCTCAGATGTTTCTCGAAGAAGGAAACGTGTCAGTCTTGTCAGTCAAAAGTGGTGCTCAAAACCCACAGTCGGTAATCAAACCCGCAGTCGGGTCCCTTTCCAATTACCATGTAATGAGTCATTTGTTGTATGTCGAGTCTAGTCATTATCAGTCTATCGGGTCTGTAGTAAGTCCTGTCACCCCATCTATCTTTAATGAAATAGAAGACGTTTCTGATTACCCCGAGTGCAATAATGATTTAACTGATAATCTGACTTCGAAGGATGAATCTTCTAATGAAGAAACTCCTATCGAATTAATTAAACAACTTGAACAAGAAGATGAACGTTGGGCTCAACCTGTAATGGAAGAAACAAAATTAGTCAATCTCGGGACTAAAGATATTCCTCAAGAGATTCAAATTGGAGTCACCTTATCTTCCGAGGAACGCGAAGGGATAGTGGATTTGCTCAGAAAGTTCAAGGACGTATTTGTATGGTCGTATGAAGACATGCCAGGAGTAAGTACAGACATCGTCCAACATCGGATTCCATTGCATCCAGATCCTCGACCAGTAAAGTAGAAACTCCGACGTATGAAGCCAGAATGGACTTTAAAGATTAAGGAAGAGGTCACTAAGCAGATCAATGCTGGATTCTTGGAAGTGGTGGAGTACCCAGAATGGATTGCTAATGTAGTCCCAGTTCCCAAAAAAAATGGGAAAGTGAGAATGTGCGTGGACTTTAGAGATTTAAATAAAGCCAGTCCAAAAGATAGTTTTCCGTTGCCTCACATAGATGTATTGGTCGATAATACAGCAGGGCACGCCATGTTTTCGTTTATGGATGGGTTTACGGGGTACAACCAGATAAAGATAGATCCTCGCGACATGCAAAAGACATCATTCATCACGCAATGGAGAACATTTTGCTACAAAGTCATGCATTTCGGTTTGAAGAAAGCTGGGGCTACCTATCAGAGAGCAACTACGACCTTATTGCACAACATAATACACAAAGAGGTCGAGGTCTATGGGGATGACATGATAGTGAAATCCAAAGAACGATTGGGACACGTCGCTGCATTAGAGAAGTTTCTTACAAGGATCCAAAATTACCAGTTACGCCTTAACCCTAAAAAATGCGTATTCGGAGTGACTTCTGGAAAATTACTTGGATTCGTAGTCAGTCAAAGGGGGATCGAAGTAGACCCTGGAAAAATCAAAGCTATATAAGAAATGGCACCTCCTAAGACTGAAAAATAGATTCGGGGGTTCTTTGACAAAATTCAGTATGTCAGCAGATTTATCACTCAGCTCACCAATGTGTGCGAACCTATATTCAAGCTTCTCAAGAAAAACAAGCCGATAGTATGGAATGAGCAATGCCAAAAAAAGCTTTCGACCAAGTTAAGGAGTATCTCTCAAATCCGCTCATTTTGGTTCCACCTACCTCGGGTGAACCTCTCCTCCTTTACTTATCAGTCACGGAAGAAGCTATGGGATGCATGTTGGCACAGTATGACAAGGACAATCACAAAGAGAGGGCCATCTACTATATCAGCAAGAAGATGTTAGAATATGAACGAAAGTATTCAGTTCTGGAAAAGACTTGCCTAGCACTAGTATGGGCTACTCAAAGGCTTCAACATTACATGCTCTCTCATTCAGTCATTTTGTTATCTCGGATGGACCCCCTAAAATATCTCTTCGAGAAGCCAGTATTGACAGGTAGAACTACACGTTGGTTGTTGTTGTTATCAGAATTCGACATTACACATGTTACACAAAAGTCTGTCAAGGGAAGAGCAATAGCAGAATACTTGACTGATCACCCAGTGGCAGAAGGAACAAGACCTATCGATCAATTCCTAGATGAAAATATCTTGAACCTTGAAGAAGAGTCGCGAGATAGAGTATGGCAGTTATACTTTGATGGAGCGGCGAATCAGAATGGGTTTGGAATAGGGGTAGTCTTGTTCTCTCCTAAAGGATGTCACATTCCAATTGTTATTAAGTTAGCTTTCTCCTATACTAATAATACAGCTGAAAATGAAGCATACATTACTGGGCTCGAGGCTGCTTTGAATTTGGGTATCACAGAAATTGAAGTATTTGGAGACTCAGCCTTGGTTATACATCAGTCGTTGAAAGAATGGAAAACTAAGGATGTGAAACTGAAGCCCTATCACGAGTATCTGCTAAATTTAATAAGGAAGTTCAAAGCCATCTTGTTCCAACATCTTTCAAGGGAAGAGAACAGATTCGCTGATGCTCTGGCTACTCTTTCTTCGATGATCCATTTGCCTTCAGGCATGGAACTAAGGCCTATCACATTCGAAATCAAAGATAAACCTGCATATTGCCATCAGGTCGACATCGCTGCTCGACTCCCTGACAGAAAGCCATGGTACACTAACATCCAGAAAGTATTGAAAAAATAAGAATTCCCAGTTGAAACATCAAGAAAAGAACGACAAACCCTACAAAGATTCGCGTCCCAGTTCATCTTGTGCGCAGGAAACTTATATAAGAGGTCTTATGACGGAATTCATTTGTCATGTGTTGACGAAAATCAAGCTGAACGGTTAATGGAAGAGTTGCATTCCGAAGACTGTGGACCGCATATAAGTGGGAAAATGTTAGCCAAACGAATCATGAGACAGGGGTATTATTGGCCAACAATGGAAATAGACTGTCATCACCTGGTCAAGAGCTGCCATAAGTGTCAAGTGCATGCTAACCTCATACATGTACCTCCATCTCAGTTAGTTGGTCTGACGTCGCCATGGCCATTTTCTGTCTGGGGTATCGACATAATTGGCAAAATCACACCTAAAGCATCGAATGGACATGAGTACATTCTCATGGCTATTGATTATTTTACAAAATGGGTGGAGGCTACTTCATATGCTGTTCTCACTGCATCCAAAGTTGCCAAGTTCGTCCAAACACATATTATCAGTCGATATAGCGTACCTTCTGAACTGATATCTAATAACGGGTCACATTTCAAAGCTGAATTTATTTCTCTATGTTCAAAATTCAAGATCCGACACAACAAATCATCACCCTACCGTCCCTAGACTAACGGAGCAGTTGAAGCAGCCAATAAGAATCTCAATACGATCATCAGGAAGATGTGTCAATCGCATAGGGATTGGTCTGAAAAATTACCATTTGCGCTCTGGTCATACCGTACCTCGATACGATCTTCCACCGGAGTCACCCCTTATTCATTAGTATACGGAATGGAAGTTGTCTTGCCAATTGAAATGGAAATCCCGTCCCTCAGGATTCTAATGGAAAGTCAGTTATCCGAAGCAGACTTGGTTCGTCACCGGTACAAAGAGTTGAACTTAATCAATGAAAAACAACTTAAAGCATTGTACCACGTGCAAGCCTATCAGAGAAGATTCGCTCGTGCATTTGATAAAAAGGTTAAAGTTCGCGACTTACAAGCTGGAGACCTCGTACTTAAAGAAAATCGAGCACCCATCTTCGATCCTAGAGGCAAATTCAAGCCCAATTGGGGAGGTCCTTTCATTGTCAAAGAGGTACTGCTTGGAAAAGTTGTAAAACTCCAAGATCACGATGGTATCGAATTACCAGAACCAACAAATCTTGACCAGATCAAGCGGTATTACATTTGAGGAGGCCATCTTCGGTCGAACCAATTTTCTTGTCACCTAATTAAATATCTCCTTTCTCAGCCCCTAGCAGCCATTTGAAAAAAAAAAACTTTCTTCTTTCTCAACCCGTTCACCTAACCTAGGGGAGGAAAAGTTTCGAACTACGTTTTAGTTTGATCCCAAAATTCTGGGGTACGTAGGCAACCTGAGACGTTACTTTAGGCCCGACCAGCTCAAAAAAAATATATGTTCTCCCGTAAAGAAAATGTCAAAAAAATGGAAGGAAAAGAAAATTATTTTAAAGGAATGCCATACAAGGGGCATTCGTTCTTGAGCCTCAAATCTCCTTTTTTTCATAGTTTATTCCTAAGCCCACCTATGGAAGTCCTCCTAAGTACCGCATCAAAAGGTCGAAGAAAATAGCAAGCGTGATCAGACAATAACTCCAGAAGCTCAAAAAAAAAAAAAAAAAGCCTGCTAGGTTGGAAACCCGTAAGGGCGGCTTAGCCAAAATTTAAGGCAAGCTCGCAAGGTTGAAAATCCGAAAGGACGGCTTTGGCAACAATCAGAGCAAAGAAAAATAAATTTATAAGTTCGCTAGATCGAAAACCTGAAAAGGCGGTCTAGGCCATTAGCAGCCTTGCTTATCTTCTCCTTTCTTCTGCTTTCCGCTTTTAGATACGTAGCAGAAAGATTTTTTAAATACTGAAATAAGGATGTGCCTTCTTAGCCCGTAGGTTTTCTAAGGCGAATTGTCTTTCTTTATTCCTGGATAGCAGGCGGTAGTCTCGATCCGTGTCAATCTTGCTTTCTGAACCCGGGGGATAGAGTTTGACGCCGATTTGAATATTCATTCCAGGGTGTGGTTCACATATTCATACATAGAAGATGTTCCTGCTTTCTCTCGCCTTCGTCTTCTAAGTATGATTCGTCGCCATCATAGATCCACCATCCAGATAAGGTTCCACGCTTTATAGTCCGATCGTCCGAAACAGAGTGAGAATTCGCATCCACATCCGAGTCCATCGCAGTCGCAGACGCTTCAGCAGCATTAGCAGGGTTGTTTCCACTATATTAGTGGAATTGGTGCAACATCACCTGAACCTTGACATAGCTAGTTCCAGTCTAGATTAGTCAGTTGAACAGGCAATCTAGGCAAAAGATAGAGCAATCAAAAGAAAATCTCCGTCGAGCCGAGAATCTAAAAAGATGAACCAAGTCAGAGCATCAAAAGTCTGAATGTCCAAGCTTCAATACCCAGTTTAAGTCAAGCAAAAAAACTTAGAAGCCACATGTATCTCGTCTACAACTGATCTGGAAAAGTTTACTTTCCTAAGCGAACCAAAGGGGAAAGAACGTGATCTCCAAGATGAATATCAAAATTGAATATTTGTTTCCAACAGATGAGCTTGACTCATAATCTTCAATAAAGTCAAAATTAAAAGTGAATCCTTATTGCACTTGTGGTAATCTAAGACTTCTAATTTTCATATTTAGGGGCACCTCTCCTTTTGTTTGAAAGTGTATTTATTTTCCCCTTACAGTAGGGGCACGTCGTTTCAAAATATGTTCAATTATCCCCAGTGTAATGTCTTATCAAACTAGGGGCATTTTTTTTGTTCTTAAGCCTGATCAATTCCAACCCCAAAGGATAAGGAAAATCTGAAATTAAAGTTAACCCTTTTGATAGCATTTTTTGAAAACCCCTGAGGTTCAAATGTTGACCTGACCATCTAAAAAAAAAAAAGTGATTCCTTTGGAGTAAGATTTTTACTCCAGTATTTTACTCAGACCTGCTCAAATTTTGTTCAGACTCGTCGAGATTCATTTTCGGATTTTGCTCAGACACCGCAGAGGATTTTCTCAGATTTTACTCAAATTTTGCTCAGACTTGCCGAGATTCTTTCTCGGATTGCTCAGACGCCGCCGTTTTCTCGGATTTTACTCAGACCTACTCAGATTTTGCTCAGACCTGCCGAGATTCTTTCTCAGATTTTGCTCAGATACCGCCGAGGGTTTTCTCGGATTTGTTCAGATACCGCCAAGGGTCATCTCGGATTTTACTCAAACCAACTCAGATTTTGCTCAGACCCGTCGAGATTCTTTCTCGGATTTTGCTCAAATACCGTCGAGGGTTTTCTCGGATTTGCTCAGATACCGCCGAGAGTCATCTCGGATTTTACTCAGACTCGTCGAGATTCATCTCGGATTTGGTCAGATACCTCCAATGGTCATCTCGGAATTTACTCAGACCTACTCAGATTTTGCTCAGACCCGTCGAGATTCGTCTCGGATTTGGTCAGATAATGCCGAGGGTCATCTTGGAATTTACTCAGACTTACTCAAATTTTGCTCAGACCTGCTGAGATTCTTTCTAGGATTTTGCTCAGATACCGCCGAGGGTTTTCTCAGATTTGCTCAGATACCGTCGAAGGTCATCTCGGATTTTACTCAGATCTACTTAGATTTTTCTCAGACTTTCTTCAGTTTATTCTTAGATTTTACTCAGTTTTATCTGATTTTCTACAAAAACATGTTGCACGGATTTTATGTTGACCTTACACAGTTTGCTATCCTCTCAGCATGAATGTGCAGAATCGAGATGCGCATTTTCAAAATCATCACTATACAATGGCACACACGTGCACCCCCATTGCATTTGCATTAGTCAAGGAGAATTTTTTTTCAAAATTCAAGGATCTGACATTTTTCCAAGGAGAGGTTATTCTCAAGGATCTGGACACTTTGACAAATTGTCGAATTAGGCTGCAAAATGGACTGTCACTAGCTTTAGCATTCAGATGTCTCACTATCTACCACAATAGATTGGACATCTAGTTTGCTTCCACCCTCTGCCAAAGAGGGGCATCTGTAGACATCCCACTATTGCATCTGCTTAATTCGACAATTCGTCACCCGATTTTGGTGGATTCCTAATGATGAATATAAAAGAACTCGAAGGCTTGTGAGTACCGCTTGATTCGTTCCGTCTCTAATCTTTTCATCCCCCTTACTCGTCACTACTCGACCTAGAAATTTACGCACGCTTAGGATCGCTACATCTTACACCTGACTTAGCAAACACGTACGCATAGGTTCGTTACACAATTCGATAACTTAGAGACCTCGCTACGCTAGAAAAATACAACTTTAGAACTTAGAAATACTCACACAGTGACTGAAAGAAACCTCACGCTGAAATCCCTAAAAATTTGTAAAAGATCATCAAAATGACGAAAATACCCCTCATAAATTTTAGATCTCCGAAAAGTCTCAAAAGTACCTCAATTGCACTTAGAATGTAATTTCGAGTCTAATGGGACCCAAATCGATGAAAACAGAGAAATTTATAAAAATTTGTAAAAAATCATCAAAATGATGAAAATACCCCTCATAAATTTTGGATGTTCGAAAAGTCTCGAAAGTACCTCCATTGAACTCAGAACGTGATTTTGAGTCTAACGAGATCCAAATCGATGAAAACAGATAAATTCAAGAAATATCGTCAAAAATTGCAAAAATGACCAAAACGCCCCTTAACATCTAACTCTAACATATAGACCTTGATTCCTAAGAAAATAAAATTCAAATAAAAAAATTAAACCAAAATAAAATTCAAATTGAAAATTAAACTAAAATCCAAAATTTAAAATTAATCGTAAAATCAAATTAAATTTCAATACAAAATAAAAATTACATTTTCAAGAAACCAATTAAAATACAAAATCAAAATCAAAATCAAATTGAAAATCAAGTTAAAAATCACTCAACCAATAAAAATGCAAAATTGAATTAAAATTTTAAATCAATCAACCAAATCGACTAACTAAAAATGTAATTAATAAATTAAAATCCATTCGATCACATTTAAATCGAAATCCAATCAACCGACCAATTAAAAATTAAAATCAATTTAAATTTCAAATTAAAACGTAAATTAATTAACCCGTTCAACATTTAAATTAAAAATTAAACTCAAAGTAAACAATTATCGAACCAAATTGGAATTAAACCAACCTAAATCGGAATCCAAAAAATTGACAAATCTAAAATTCAAACTCAAATAAACTCATCAACCAATCACAACTCAACAGTAGTAAATTACCGTAGTACGAGTAGCGTGAGATCCCCCTCTCTAATTTTGTTTTTTAATAAAGAAAATAAAAACAACCCACGTTTTTCTCCTCTTCTTCTCCAACGCACTCCTTCTACCCCACGTCCTCAACCCACTTCTTCTTCTCCAATGAGCTCAACCATCTCTCCCTCTTTCTTCCCCACTTCTTCTCCAACTCTCTCCATCACTCTCCACTCCATAACCACCCACTCTCCTAACTACTTCCATCTTTCCCTCTCTTAACTATAAAAAAAATAGCAGCCATTGAAGAAAGGGAAGGCCATCATCTTTTTCTCCCTTAGCATTCTTTCTCAAATCCCAACCCTCCACGTTAGGAAACAAACTCAAGCTGATCCCTCTCTCTCTTTCATTTCTCTCTGATTTCTCTGATTTCTCTCTCTCATTGTTTATGGTACAACTACCATAAAACAGCAAACATTAAAAAAAAAACAGAGACGTTTTTTTTTTGCTGCTAGAGGAGAAAAAGAAAAATAAGCAACCACTTTTCAAAGAGACAAAAATGTTTTCTTTTGTTGCCATATAAAAGAAAAAAACTTGCTATAGCTCTCTCTCCATTCTCATCTCCTTCATAGCTGCTGCAATTTTCTATCTCCATCATCATTTCATTTTTGTTGCCATTGAATATTTGCTGTCCAACCTCTGCTAACCATAACCTTGCTTCCCTAACTCTCTACTTCATTGCAATTTCTCTCTCTCTTTTTTTCTTCCCCATATATATATATATATAAGACGTCTCTACCACTACCTTCTTCTACCACCAACGTTTCTGCTATTTATTCACCTTTTCCACTAATTTACAGCAACCCCTTCGTCATACATTCACTCACTTTCCATCGTTAATGTACTCAACGCCCCTACTTTGCCCACCTATTAGAAGTAGATCCAAGACAGCCCATAAAACCTCAGCCATCTCTCTTCCTCTCCTATAGCAACGGCCTCAAGCAACCATTAGAGAAGGAGCAACTATTTTTTTTTTTTCATATACAATAGCAACCACTCCTTGTACCCTCCTTCTCCTCCAATTCCCAACAGCAGCAACGCCGTTCTCGCCCACTTTTTTACCACTGTAACATTGCACCCATCTTTTCTTGAGCGTCCAAAATGGCCTCAACCATCTTGTTTTAATTTTCCATCTTGTCCCGTAACAGCAACACCCCATAGCGGTCATCATTTTCTTGCTACACCTTTTGGCGGCACACGCTATTTCAAGGTTCATTTTGAAGGAATCCAAGCTTCCAAAATCATTAGGCGAAGGTCATTTTTCTTTTTCTTATTTATTTATTTATTTTTATTCTTGATTGCGTAATTTTATGCATATAAATTAATTCACCGATTTTTCGGGGTATACGTGGCACTAATGACCACTTTTATATTTTTGAAATGTTAGTGGATCGATTCGCCCATTTTTTTGTTGATAGATTGATTGAATCAATTCGCTAATATCAAGTTGGTGGACCAGCTCATTGGTGTTAATGTTATTGGGTCGATTTATCGATTTTTTTTATTGGACCAAATCATTAACATAGGTATTCATCGACTCAATTTTTTTTTTTTTGTATACGAAAAATTTTAAATCGATTTTCCTCAATAAATAAAAAATCAACGAGTTGACTCTTGGATTTTTGTGTGCATTGCAAAATTCCAACTCGAATTTCTTTGATTAAAAACATGTGAGTCGACTCACTGATTTTAATACATGTGGCGATTTAAAAAAAAATCAAGATTCTTTTGGTAAACAAATTGCGAGTCGACTCGCTGATTTTGGGGACATTGAGAATTGGAATTGAATTTTTTAAAACTAGACACGTGGGTTAAATCACCAATTTAATACACGTGGCGATTCCGAAAAAAAATTGTGATTCTTATGATATAAAAATTGGTAGTCGACTCACTGACTTTGGGGACATTGAGAATTTGAATCGAATTTTTAAAAAATAAGGCACGTGGGTTAAATCACAAATTTAATACATGTAGAGATTCAAAAAATTAGGATTCTTTTGGTTAACAAATTGCGAGTCGACTCGCTGATTTTTGGGACATTGAAAATTTGAATCGATTTTATTTTAAAATTAGGCACGTAGTTAACTCACCAATTTAATATACGTGGCAACTTAAAATTTGTGAAGATAACCCACTGAATTTAATACACGTAATGGTTGAAAAATCGAATCTTTTTTATAAAATATCGTCATTGAGCCAATTCACTAATCTTATATACGCGGCATTGAAAATCGATTTCGTATTGTTTAAAATATGATCGAATTGATCCATTAAATTTTTGTGTCATGTATGCCTCATTAAATCATGTAATTATTTTAACCGTAGGATTTGTTTAGTAAATCCGATGCAATTTGATGATGTTTGGACCCTAGCTTGACTTTTAGTCTTTGAATGTTGACCGTAGGATATTTTTGTATTATAGTAGAGACTGATCATCTTGATCAGGCGGGTTCGGTGCCTAACACCTTCCGAAATCCGTAACCTGACCCCTTACCCATCTCTCTGATCCACGGACCGACCCATATCCATTTGGAGTTAATTTTGGTTCCTAGACCTAAACTAGGTGGCGACTCCCTATTCTTTTAAAAATCCTCAAGATACGTAGATCAGACCCTTAATCCGCTATTTAACGGACGACCGCAAGGGTCGAGGTGATTTCACATTGTACGTAAGAATTAAAATCCTAATATAAAGAAACCTAGTCAATCAAATAAAACTTAAGTCAAAACCCTAATTAAAACCCTAATTTAAAGAAACATAGTCAATCAAATAAGACTTTAGTCAAAATCCTAATTCACCTTATCTAAAAGGAGACCTAGTCAAACCCTAATTCTTCCAAAAAAAATCTATAAATAGGAGCCTCCACAACTTAATTTTGAAGTCAAAGAAAACCCTAGAAAAGTAGGTCAAAAAGTCTCCCTAGCCTTCTTTAAACCCTAATTTTGAAGTCCTAACCCCTTATCGATAATCCAAACCCTAATTTTTACTCAAAAAATACCCAGAGACCCTTCAAAAATACTTAAAAATCTATCAAAAAAATTAGAAAACCCTCAGATCTAGGAAGCTAATACTTCATCTTGGATATCAGAAGCGGATTCAGTGACAGAAACGAAGTAAGGAATCTCATACGAGAAGTCTCTCTACCAAATCTGAGGGAACAAATCGTTGCGATCATCTAGGTATATATTTTTTTATTTTTTTATTTATTTTATGTCGTTTAGCAATGTAATCTTTCTGAGAAATAATAGAGATCGGCATTTGTCGGGCGGGGTTGGTGCCTAACACCTTCGAACCCCATAACATGATCCCCGAGTCATAGTTTCTTTTTTATTCATAGATTAATTATTTTTTATCTATTTAGAGTCAAAGCTCGATTCCTATGCCATAATAACTAGGTGACGACTCCCAAACTTCAAAGTCAAAAGCGGATCCACACACCCCATAGATCGATGACGCTTTCAGTGATGACTCCATTGGAGATTATTGAGGATCAGACTTGAAAAATCCCAAGTATGGGAATATCACCAGAATGACCTAGTTATTTATTTTATTTTTAGCCATTTGTTTATCTGTTTATTTCTATTTTCACTATTCTTGTTGGCTCAATTATTGATCATTTGTTTGGACTTTAAATATTTGGTTTTGGCATGTTATTTTCTATGGTTCAATCAAAGGTCATTTGGGATGACCCTAAAAAAAATTCGAGAAGTTAATTAAAGATGGAATGATGATCGTTGAATCGTGAATTTTTTATTTTAATTATTTTTAGGTGTGTGTCTATCTGCCCTTTTGAGGTATTTTTTTTTTAAAATTCAGGCTTATGTCCATTGACAGTAAAAAAAAAAAAGAAATTTTTGGGTTGCTGTTGGCAACAATAATAATGTGATTGCTTTAAATCGATTTTATAGGGGGTGTATCTTTAGTAAAAAGGGGGTTTTTTTTTTTACCCTTGTGTTTTAAATCTATTTTTTTACACCCTGTTTTATTGTTCTCAACTGAAACCAATTGGTTTAGTCTCCCAGGCCGATCGGTTTAAACCTTCCATTTTGATCGATTTTTTTTTTAATTCTTGCTGATAGAGATACATAGATAAATCGACTCGATTTTGAATAATTCAACCAAAAGGTGGTCTCTCCTTCATCCGTCGGAGAAAATCTTAGAGTTTGCTAGTTCAGATTATTAGGAAACTCAAAGATTCGGAATGAGTTAATGTGATTTTATCCGGAGAAAGAGAGAGATCGAAACATTGAATAAAGGTGTTCCAAATTAGTACCGTAGAGAGGCTTGAACATCGTTTCAAGGCAATCTGTCTGGCCTCTATCGTCATTTTATTTGGTTTGTTTGATCAAGTCTTGGAAATTTTAGGCTTTGTTTTGAAATCTAGGATCGATGCTCCGATTTGAGGTTTTGTTATTTTTCCTTTTGGAGTCTCTCTTCCCGATTTGAACTTGTTGAAACTTTTCTGCATCTTCGGAATGGTCGGTGAGGTCTACGGGGTTTTAGAATCTAGATTTCTTTGATCATGTCGTTTTGAACCTCGAAGAAACCGCATAAAACCATTAATTTCTATTTATGAATCATCAGAACAATTTAAGGGAAGTGAGAATAATCGGTTTCATCTCCTTAAAATTCTTTTGAGGCCCACGATCCGATCTTGACAGTGGCAAAATTAAGTTTACGATCGGCCTAGGGAAATTCAAATATCCATCTCTTTGCTGATGGCAACTAAATATTTGATAGGTCTAATCCTTTCTTGATGATGATCTATTCTCTAGTATCTCTGCCACTCCTTAGCCGACTGTAATCTTGCAACTAAACCAATTTATCAAGTTGAAGATTGTTGTTTGGACCATTGGATCAACCCTGATCGAAAGACCTGAGTTGCTTATAAATTTCTTGATTTCGGATTTACGTGGAGAAGGCTTTTTGTATTGATTTTTTCTTTTTCTTTTTTTATAATAAAAAAAAGTCATGCCAGGGTGACATAGTATTTACTGTGATTCTCACAATTCTAACGCAGACATGTATACATAACTGTGAATAATTTTTACACGTATCACGAAAAAACAAAATCTATGATTATATGCGTGTCCCACATCAGATTTGTGAGAATTGCAGTAAATACTCTTTGGTCATATCAGCATTTTTCTATAAAAAAATGTAGGTTTTTTTTTCTTTCTTCTCGTAGTTGTTAGCAGTCAAAGAAAGTTTTTTTTCCTCTTATTGGCATGCCAGTTTCTACGTGTAGCAGTTCATCAGAATGATGGTTAATTTCTCTTTCCTTGTCAAGCGTGTAAAAATTGGTGTGGCAACATAAGTGGACATTTTTTTTCTCCTTTAATAGTTAGTAATATTTGTTTTTTTTTTTTAAATAATAATAACAATTTGTTTAGTGATTTGTTAATAACATGTTTTTTTAGTTTCTCTTCTATTATAAAATTTTTCTTTTCTAGAAAAGAGGGGATTCATCACTCCAAATCTCAACAGCTATCATGCTATCTTCAATCTAATACTCATTGAAACCTCGAATTATTTTGGACTGCCCAAAAGCAACCTTTGATTGGACCATGAAAATTATAATTTGTGCCTATTGCAATGATTGGATCTAATCAAATACTCTATGCCAGATTCATTGATTGATTTTCCATAATCATAATTGATGCATACATGAGATGTGCAAGCTTTGATCTTTAATTGAACGATATGATGTTGTCTTTTATTTTTCCTGATCAATATATATCCTTGTTTGTATGGTTTAATTTGACCCATGGGCTTATTTGTTTGAAAAAGACCCCGAGCGCACCCCACCCTGTTTGCATACACCGCTAGCACGTTTATTTTGTTGCATTGCACGCTTGCATGTCCTTATAGCCAACGTGACACTAGTGCGTGGTCCGATCTCCTTGGATATGCGACATCATTCATGAAAATCACAACTCCAATCACGTACCTTAGGGCATATAAAATGGAGTATTAGTACCATTTGATCAGGTAACTCTGAAAGGTATATCGATGCACCCAGGCTAGAGTGGCCTGAGCCTTTGACCTATTGTAAGTCGCATAGTCACATGTCCTGATTGTCAACGTAATACTAGTACGTGGTTGGTCCCCTTGTGGGATGCTAAATCATTTATGAAAGCTACAACCCTAAACTCGTACCTATAGGTGTAGACACCCCATTTTTGCATCCGCCTGATTAATCAACTCGTCAATCCGATTGCAATGATTCCCAATGATGGATGTGTATTCTATTGCTTTACTTTGTTACCAGAAATGCTTCAGAAATCCGGATGAGGTATCTCGAACTGACAAAATATTAGAAATCACGCTACGCTAGGAAAATACGACCCCAGAAACATAGAAATCATCACCTTGCAGACCAAAAAGAAATTTCACGATAAAAATCACTAAAAATTACCAAATTACCAAAATACCCCTAACCTCAAAACAACCCTAGAGCCTACGTTACGCTTAGGAAAACCCATTCGAACACATAAAATGATAAATCGGAACCAAATAAATCATTTCACTAATTTTAACAGAATTTGACAAAATTACGAAAATGCCCCTCATAAAGTTCATGATCGTTTCACATAAAAAATTTCATAAATGACACAAACCAACATTCTCATTGAATTCCTTATGAAAAACCGATTCTAAAACATCCTAGAACATTAAAAATCGACTTAAAACGTGAAAAGTCATCTCCGGGGGTAAAACGGTAATTTCACAATTTTCATGATAAAAAATTTCGAAATTAATAAATAAAACATTAAATAATTAAATTTAAACATTAATGAAATTAATTTAAAATTTTGAACCTAAAAAATCGATTAATCGGACTCTCAGGCAAAATTGTTGAGGGTTCGTGGGATATTTATTTAAGGACCCCTCCATTTGGGGGTCCAAAGAATTAAAGATATTTTAGAGGGGGTTCTCCAAAAATTAAAAGTAAATCAAGCAAGACTAAGGTCAAGGTATTAAAGTCAATCAAGTGAGACTAAAGTCAAAATTAAAGTCAATTAAGCAAGACTGAAGTCAAGATATTAAAAGTCAATCAATTAAGACTGAAGTCAAAACATTAAAAGTCAATCAAATAAGACCAAAAGTCATAATAGAATTCTAATTAAATAATAACTCTATCTAATAGAGTTCTAACTTAAAAACAATTCTACCTAAAATAATTTGAATTAAAACACAATTCTACCTAAAACAATTCTAATTAAAACACAATTCTACCTAAAACAAGTCAAACTAAAACACAACTCTAATTAAAAGATCTCTAATTAAACACTAATTCTATCCAAATTAACCCCTAAAAACATCTATAAATAGAGGTGCTCACACCCTATTTTCGTATCAAATCATAAACCCTAGGAGAAGTAGGTCTAAAAGCTCCCCTAGCCCCCCATAAACCCTAGTTTTGGAGTCCCAACTCCTTACCTAACATCCCCCCTTCAATTTTAGTCTAGAAAACACCTAAAATCCCTCCAAAAATACCTCCAAATCCGCAACAAACTTGAAGAGTTCAGATTCAGAAACAAAGAGATACCTTGATCTAGGGGATCCGAAGTCAAATCCGGAGACAGAACAAAGCAAGGGAGTACAGTACAAGGAGCTCTTTTTGTCAGATCTGAGGGAGCAAAATCCTTGCTATCGGAAAGGTATGAATTTTTTTATTTTTATTTTTATCTAGGTTTTTAGCAATGTGATATATTTGGGAAATTAGTAGAGACCGGCTTTGGCCGGGCGGGGTTGGTGCCTAACACCTTCCAACCCCGTAACGTGATCCCCGGACTCTTTTTCTCTTTCGTAGATTAGTTTGCTTTTTTTTAGAGTCAATTTGGTTCCTAGACCATAACAACTAGGTGGCGACTCCCAAACCTCAAGGGTCAAAAGCGGATCCGCGCACCCCGCGGATCGAGGGCGCTTTCAATAGGGTATATCAAAGATAATCTAAGTTCACCAATTGCACTTCTTGGTAAAAATCAGTGACTAAGCAAGATCTTGTCCAGTTGTATCCTATTGTACGAGGGGAATAGATTACGTCTATTCTAGACGAGAGGTATTTAAGAGGGTCCTTGCTCAGCATCATGCGCCACCTCTCAACTGGGTATTAAACTAGCTATTCTGACTTCAGAAAAGTGGGTTAGACTTTTTAGATTATCACCTATACGGTATATAAAGCCAAGTCACCACGTACCGTCTGATTGAGTACGCTCGAGAGGTATATAGGTGCACTTGGGCAAGGATGGTTAGATAAATTGTATTGCACGTAGTAATCCTAGAGTCTAGAAACCTCCCCTTTACGTCACAACTCGATCTTATCATGGGTGTTCCGGGGTTGTTTGAATGGACCTTACAAATGATGAGATCAAGAGTGTACGATTTGTCTTCGAGGATCAATCTTTTTGTTTAAACTGATTCAAAATTACTGTATTACTGGGTGCACCAACCCAATAAAGAATCCATTTTAAACTTGACATTGATTCATAATGACCCAGTCCATCTCGATTCAACAATCATGATGGGTCGGGCCATTTAAATCAAAAAGATATTCAAACTTTTTGCTAATTCAAGAAAAAAATATTTTCCAAAAAAAAAAGGTTTTCCAAAAAAAAAAATTTTTTAAAAAGAGTGAGGAAAATGATTTATTCTTTCATGAAAAATGACTTACAAAAATATATTTTGCATTGACTTTAAAAATGTACTGAAATACCCTTTTGTGTCAAAGCAGGATGCTAGCCGCAGGCAATAACCCAATCGACCAATTGGTCAAAACAACCATCATGGGGATGTACCCTGTAGAGAAAATCAACTTCGAAAAATTCATGTTGAGATGTGCTCTATACTTCTACAAGTTTGAGATAGACTGGAACCTCTTATGTGCTATGGCTAAACGTTGGAACCCTTACCTTCACATATTCTATATTGGGCGTATGCACTTGTGTCCCACTCACGAGGATTATTGTGGTATCCTGGGGATATCCACTTCAGAACCTCTAGTCAAGCCTATATTGAAGATAGGATATTCTGGTGACCTCACCACAGGACTGAACATTTCAAAGGGAGAAGCCAAGGCCCTAGTCCATAACTGGAGATTGGATTTAATACCTTTATTTGGTCTGTATAGCTTCCAAAGTCACTCCATCAATGTGAAATCAGAAACCTGGCGAGCCACTAGAGATTACCATTTGTATTTAGGAATCTTAGCCAAATACATACTGACCTCCAAAAGTGATGGCCAAACTGTCCCTGAATCTTTCATAGAATTAGCCTCCCAACTCTCAAGAAAAGCCAATCCTGTACCTCTCATCCTAATTGAAACTTTCTCAAGTCTAGAAGCCATAAAGAATGGTAAGAGAGAAAGCTTCAAAGGAAGCCCATACCTACTCTATATGTGACTTTGTGACCGTCTCAAAATTGTAAACATTCTTTCAAACCTTGAGTATGGACCAGAACATTTTTTCAAAAAAAACCTGATTGTGCGACACAACTCATTCAAGGCTCGGAACAAATGGTTGGACTCTCACATTGCTCGTTATATTGATTTCAGATGTCATTGGTGGATGACTGATGCCCCTGTTCTAGGAACCAAAGGATCTTATTATGTCCGTTTGTTCGGACTAGAAGAAACATCTTTCTACAGACCTGAATTGATCTTAGAGTAGTATGATGTACCTATAGAGTTATCTTTCTCAATACAAAGACTTCGTCCCTCCCGAACCATTGACTGAAAAGTTAGTGCATCTCATTAAGAAGGTTTGGAACAAACGCACCTTAAGGTATCCAAATGGACAAGCAGAATTCAAAGAGCCAGTTGTTAAAGCCAAAATGATCAAGCCTGATAGTTCTAGCAATCCTGATGACCATCAAGACAAAGCCAAGCGTCCATGTAAAAAATAGTTTAAGTTAGATTTGTTGAAAGATGTTATCCAATGAAAATGTTCTTTGTTAATAATTTTCTAATATGTCCAATAAAGCTATTTTTCTTTTGAATAAACATTTATTTTTCTTTTAATTGATTATTGCATAAATGGATTATTTAATGGATTGGTGAACGTACTTCAATAAAGGACTCATTAAAATGTTATCAAGGGGGTAACACTGAAATTGATTAAATTTATCTTTGATGGGGTGTCTAGGATTATCATTGCACCCAAACTCAAGCGTCCACCTCCTAGTTGGAGTCGTAAGTCCAATCGGTTAGAACGAACGTCAGTACCAAGTCAACAGGCAGAGATGGCTTTAGAATCTGAGTTTACAGAGATCTATAAGATTTTGGCAGCCTTTGCCAATGACATCAACAGTATAAAAGGCAAAGTGGAAGTTTTAAAACAAATTTCGCAATCAACGGACAATCCCCTTGACGATCCAAATGGAAAAAAGGGTAGAAGAAAATGCAATGAGACGTACACATGAGGTCTTTGAACTTGACAAATATGAAGAACATGTTGATGAAAATCCTGTACTAGCAAATATGATGTCTTAATTAGAGTCAGCTCTGAAGAGTATAAAGGGTATTGATGAAATTGTAGCAGGCATTGAAGTTCTGAATCATATCCCTAAAATTCATTTGTCAGAGAAATTTTTGATGCTTGAAATGGACAAGTTCAATAGGGTAGGTTATGCCAAAATGCATCTTAAGGTGTATGTTACTAACATGCGCACTATGGGGCTCAGTGATGAATAGATGACATTGTTATTTCAGCGGACTCTATCAGGATCAGCTCTACGATGGTTGATGTCTCAAGATCCAACTATAGTAAGTACATGGGAGAAGATGTCAAAGGCTTTTTGGCATCAGTATAAGTACAGTATCGAGATTAAAACTTCAAAAAGGGATTTAGAGTCAACTAAACAGAAGAATGGGGAGACATTTACTGATTTCATTGACTGTTGGAAAGTCAAGGCTGCCCAAATGTGGAATCGACCCTCGGAGAAGGAATAAGTGGCAATTATCTTAAAAAACCTTACATAAGGATAAGCTCAGCACCTAGTCGCCCAACATCTCCCTACTTTTAAGTCCTTATTACAAACTGGAAGCCAACTCGAGGATGTTTTTGCCTCTAGGATTCTTTCTAACCCCTTAGACAATAAGTCTAAGAAATCCTATGTTTCCAAACCTAGTACCAACCATGTTTATATAGTCAACACATCAGCCCAGTTCAACCTCCAGCCCGGACCAATAATCAAACTCACCCAAGTCAACCCCGAACTCCTTGTCAATTTTCTAATCTAGGGATGACTCTTACCGTAACCTTTCAAAAACTGTTGAAAAAGGGACTTCTTATCCCGACTTTTACCAGTCGGACACAACCCGAACTTATTTTGTAAATTCTATCAAAATCCTAGCCATCACACTGATCGATGTATCACCTTGTGCCATGCCATTCAAAATCTTAATGACAACAAAAAGGTCACAATCCCTAGCCCAACATCACCAAATGTCACCACTAATCCATTACCTATCTATCAACCTCCACCAACCCTGAACATGGTTTCCAACACCCAATTACCATTTGACTGTATCTCTCATCCATCTCATCCAAGTCAAACTACCCAGTTACCCCATCATCAAAATAGCTTTCACTGACAAAGTCTTCACCACAAGCTACGAGCCCTTCGATCTAATCTCAGACGATGCATACTATCTATCCCACATCATTATAGTAGCCCCACATTCACTAGTTACCTGTTAGCTCTAATGAACCCAAAAAGCCTTGTCTCTTTGACAGATGAAGATCCATACTTGTTGACTAAAGAAGATGAGTCTTTCTCCCTCTCCTGTGATGAAATTAGACATATGACCCGAGGAGGAAGATTATTTAAGCCACCAAAACTCCGTGTTGACAATCCTGTAGTCTTGGCGAGAAAAGAAATAGATCCTATTAAAGAGAATATCAAAGAAGATGACTCCATGATCAAGCAGTTGAAGATCAAGGGCCAATATCTCAGTTTGGGGTTTGCTCATGGCTTCCACTACCCATAGAGAGACTGTTCTCAAAACGCTAAGTACAGCCCAAGTCTCTCTCGATACTTCTCCCGATCAACTGACCAATATAGTAAGGACAACTTATGTGGAGAACATACTGTCTTTCTCATACTCAGATCTCCCAAAAGAATGAGCGAGTCACACTAAGCCGTTACACATTACAGTCAACTGCAACAGGATGAGGGTACCTCTGGTTTTAATTGATAACAGTAGTGCACTGAATGTTTGCCCTTTGAAGACTGCTACTTGCCTTGAATTTAAAGTTGAAGATCTCAAGCCCACTAATCAGGGTGTTAGGGCATATGATAACACTAAGAGGGATGTACTCAGAATTTTACACCTTCGATTGTCTATAGGCATAACTGAATTTCTTGTAGAATTTCAGGTCATAGACATCCAATCTTCTTTTAATCTATTATTAGGAAGACCATGACTACACAAAATCAAAGCCATACCTTCTACGCTACATCAGAAGGTTAAATTTATTAAAGATGGACTGGTGATCACCCTTCACGGAGATGTTGAGATTGTAGGGATTGTAAATAGTGCCGAGGTCAAGAGTGAGCCGTTGCTTGAGATTCAGCTAGAACAACAGGGGGTAGAACTCAACAGGTTTGAATTTGAAAAGATACGCTCAGTCCAATGGGATCACTCGGTAAAAGAATATTTTTCTATCGAAAATACCTCCAATTGCTCTATGGCTAACATGTTCAAGAACATGAGGTTCTTTCCTGGTATGGGCCTAGGTCGCAAACAACAAGGTATTAAAGAGGCACCAATGATTAAAGAAGTCACCGACACATTCGAGTTAGGATATGTACCTACTAAGGAAGATTGGGCCCAATATTGAAAGATGAAACGGGACAAGGTAAGTGCAAAGAAGCAAGGGTGCACCACGGATCTGATTAAAATGAAGCCTTATCGTAAGACCCTTTATGGATATGTCATGAAAGAAGGAGAAGACTTCCGTTACTGTGGGTTCCTAGGGTCATTTATTGATCACATCAAAGGTACTTTTCTACCTAGGTTTGAAATCTTCTTTGGTATGGATTGGCCTGAAAAGGAAACAAACATAGAAGCGGAAGAAAAAAAAGTTGAAGACTAACAACTCAACCTGGACTCCCTCAACATTGATCAGTTGCTCATTGAAGATCATAGTGCCTTATTGTTGTCAGTTGAGAAGGGGACCCCAAATCCTCAGTCTGTAATCAAACCCGCGGTCGGGTTTCTTGTCAATTATCATGTAATGAGTCCTGTGCTACATGTTGAGACTGGTTCTGTCAGTCCTATTAGTCATGTTCAGTTCGACATGATTGATGAATCCTTTATTTCTACTGAGTTAGGTAATTTAATTATTTCTATTGAGTCAAGTTAGTCTTTTAAGTCCGCAATGAGTCATGTTATCCCGTCTCTTTTTAATGAAATAAAAGAAATTGTTGATTACCTTGAGCGCAATGATAATTTAACTAATAATCTAGCTTCAGATGGAGAATCTTCTGACGAAGAATCCCCCTAAAATAATCAAATTACTTGAACAAGAAAATGAATATCGAGTTCAACCTTTAATAGAGGAAGTAGAGGTTATCAACCTTGGAACAAAAGAAAGTCCTCAAGAGATTCGGATTGGGATCACCTTATCTCTCGATAAACGCAAAGGGATAGTAAACTTACTCAGAAAGTTCAAAGACGTGTTCGCGTGGTCTTACGAGGATATGCCTGGAGTAAGCACAGATATTATTCAACATCAAATTCCATTATATCCTAATGCTCGATCAATTAAGCAGAAACTTCGATGTATGAAGTCGAAATGGACTCTAAAGATTAAAGAAGAAGTTACAAAGCAGATTAACGCTGGATTTTTAGAAGTAGTAGAGTACCCTAAGTCGATTGCTAATATCATCCTAGTACCTAAAAAGGATGGAAAAGTAGAATGTGTGTAGACTTTAGAGACTTAAACAAAACGAGTCCAAAAGATAGTTTTCCCTTACTACACATAGATGTTCTAGTAGATAGTACGGTGGGGCACGCGTTGCTATCTTTCATGGATGGTTTTTCAGGATATAATCAGATAAAAATGGATCTTCAAGATATTCAAAAAATATCGTTCATCACACAGTGGGAAACTTTTCGATACAAGATTATGCCTTTTGGTCTGAAGAACGTTGGGGCCACTTATCAAAGAGCAGCTACGACTTTATTGCACGATATGATACATAAGAAAATCGAGGTTTTATGTAGATGATATGATAGTTAAATCGAAGGAGCGACTAAGACATGTCACTACACTGGAAAAAATTTTCACAATGATTCAAAAGTACCAACTCCTACTCAACCCACATAAATATGTATTTAGAGTGACTTCTGAAAAATTATTGGGATTTCTGGTCAGTCAAAGATGGATCGAAGTAAACCCTAGAAAAATTAAAGTCATCCAAGAAATGCCACCGCCTGAGACTGAAAAGTAGATTCGAGGTATTTTAGGCAAAATCTAGTATGTCAGCAGATTCATCGATCAACTCACCAATATCTGTTAACCTATTTTCAAGCTTTTTAAGAAGAATGAACCAACAGTTTGGAATGAACAATGTCAAAAGGCTTCCGATCAAGTCAAGGAATACCTCTTGAACCCATCTATTTTGGTTTCACCTACACTGAGTGAACCACTTCTTCTTTATATGTCAGTCACAGAAAAAACTATGGGATGCATGCTTGCACAGTATGACAAAGATAATCGCAAATAAAGAACTACATACTATATCAGCAAAAAGATGTTAGAATATGAACAAAAGTATTCAACCCTCGAAAAAACTTGCTTGGAACTGGTATGGGCTACTCAGAGACTTCGGCACTATATGCTATCTCATTCAGTTATCTTGT
This sequence comes from Akebia trifoliata, assembly GCF_017979445.1. NCBI lineage: Eukaryota > Viridiplantae > Streptophyta > Magnoliopsida > Ranunculales > Lardizabalaceae > Akebia > Akebia trifoliata. The sequence continues at coordinate 12,245,613 of NC_141381.1, read as the reverse complement.
TATCTTAGATGGATCCTCTCAAATATCTCTTCAAGAAATCGGCATTGACAGGGAGAACAGCATGATAGTTGTTGTTATTATCAGAATTTGACATCACGCATGTTACGTAGAAATCTATCAAAGGGAGAGCTGTGGCAGAATACTTAGCAGATTATCCAATGGTAGAAGGAATAAGGGCTGTTGATCAGTTTCTAGATGAGAATATCTTGCATGTTGAAGAAAACCGCAGAATCAAACATAGTAGCTATACTTTGATGGAGCCGCAATCAAAATGGGTATAGAATAGGGGCAGTTCTATTTTCTCCTGAAGGATACCACATTCCGATCGCTATTAAGTTAGCATTTTCTAACACCAATAATACAGTCGAATATGAGGCATGCATCGCTAGACTCGAAACTACTTTGAATTTGGGTATCACATAAATTGAAGTTTTTCGGGATTCAACCTTGGTCATACATCAGTCGTTGGAAGAATGAAAAACTAGAGATGAAAAGTTGAAGCTTTATCATGAGTCTCTGTTAAACTTAGTAAGTGAGTTTAAAGTTATTTTATTCCAGCACCTGTCAAAGGAAGATAGTAGATTTGTTGTCGCGTTAGTCACTCTCTCTACAATGATTCATTTGCCCCCTGGCATGGAATTGAGGCCGATCACCGTCGAAGTCAAAGACAAACTTGCATATTGCTATCAGATCAACATTGCTACTCGACTACCCGATAGAAAGTCGTAGTATATAGATATAACAAGAGTGAAGAAGCATCGAAGAAGGAACGACAAATCCTACTAAGATTAGCATCTCAGTTCATCCTGTGCGTAAGAAGTTTATAAAAAAGGTCTTATGATAGGATTCATTTGTCATGCGTTGATGAAGATCAAGCTGAACAAATCATGGTTGAATTACATTCAGGAGACTATGGTCCTCACATGAGTGGGAAAATGTTAGCTAGGAGAATTATAAGACAAGAGTATCACTGGCCCGTAATGAAAACAGATTATCATCACATGGTCAAAACCTGCCACAAGTGTCAAGTTCACGCAAATCTCATACATATGCCACCTTCTCAATTAGTTGGTCTGACTTCACCATGGCCATGTTCAGTTTGGGGAATTGATATTATTGGTAAAATATAGCCTAAGGCATCAAACAGGCATGAATACATTCTAGTTGCTATCAATTATTTTACTAAGTGGGTCAAAGCTGCCTCTTATGCTGTCCTCACTGCATCTAGAGTTGCAAAGTTTATCCAAACAAACATCATCAGTCAATATGGGGTACCTTTGGAACTGATCTCTGATAATGGGTCACACTTTAAAGCTGAAGTTATTACACTGTGTTCAAAGTTCAAAATCTCGCATCATAAATCATCTTCTTACCGTCCTCAAACCAGTGGAGCAGTTGAAGCAGTCAATAAGAATCTGAAGACAATCATCAGGAAAACATGTCAATCACATCAAGATTGGTCAGAAAAATTACCATTTGCATTATGGGCATATCGAACTTCAATTCGATCCTCTACTGGAGCTACTCCCTACTCCTTAGTGTATGGCATGGAAGCAGTTTTGCCAGTTGAAATGGAAATCCCATCTCTTAGGGTCTTGTTGGAAAGTTTAGTTGTCAGAAGCAGATTGGGTTCGTCAATGGTATGAAAAATTAAATTTGATCGAAGAAAAATAACTAAGAGCTCTGTACCACGTGCAGGCTTATCAAAGAAGAGTCGCCTGTGCGTTTGACAAAAAGATCAAGGCCCATCATTACAAGTCAGGGATTTAGTACTCAAAGAGAATCGGACACCTATCTTTGACCCTAGAGGGAAGTTCAAACCAAATTGGGGAGGTCCGTTCATCATCAGAGAAATATTACCGGGAAAAGCTATCAGACTTCAAGACCATGATGGACTTGAATTACCAGAACCATCCAACCTTGACCAAATCAAACGGTACTACATTTAAGGAGGCTATCTTTGGCCGAATCAATTCTCCTATTACCTAGTTTAATATATCCTTTTTCAACCCCTTTACAGCCTTTTTCAAAAGAAAAATACACTTTCGTTCTCAACCTGATCACCCAACCTAGGGCAATCTAGGCAAAAGTTAGAGTAACAAAGAAAAATAGAAGAAAATCTCCATAGAGTTGAAAAGCTAAAAGGCAATCCGAGCCTAAACATCTAAAGTCCGAATGATCAAGTTCAACATTTAGCTTAAACCAGGCAATGACTCAGAAGCCACAAGGATCTTGTCTACGATTGATCTGAAAAGTTTTATTTCCCCAAGTGAACAAAGGGGGGGAAGGGTGAATTCTATGATGAGTCTCAAAAGGAAATGTTTTGTTATCTTAAGCCTGACTCAAAATCTTTAATCAAAATTAAAAGTTGAATCTTTATTGCGCTTGTGGTAATCAAATATTCAAACCTTCATACAAGGAGTATTTTCTTTCTTCTCTAATATGTAGTTTCCCCCTTATACTAGGGGCATTTTTTTTATAAGATGTGTTCAATACAATGTTTCTTGTCAAACTAGGCGCATTTTATTCTCAAACTTGATTAATGTTAATCCTAAATGGGAACCCTGAATTTAAAGTTCCCCTCTGATAACAATTTTTTCGAAACCCCTGAGGTACAAAGAACTTAAAAAATTCATAAAATTTTTTATAAAAAAAATCTTGAGGTTCAAACAGAAGCGTTTTTTATCTCATATTTGGTTTTGCCCGGAGATTAACTAATTACCCTTTCACATAGAATAAGAGATAAGGCATTCTTTCTTTCCCAGATTCATTGATTCCTTCCCAGATTTATTCATTCTTTCTCAGATTCAACCATTCTTTCCCAAATTTATTCAGTTTGCTTAGATGTCGCTGAGGGTTATCTCGAATTTTTCTCAGTTACCACCGAGGGTTTTCTCGGATTTTACTCAGTTGCCACTGAAGGTTTTCTCGAATTTTACTCAGTTGCTGCCGAGAGTTATCTCGGATTTTGCTCAGATGCCACTAAGGGTTATCTCGAATTTTGCTCAGATGCCACCGAGGATTATCTCGAATTTTGCTCAGTTGCCGTCGAGGGTTTTCTCAGATTTTACTCAATTACCACCAAGGGTTATCTCGAATTTTACTCAGATGTCGCCGAGGGTTTTCTCGGATTTTACTCAGTTATCGTCAAGGGTTACCTCGGATTTTGCTGAGATGCCACCAAGGGTTATCTCGGATTTTGCTCAGTTTTGCTTAGATGCGACCGAGGGTTATCTTAGATTTTGCTCAGTTTATACTCAAATTATGCTCAATTTTTACTCTGTTTTTGCTCAGACCCTCTAAGATTTATCTTAGATCTCAAATATACACTTACACATTTAGTCAAGGAGAATTTTCTAAAAATTCAAAGATCTAAAGCCATCAGTGAGAGCTCACACTCGATGACCTGACAATTTTTAGTTTGGGGAGAGTTTTACCCTCAAAGATTCGAACTCCCTGACGAATTGCTAAATCAGGCTACAAAATGAACTGTCGCTAGCTTTGACATTCGGATATCACACTATCTACCGAAATAGATGTGTTATCTAGTTTGTTTCAACCCTCTGCCAAAGAAGGTCATCTGTAGACATCCCATTTTTGTACTTGTCTGATTAGTCAACTCGTCAATCCGATTACAACTGTTCCTAATGATGGATAAATATTCCAATACTCTATTTTGTTGCTAGATATGTTTCAGAAATTCGGATGAGGTATCTCAAATTAATAAAACTATAGAAATCACGTTACGCTAGGAAAATATAACCTTAAAAACATAGAAATCATCATTTTGCAAACAAAAAGAAACTTTATGATAAAAACCACTATAAAACGATCTAATTACCAAGATACCCCTAACATCAAAACATCCTTAAAGCCCCCCTTATGCTTAGGAAAACCTTTTCGAATACAAAACAACAAACTAAAATCAAATAAACCGTTTTGTCAATTTTCACAAAATTTGACAAAATTATGAAAATGCCCTTCACAGGATCCACAATCATTTTACATCAAAAATCCATAAATGACACAAAATAATACTCCCATTAAATTCCTTACGAAAAATCGATTCCAAAATATCCCAAAGCGTCGAAAAACGACCATGAAACGCAAAAGTCCTCTTGTAAAATGATAATTTTGTAATTTTAACAATTTAAAATTCTAAAATTAAACATTAATTAACGTAAAGTGAAACCTTAATAAAATTAATTTAAAAATCTGAACCAAGAAAATTAATCAATCAAGCCTTTACGTAAAATTGTTAATAGTTGCCCACTTATTTAAGTGGAGCCCCTTTTATATTTATGAAAAGACCCCTCCATCTGGGGTCCTAAATAATTAAAATATAATTAAGGGGTGTTCTTCAAAAACTAAAAATATATTATTTCATTGTACGTAAGAATTAAAACCATAATATAAAAAAACCTAGTCAATAAAATAAGACTTAAGTCAAAACCCTAATTAAAACCCTAATCTAAAGAAACCTAGTCAATCAAATAAGACTTTAGTCAAAACCCTAATTCATCTTATCTAAAAGGAGACCTAATCAAATCCCAATTCTTTCAAAAAAAAATCTATAAATAGGAACCTCCACAACCTAATTTCATAGGTCAAAGAAAATCCTAGAAAAAGTAGATCAAAAAGTCTCCCTAACCTTCTCCAAACCCTGATTTTGAAGCCCTAACCCCTTACCTATCATCCAAACCCTAACTTTTGCTCAAAAAACACCCAGAGACCCTTCAAAAATACCTAGAAATCCATCAAAAAATTAGAAAATACTCAAATCTAGGAAGCAGATACTTCATCTTGGAGATCAGAAGCAGATTCAGTGACATAAACGAAGCAAGGAATCTCATACGAGGAGTCTCTCCGCCAGTTCTGAGGGAACAAATCGTTGCGATCATCTAGTTATATATATATATTTTTTAGTTTAGGTCATTTAGCAATTTCATCTTTTTGGAAAATAGTAGATACCAGCATTTGTCAGGTAAGGTTGGTGCCTAACACCTTCCAACCCCGTAACATGATCCCCGGGCCATAGTTTTTTTTTTTTTTTGTTCGTAGATTAGTTATTTTTTATATATTTAGAGTCAGCTCGGTTCTTAGACCGTAATAACTAGGTGGCGACTCCCAAACCTTAAAGTCAAAAGTGGATCCGCACACCCCACGAATCGAGGGTGCTTTCAACCGAGATAGGGCGAACAGTCATGTCCAACAAGGAAAAAAAAAGAAAAAAAAATTCGAAACAAACAAATGAATAATAAATAGGACAAATCATAGATGTTCAATCATTTTCATAATAACATGCAAAGTAACAAAACAAACAAGAAAATGAATAAAAATTTGATAAACGGTTATGTTCGGGGCAATTTACAAGGATAATTTTTAAGATATCACTCCAATAAAAAAATTAAAAAAATAAAAAATAAAAAAAAGGAAAAGAAATAGGAAAATTATCTTCATAACAGTATCATAAAAAATGGGGGGACAATTCAAATATCAATCGTTCTCATGGCATCATCTCAAAAGGAAAAAAGGAAAACCAATAAAAAACTTACCTTGATACGTAGAATCATAACTCATTACCTAAGTCGCCTTTGCAAGCATCCAAATATCTCTATGCTTGCAACAAATCTTCCCAACGACCGAATGAAGGACCCAAATCGATGAAAGAGACAAAGAGAGGAAGAAAAATCGCCAAAAACCAGAGAGAAAATCGAAGGAAATCGAAGAGAAATGAGAAATGGAGAGACGCGCGGGTTTTAATCGGTTCAAATTCGTACTGGTCCCTGTTACCAGTATGGATAAGGCAATGTTCATTCTATCCGTGCTCCAGGCACGGATGAAACAAAAATAGCGCTATCCATTTTTCAAACATTGATGAAATGGAATTAAATGTTATCTGTACTCCATGAACGGATCAGTCAATAAAAAATTCTAAAAAAATCAAAAAATCAAAAATACAAAAATTCAAAAAAATCCAAAATAAAAAAAAAATCAAAGAAAAAAATAAAAAATTTTCAAAATCCTTTCGAGTTGCACTCAACTCTGATTTGTCAAAGCACGACCGAAGAAATATCTGAATCTCAAAACTCATCAAATTTTCATCAAATCCAAGATCTCACATGAATTCCGTACCATCGAGATCAAGGAATTAATAAGGTAAAACTCTGTCAGATCCCGTGCTTGAATAATCATTTTCTACAAAAGTCATCAATTCAATCGTTAATTCGAAGTCGTGTTTTTGCAAAAATTTCTCGGCCCGTACAAATAGAGGTTTAGTCTATTCTTTGTAGTTATTTACATGCAATTCATGCATGGAAAGATAGTAGTAGACACCCTAATTTGAACGGCCCCCCACTCGAAAGGGCCCAAAAATAATGGTTTTTCAATAAAATTGGCCAACGGGCCTCAAAAGCCTGACTCACCAAAATATGACATTTTATCAAAATTGAGGGCCCCTAAGACCCCCTAAGGATCTAATAGGCCCACCCAAAAATATTTGGTGTACCCCCACTTTCACCGTTCTGCTCTCGAAACCAAAAATACCCAATTTTCAATAAAAGTCGCTAATGGGCCTAAAAAGCCCAATTTGCCAACACGTGGCATTTTGATCAATCCGATGATGTCCAAAATCCCAAAAAAGATAAATAAAAGCAAAATGAGACTTGGGATACCCACTATTCTCCACAACCTTCACTGCCCCACTCCCGAATCAAATTATCCTAAGCCCACCTAAAGCCCACGAACCCTCAACACTCACAAAATGCATTTCTCACCTGAACCCCATAACCTAAATTTAATCCCAGATCACCTAAAAACCTAAATCATACCCACTATCGAAAACCCAATCCAAAATGACCCCAATCAATTCCTAAAATCCAAAACCCTTCCTAAAACCCAAGCCCAATACTCCAAAGTCTAAATCCATAATCCAATTCACATCCAACCCATTACCCTAACACATAAACCACTATCCACATCAACTAATCACCCTTTGATCATCAAACGGGACACATGTTATTACCCCATCTCACCTCTCTCGTCCAACTACCTACCCCCATCACTTTTCTCTAACAATCCATCTACCCACATAAATTTTCTCCAAAAATTACCTCAACCCATACCCTTCCCTAACGTACTTACCTTACCCTTCTCTAACACAACCAACCACCCACATCACCCATATCCCCTACACCCTAACCCATCACCTTTCTCTAAATACTCCACCAACTCACATCACAACCCATACAATGCCTTATCATTTCTTACAAAATCATTTTTACAAATCAAACCCACACCCCTCATCTCCAATCTAACACTCCTTCTCACCAATTAATCCATCTAAATCACCTCATCTCCCCCTCCTTTTAATACATGTCATCACCTCCTTAACCCTCTCAAAAATCCAAACACCTAACTCCTTACACAACCCATTATCCTAATCTAAACACCCCATCTCTTCAATCAACCTAACACTTAATCAAATACCTAATTCCTTACACCCTCATTATCTCCATCACACATCACTCATCTCATCTCATCAAATACTTTACCCAAATGGATTGGATAAGATCCAAATTATTTGGATCAAAATAATACCCATTTACCTTCATTACACAACTACCCTCCTCTTCACTTAAAATTTCATACCCCTCACTTTCAAAACATATGTCATTCTCTACTCTTCCAACACTTCACCCCATTATATCCATAAAGTATCCTCCAAACACCTATAAATACCCCCCTCCCCTTTCAAAATGGGTACCAAGTCTCATACAAGAAATCTTCTCTCAACTAACTTTTATTTTCATTCCCCTACTCTCACAATTAATCTTCAAAAAAATATATCTACTCTCATATCCTACTAAGAATACAAGAAGACATAAAAGAAGAAGAAGAAGAAGGAAGGAAAGAAAAGAAATCCTTGAAGCTTCATGGTAGGTCAAAGGATTAACCCCCCTTTCTTTCTCTCTACCCTCTTCATACCCCTCTTCTACTATCTTCTTCGTTTCCTTAATTTTTATTTTAGAAGGACTTAGGATGTAATGCTCCCCCTCCCTTATCTCCGATAAATCAGACTTCGGTTATGTCGAAAGTATAAGGGTTGTAATCACTTTCAAAATAAAACTAATTTTAAATTCTTGAACTATTTTGAGGTAATCGGTATGTGGTTTCTTCTCAACTCATGAGAATGGACCCTCAACCTTAATTAATATTTTTCCAAATCACATGTAGTCCTCAAGGCAGAGGTTTATAAGGATCATTTTCATCAATGGGATGATCCTATAATCAAGCCAAAAATAAATTCCTACTTAGGCTACAAGTTATCGACACCTGGCACTTACTTTATTTTTTACATTTTTAATCAAAATGATCGAGTTGAGTTGATGTTACCACCACTTGGTGGGAAGAAAAGGGTGCCTAACACCTTCATTTTTCTCCTATCGAGCCGTTACCCCGATCTAAAGGTGAGATCGGTATCTTATTCATCGAGTCACTAAACGCCACAAATGACACATTTTCTAAAATGCACATCAGATGACCATTCACACCCTCTTACAAATATGAATGGTGACGACTCCAAATCTTAATAGAAGTGGCACTCGTAATCGAGAATCACGTATCTATAGTAAGAAATTGGATATCCATTATCAATCTTGTACTATTAATCTCTCTTTTATTTTTAAAGAATATATATATTATGAGTTGTTAAAGAGCTTGTGCATGCTTGAAGGGATAGTGCGTCGCATCATCTGGAGTGATGTACTATCTTGGGATATATGGTAGGGACATCCAAGTTCATATATGGTATGGGACGCCTATGAGAATGAATTCACAATTGGAATTCGGATTCATTCCTCTCTACCTTTACCAATGAACTTATATTATAAATGTGGTCATACACAAATGGGGTTGTATTTTTTGGAATCACATACACACATGATATGCATAGACGAAGATGATTAGTCAATAATCACTAAAAATCTAGAGTAGTCAAACTTTCTGACACATCGAAAAGAAATCCATTGCTTACTGTCTCGTCAAACGGTCAGCCTAAGTCAGATAAATGATCCCGCTAGTATGGTAAACTACGACCAGTCACAAATCAGGAATTACAACTTTATTATGGAATATCATGTCCCAATTGGGAACGATTTAGTCGTGAATCCCAACTCTCCAATTTCACTATTCTACCATTGTGTATTATGTATATGTTGTTTTAGTTTGATTTATAAAATGAAAAGCATGTCTATTATTTCAATGTTGTCCATTATATTTGTATAAATAAATGAAAATATATAGTAAGTATTGTTGATTGATATAATGCGAAATTTTAAAATGTTTAGCTACTTATCCCTAGCTATATTTACTAGTTAATCGTAGTTTACTTTGTAAAATGCTACATGTATTGAAATGTTCAGTATACTTAGTCAATCATGTCTAGGAGAGGTTATTAGTAGGAATTGGTTGTGGACTTACTGGGTAACTATTGTTACTCACCCTTTTCTTCTAATTTTTTTTAGCTTCAATACTTGTAGTTTCCGAGATAGGCGCGAAATCGACAAGTGAGGAGTATCTGGTTCTTTATATCGATGATCAGAGTCTCTTGCATGATGAGCACTAGGAATACATCTTTTAGTGTTGTCAGTTTTGTCCAAGATATATTAGATTTTGGGAGGAGTATTAGGTTCATGTTAGAATGAGGGTATTTTTATAATCTTGTATATTGTTAAACTTCTGCACTCTGATCTACGTACATATTCAATGTATTTAGTCTTCTATTGTTCTTTCCGTGTTTGCATATTTCTATGCAGGATTTGTGGTATATTGGCTTATCAGGTTTTTTGAGTTCCGTAGAACACTAACATAAACAGAGGGAACCATGTTGAAATTTCAAGGCACAATATAGTACCTTGGGATTTGACATTGGATTTTGTGTTAATGTTTGACGGGACGCCACATATCAATATAGCTTACCCAGAAGCATTGTATAAGATAACACCCTCAACACAAAGAACAAAAATATGAAAAAACTATGTGAAGATTTTCATATTATGCACCATAGATCAGTGGCTTAAATGTCGAAGATTAACGAAATCGTGGAAGTAGCTAATAAAAAATCAAAAAAATCATTAAGAAGATGATAGTAATCTACAAAAATTTGCATAAAATGTTATCTTTTGCTCTCCATACTTATAGAACCTCGATCAAAACATTTACTAGGACAATGCCATTCTCACTTGTTTACGGGATAGAAGTAGTTCTCCTAGTTGAAGTGGAGATTCCTTCTCTAAAGGTCCTTATGGAAGCAGAGTGGGAAGACGTCGAATGGGTAAAACACAGTTTGACCAACTAAATTTAATCGAAGAAAAGAAACTCACATCTATTTTCCACGACCAGCTCTATCATAGGGGAATATCGCAAGCTTAAAACAATAAGGTCTGGCCAAGAGAATTCCAACCGAGTGACTTGATTTTGAAGAAGATCTTACTTATCCAAGAAGATCCAACCAAACTTTCTTACCCCTTACCTCTAGGTGAAGACAAGATTTGAGTCACTATTTTTTTCAAAAAAAAAAAATTTTAATTCATTTTTATAGTATTCATTCACATCTTAACTCTTTGAATGGTGGTGACTCCTAAACTCATGTAAATGAGATCAAAATCATTTGAACGTCGCGTATCTACATAGCTTATTTCAACATTATTCATATTGTAAAACTAGGGATCAATCCAAACATTGGATTGGATTTTAGTAATGTCTATATCACATGGTTTTCAAAAATTACCACCTATTACTAACCTCTTGTCTTTTAATGATATAAAAGTAATGATTTTAAATTTAATTTTTATAAACAATTTTACAAGATTTTATAATATTTAAAAATTCATTGAGTAACAATATTAATTTCCGTAGTAGTTGTCATGAACATAAGTGGTAATCACAATGTGAAAAAAACTCAAATTTGAAAATTTTGGGCCGTCAAATTTCATAAAATTCGACGGACTAAAAGGTTGAATTAGCATCGAATTTTTCATTGTTAAATTTTTTTTTTTTTTTTTTATGGGTCAAAATTGTCAAATTAATGAAGGATGGGAGAAATTCAACAACTCTAAGCCACCAAATCTAGGAACATCAAGAATTTTGACGGTCCTAGACCATCAAAATTTAGTTTCTAAAATTCATGAGCCTTGGCCCGTCAATTTTTTCTTTCGAATTTTCTAATTTTCACATAGTGAGTTATGATTCTTTTAGGAATATCATTGAGAAATATATAAATATAATTTTTGAAAGTACTAATCCAACTTGGCAATATCTAATTGCTATTTTTTTAATTAAAAAACTCAGCTCATTTTAATTGAGTTAATTCAAATGACTTATATTTTAAAATCATTAGAAATTTAATATTTTAATATTTAAACTTTAAGCTACGAAATGTGCTTTTATGTACATTTATGGTCGAGTTTCAAACTAGTGGAGTAAATTCCGACAAGTTTGTAGGTGTTTGGTGAATTATTATGGAGACAAATAACGTCACCGAAATTATGTGTTGAAATTGGGTCCCACTGTACCATTTGACAATCAAGGAGATATAATCTTTCAAATAGTAGATCTGCTATGGGAAAACAATGGGAAATTGATGGAAGTGGTCCATGGTAAGACTCATTTTCTCTCATAAATGGGGTGATGCCGATAGACCACTTACCATTTCATCTATTCAAACACATTGGTCAATCAATCCATTCATTCTTAGAAAAAAAATACATGAAAAATAAAAGAAAGAGATCTGTAATTGGTAGAATACCCCGCCAAATCTCCTCAGATAATATTTTTTTCCTCTCAAATTGCATTTTGTTCTTTCTCTACTTGATAAATTTACTTTTAAGTTAAGATATGGGCATTGATCATAGGTCTTCTATCTCATGATTCCTTTCTACATTAGTTGACCTTTCTCCCATAAATCCAAATTTAACAATTTTCTACCATTAAAAAATCCCATGATCTCAAGAAGTTATGATTATCCATTTTTGAGATTTTCTCCAACAGCTACCTTTGGCATCGATTTACGATAAAGAATAATGAACCACCTCTAACACACGCACTCCATAATAGAACCACCAATTAATTGTTTCGGGATACACAAAAAAAAGATTTATGATTATACGTATCTCAAGATAAATATCTAAGGTTTTGTGATGACGTACAGGGTGAGTGTGAGAAGGGGCGTCAGAAAATCATTACACATAATCTAATTACCCTACACAAGATTAATTCATACCCCACTCAATATGAATCTCACGTGACATGTATTTGATTTTGATTCACTGCATATATCCATCCATCCATCCATCGTCTTCAACCTCTCCCAAAAAATAAAAAAATTCTAGGTTTTAGGGAGATATAGAATCTTGTGGTAAGATGAGGGTAAAATCTTTATACTAGAGACTGAAGAATTACAAAAGCATTTAATCTCTCAAAGGAGAACAAAATCAGGGGGCTATGTTATTAGTTTGAAAAGCTGGAGATATCTTTAGTTTTCACCAAACGTGAAGGTTAACTAAAAGTTGGGCTAAAATATTATTAGAGATATAAAAATGATATTAGTAAGATGGCTCTTCGCTTACTCGAAGGTATACCACTAGTTTCAAAAGCTGGGGGTATCTTCAATTTCCAATGAAAGTTCAAGGGTACCTCAAAATTTACAAAAAATATAATTGTTTTCTTTCAAATTGATGATAGGTTGCGTTAAACGGAAATAGAACTGTTTTGTCCCATGGGTAATTATAAAAGCACCCCACTAATTAATAACGGCAATCAACACCATAGCCGAATTATTTTATCTTATAATAGTTAAAAGTTTTAGAATGAATTGATTTTTTGTGAGGATGATCTCGATGATGAGCAGATCATTATCACCAAAAATCAGCCAAGTTTCTTAATGGACTGATTTTTGTGAGGATGATCTCCTTATCATAAAAATGATCCTCCCCAAAAATATGATCAATTCGAAATTTTTAAATCATATAAGATAAAACAATTCAGCTATGATGTGGGTGGTTGCCCTTATTAATTTGTGAGGTGCTTTTATAATTACTCTTGTCACATTACATATGATACCACCTGTCTATTTGAGTGAAGAATGATATTTTTTTTGGGACAGTGACTATGAAGACCTTATTTTTGAAAATATGTACCAAAAAATTCCCTCTAAAAATATATGGACTTTTTAAGACTTATTCTATCAAATATTAGCCTAAGTAAGATTTTTAAAATAAAAATACCGTAATTACCCTTACAATAGTTTTTGATGTTTATAGAAATGTGTTTATTTGAAAATATTTGAAGTATTCCTGTGATCAAGATGAGTATGGTCATCATCATCATCAAACTTATTTGGTCTATATATATTATATTTAAATATCAAACTTATTTGGTCTATGTATATCAGATTTATTAAAATTTATAAATAATTAATACATAATTTTAAACCTCGCCTTGAATGTCCACCGAATTAATTCAACTCAAAAATTGCAAGTTGACTCAAATGAATCCAGTAAAATTATATTGAATTTATGAATATTTTAAAAATAACTTTTAATAAATAAAAATCTTTATCTTTATATTTCACAAAAATATTATTTACCAAATCAATCGGATAGGGGGCATTTCATTTATTTTTTAACATAGGGGTGTCTTAAATATTTATCAAAACGTTGAGGGGTCACGTCTCGATCAAACTATGATTCCCTTGAACTTTGTGAAGTTGTTAAATGGTATTTCATGTATTTCCCTTTAAAAAATCTTCAATAGACGAATATTTTACTTCGTGGGTCATAAGTGGACCTTATTTTTATTTTTATTTTATTAAGAGACTATTCGGTACATATTTCCATAAAAGAGTCCTTCCCTGACATGGTCTTTATTTTTTTTTTGTTTACTCATTGGATGCCTAAACATAAAATTTGGTTACGTTCCTCAAATAGTATTGGGGATCCAATTTTTCAAATCCACCTCGAGATCAAAGTTGGGCTAATGAATTCTTTTGGAATTTTTCGGATTTACTTCTCTCTAATGATTATCCTTCATCATGTTATGTCAATGTTTCTTCTGATGATCACCACGAAGATGATCCTTAGAAGTATTAATACTATTCTTCTATTACAAGGATAATCTTTAAGAAACACACATCCCAAAATAAATACGTGATATCATTTGAAGATGACTCTATCTTATTAAGGAAAAATCTCAATTTAAGAGGATTATTTTTCTTTTTATGTAATTATTAATTTGGATATGGGGTAATATGGTCAACTATAACTTAATTAGGATTATGATTTTTTTAAGGTTTTTCTATTCAAAGGTCGACAATTGTAAAAAATGAGGGGGGAGGGGGAAGGGGGGGGGGGGGAAGAAGGTAGAGTAAAAGGGAAAAAGAGATAGAAAGACAGGGGAGGGAGAGATGAGGAAGTCATCTAACCATGAGATTTATAATAAAATGATTTTTCGTACCTGTGGACGTAAATACGTTTATTGAATCATGTATAAATCATTGTCTTCTCTATTTTTCATGTTCTTTTTATTATTTTATGGATTAAATAATAAAATTATGATCAAAGTTGATTTATCACACCTCCATAATTTACATGGTCCGTGGGAGTAGAACAAAGGATACAACATTCACATAATCAGCACTGTAAGAGCCGAGAGATAAGCAGGAAGGAAAAATAAATAATTAAAAAAAAAAAAAAGTCCAGAACGAGTAAAAGTTTTGTGACTTGTGGATGGGAGGAGAGTGTAATTACAATTAGGTGAAAAAAAAAAAAAAAAAGGGAGAAGGTTTTTTAGGGTTAAAAGAATTTTTTTTTTGTCGTATCTATGAAGGGCAAGGAGAGACGAATTGGAAGGCTGAACGTGTTCATCCTCGTTCTATTAGAGAGAACAGAAAAGATGAAAAGGCAAAACTAGTTTTGATGTAGTGCTGCACATACTACCAGTGTATCGTACTTCTGTTTGTTCAGATCATATCAGATCACGTATTTTTGACGTGTTATTAGGATTGTTAATGCCGATGCCTTTTTATAAGTAATATCTCATATTCTAGGCCCACAAAGACCACAATGTAGATAGGGTGTTGTATGGGTCATAAAAGGATTGGTGGGTATGAAATATGATAATGCGTACGTGTAAGTATTGTTTTATTCTAAAAGTTGATGATCCCATTAAATAAAGGGAAAACTTCGATGCATTCTTAAACATCATCATTGATGTGATGTTGCTCTTTACAAGACGATGAAAGGGTAAATAGAGGGTAAATGGGTAAATCCCATTAGATCTTATAAAGTGTAAGCATCAACGACAAGGTGCATTGACCTGGAAAAGCATTAGGATAAAGGTATGGATGACGTCAACAACATGAGGTGAGTAATGCAAAACTCAAGAAGGTCGATTCCTCTTGGAATCAAGTATTACTCTATAAGGTGAGTGATGCAAAATCCAATAAGGCAAGAAGGTCGATTCCTTTTGAAATCAAGCATCACTATATGAGGTGAATGATGTAAAATTCAAACAAGGCAAGAATGTTGAATCTATATGAACCCAATTTTACTCTGAAGGGAATGAGGCAAATTTTTATAAAACAAGAGCGGCTATGATTTTTCTATTATTTATCTAAATCTTGGATCGTTTTAGGACCCAAGCCCGATCTGATACTTCGATCGATTCTTCTACTATTTATCAAAGTCTTGGATCGTTTTGGGATCCAAGTCTGATCTAAAACTTTGGTCGATTATTTTATTATTTATCTAAGTCTTGGATTATTTTGGGATCCAAGCCTGATCTAGGATTTCAGTCGATTTTTCTATCATTTGTCAAAGTTCTGGCTCATAAAGGAAACCAAGCCTAGTTTGTGATCAATTATATTATTAAAACATCTATTTATTATGAGAGTGCGGCTAAGTTGAATATCAAATTTGAAAAAAATGAAGAAAATAAGTTCGAGGGATCAAGAATCATACCAGTTCAAAAATCAAAGATGGCGCTCACGTAGGTTAGAAGTATTTCTCAAAAATGGATCTCAATACATTGATCTTCATGTAGACACCCAAATTTGAGCAGGCCCTCGACGCAAAATGCCCCAAAAATTGAAAAAAATTCGAAATAGGCTCCGAAGCCTAAACCTACAAAAATACAACGTATTTTGTCATCCTATTTTCAATAAACGGCCCAAGGCCTCTCACGTGGCCCACGGACCAAATCCCTTACCATTCTTCAACCCAACTCAATACAAGCCCAAACCATTCTTTAATCCAATCCATTACCAAAGCCCAACTCATTACCCAAACCCAACTCAACCCAATCCAACATCACAACCAATCACCACAACCATCAAGGTGTGACACATGTCATGATCCCATCTCACCTCCCTCATCCAACCACCAACTCCCATCACCTTTCTCTAAACAATTAAATTCTCTATTAACTTTTCTCTAATATCATCTATCCACACCTCCAACCTATACCTTTCCCCTAACCTATTCTATCCATTCTCTCAAATCAAACACTTATAACTTACACCTCCCCCTAATTTACCCCCATCATTCCCTACAAAACCTATATCTACAATCTAAACTTACACCCATCCTCTTAAATCAAACACTCATCTTTTCCCATCAACTCATCTCAACCCTTCATTTCCATCCACTTTGACACATGTCATCATCTCCCTCACCCTCCCAAAATATCATCAACCACCCCATTAAATCCTTCATTCTCTCAAACCAAATACCATTTAATAACAACCACCATCTTAAACTCACTTCACTAAACACTTTACCCAAATGTGTTGAGAAGGATCCAAACCATTTGGGTCAAAACTCACCCATTTAACCTTCTTACACAAATACCCTTCAATCCCCATCAAATTACACCCACCATTCTCTTAAACCTCATACCATTCTACTACTTCCCAATCCTTCACCCCATTATACCCTTAAAATAACCCTCAACTTCTATAAAAACCCCTCTATTCTCCTCTTACAATAATTAATGAAAATTTGACAAAAAAAACTCTAAGAAATCACAACTCACCTCAACTCTCTACTATTACTCTACTCTCAATACCCAACTCTTAACCTTCTCTCAAACAAATCAAGCAAAGAAAAAGAAGTCAAGGAAAGTCAAAGGAAGTCAAGGAAGGTCAAGGTGGGTTTGACAAAAGGAATACCCCCTCAACTCCCCTCTTCTATTCTCCCTTTCTCTACACATTTGCACACACCACTATGGTCTAAATCACAAAAGGGCCCCTTCCTTATAAGGGTGCCCTCAATGATTTGAATCGATATCGAAAGTCCCTCATGCTTGAGGGCACACATCGAATTGTTTTTCGATTTCTATTTTCTATTTTCATTTAAATTTAAAATATCGAATCCGAGGTTACCACATTACATGGATGAAGTAGGGTGCCTAACACCTTCCCTACTCCATAAATGGACCCCCTTTACCTTCGAATCAAAGGTTGGACCGAGCATGCTATATCCATACGAGAGTCATAAAAAATGTCAAAATGACATGTTTTTTTTCAAAAATACAAATTCGGGTGATTATTCACACCCATTTCCGAAAATGAATGGTGGCGACTCCAAAACACCCCAAAGTGGAGGGATGTTTTAAAACATTGAAAATCCCGTGTCCACACTTCACCTTCGAAAGAGAGATATGTGAAGAGATAAAATTGTCTCTCATTTGATTCATTCATCTACACCATCAACATACATCCCGAGGTAAACACGTGGTATCATTTGAAGATGACTCCATCTTATTAAGGAATAATCTCAACTTAAAAAGATTCTATCCCTTTTATGTAATTATTAATTTGGATAAGGGTAATATGGTCGATTGTAACTTAATTAGGGTTATGACTCTTTTTAGGATTTTTTTATTTAAAGGCCTTGAGACAATTATAAAAGGGGGAGGGGGAAGAAGGTAGAGGCAGAGGGAAAAAAAGGAAAAAAAGATGGAGGGGAGGTGAGGAGGTCATCTAACTGTAAGATTTATAGTGAAATGACTCCCCTAACCCATGGACGTAGGTGTATTTGCCGAACCACATAAAAATCCTTATATTCTCTATTTTTTTATGTTCTTTTTATTATTTTGTGGATTAAATGATGAAATCGTGATCAATGTCGATTTATCATAAAATCGACCTCCATAGAACACATCTTCCAAAGAAAAAGGAATCGAACAACATAATATATCCATTTTTGCATATAATTTATTTGCACTTTACAATATTTTGTCACGTACCAAGCAGGTAGTGTTAATTTTAAATTTATATAGCCCTCCATGTTTTGATTACTATGTATTTTTTTATTGGTCCCCCCCCCCCCCCCCTCACAAAAATAAAATAAAATAAAATAAATACTTTTGAAAATGCCTCTATCTTCTTCTCCATACCCGCCCTCATATTTAACATCATGGATAAAAAAGCATTTAAATGTTTTTTTATTTGCACTTTACACACCAAGCAGCTAGTGTTAATTTTAAATTTATATAGCCCTCCACTTTTTTATGAATATTTTACTATATATTTTTTTTATCTCCCCCCACCCCACCCCACCCCACCCACAAAAATAATAATAAAATAATAATAAATAAAATAAAATAAAATAAAATAAAATTAGATAAAATTTTGAAAATGCCTTTCTCTTCTTCTCCGAACCCGCCCTCATCTTTAACATCATGGATAAAAAAAACATTTAAATCTTATTCTTCAATCAGATTCTATCTAATATAATATTTCTTAAAAAGTTTTAAAATGTTTTTCATGAAAATAGGTAGAATAATGATTTATTTTATTTTTTTGAAAACACAATTTTAAGACGTTTTATCCCATGTTTTCCCTATAATAAATGTTCCATCTTGAGCCATTTTCCACCTTAGGTGGGAAATTTGGTTCTCATGATCCATGGAACTGTTTGAAAATTTTCCTACATCCTCATGTTACCCTCTCCCAACTACATCCAATCCCAAAATAAAAATCATAGTTTTTAAACTAAACTCGACTCAACTCAGATATTCATTGAGTCAAGTCAATGACTTGCTAGTCAACTTGAGCAAGTCAAATAAATGTATAAATGTTTCAAAACAATATTTTAACATTCTACAATACGTAAACTATTCAATTTTGTTCTCCAAAAGAACTAGTTGAATAACTCGATCAACTTTCTTGGTTGACTCGATCAAGTTTAAGTAGACTTTAATCAAGTTGATTCTACAAGTTGTTCCATCAAATTTTTCAGCGAATAATTTCAAAATCCTATTGAGTTAACTCGGCCTTGTTTCGTTTCCAATCTCTATGAGATACTACCTTAGGTGCAATCAAATAGTGGTACCCAATTTCCCATGAACTCATTCCATTGGATAGGGATGTAATTTTGGGACAACTTTTAGGGGAGTTGAGAGGATGGACAATAGGAACGATGGTAATAATCTAACTAGTCTCCTAACGCGATAAGTCAGAATCATAGATCTGAACGTCTAGGATATAAAATTGCACTACGTCATAAACATATGTATCTCGAGGAATTATGTATTTCAAAACGTACCGATCTTATCACGTCGAGAGAGTCGATTGAGTCTGCCACGTGAGGGTAATCAGACAATCATACTCCATGGGGTAGAGCATGTTGGAGGATAAAAAGAGTCGTGCTGGGGGTGAGACAGGATTTACTGTGATTCTCACAATTCTGACGTGGAGATGCATACATAATCATTGATGATTTTTACTCAAATCAAGAGGAAATACATCTATAGATATGTGCACATCCCACGTCAGACTTGTGACAATCGCAGTAAATACCTCATTCCAGCATTTTCCTGATATAAAAAACGTTTGTTTGACAACTTAAAAGAAAACAAAAAATGCCGTGATTTTGGACTCCCACACTGACATATTTTCCCCTCTAATCTCCTGACGTGGCGTGAGACAAATCCCTTGATTACCCTCTCACCGCCTATAAATTGGACAAAGACCACCCTATGGAATGCATCTCCCAAGTCTCTCTCTCTCTCTCTATATATATTTTTCTTCTTTTTCCTCTATAATTGTAAAGTAGAAGAAGATGAAGCTGTCTGTATTGGTAATAGTTTTTGGGTTAGTATTGTTTCTTAGAGAAGCGCCTATGTCCATGGCGGTTACTTGCAATGCCAGCCAGTTGTCCCCTTGCGCTGGGTCGATCGCAACCGGGGCTCCACCACCTCCCACTTGTTGCTCTAAGTTAAAGGAGCAAAAGCCATGCTTTTGCCAGTATCTGAAGGACCCCAGCCTCAAGGGCTATGTCAACAGTCCAAATACTAAGAAGGTGCTAAAAGCATGTGGTGTGCCCTACCCCACTTGCTAATCCAACATCTGGAATTCTCCCTACTTATTACCATATATATATCGAGTGAGTCGTAGTAATAAACTCTCTTTCCTCCTTTACATGATGATTGTAAAGGTTGGAGTTGTGGGAGTAGTGGAAGTGGAATAGAATGCATGTTTACATATTACTATATATTATTATTATAATAAAAGAGGAAGAATCTTTCTCCAATGTTTTTATTTATTTAATTCAATGATGGCTGAGGAGAATGGGTTCGATTCCTTTACATACATTCAAGTTACGATTGATTGCAGAGTAAATATTTCGAGAGATTTATGAAAATCATTGGCTAAATTGCAAACATACCATTCAAGGATAAAATTTTGTTTTAATTTCGAAAATACTAAACGATTGATCTTGGAATTAATTTTTTTTACGATATAAGAACATAATATTTAAAATTGCCCTTAATAATTATGATGAAACGTCACATTTTCTGAGAAAGGTATATTTTTATTTTATGTAGAATTTTTTATAATTTAATTATTAAATCAAATTTTTTTCATTTTCAACAAAAATAAAGGGGAAATTATAAAATAAAATAAAAATATATTTCAATAAATATTTATCAAAAAAAGTATTAAGTTTTGAAATTTTACCAAAAAAAAAAAAAACTTAATTCGCCACTTGAAGTGGCAAAATTGAAAAATTGAAAAAAAAAAAAAAAAAACTCTACTTCAAGTGGCTAAATTTCATTTTTATTTTTAGCTTTTCGCCACTACTAAAGGTGTATTTAAAAAAAAAAAAAAAAAAAATCAAATTTAACCACTTCAAGCAACGCAAAAATGTGAGAATTTTTTTAAATTTCACTTCATTCTACGAAAATCCTCACCTAACACATCAACAAAACTTTCCTTCCCTCCTTCCTCTCCCTTCCATTAACGATAGGTACACACTTCTAACCTTCTCCTTCAACTTTTTCATTGATCAAGATATTGATGTTGATCTTGATTAGATCTTCATCTTCATCTTTCTCTACGTTAGATCAAGTTTTTGATCTTGATCTCGAGGCAAGTTGATCTAGATCTTAGATCAAGATGATGTTGATGATGACAGACGATCATGACCTCGATGATCTATATCTTAGATCAAGATCTTGATCAACTTGTATCAAGATCTAGATGATGATAGCCAAATAGATGCTCAAATCAATATCAAGTTGGTTAAGATCTAGATCTTAGATCAAGATGATCAAGATCTTGATCTCGATGATCTATATCTTAAATCAAGATCTTGATCTCAATGATCTAAACTAAGATATTGATCAAATTTCTCTCCCCATTCTAATAGCAATAGCATGAAGTGATTCCGATACACCAACTGAACCATTATTTTTGTACTTGAGCCAAACCAACCCAGCAAACGGAGGTGATATTCTGGTAACAAGATTTAATAAAAATTAATAGTGTATATTGATTAGAATTCTATAGTTTTTTAATAGTCAATTTTATTAATAATGCAAATTGATTAATCATATCCTTTATGAGTACAATTTCAATTACAATCTTTTAGAGATTGAAACATTAGTGGTCTGTGAGAGACCTTTGGTACTACTGTTGGTTTTGAGTACTACTAACGCATCAGATGACAATATCACAGCACATGTCTGTGTTATGCCTTTGTTGAGAGATTTTGACCACAGACGTGTACATTTCACTTTCTATTTGGAAATATGTCGATCACTTTAGATAATACTATTCATTATTTAGGACTTAGAATCAACGGGTACCCTATTGTTGTGCTACATATAATGAGAGAGAATTGTCCCAATTTGATCCTTAAGTGTCTTGGAAGTCTACATCCTATTGAGGGATACTTTCACGTCAATACTATTAGCTTTATTTGCTATGTGATACATATGGGATATTACCAGATAGATAGATGTCCATGGATGAGGTAAATTTTAATTATTTATTATTATCAAATTATTTGTATTATATATATATTTGATATTATTTATTAATATTTTAATTTTATGTTAATTATTTATCTTAAAGTTCTACTTTTTATTGGCACTGTGCAGAGCAACATTATTTCTAGATGCATCGGATAGTACTATTGATATCATTTTACTTCATTTTCTTGGTTAGTCATTATTCGTTTGCAAAATAAAATTGATATTATTATAAATTATCAAATCATCGTTTGCAAAAATCACCTAATCATTTTTATACTGAAGTTCTCATCAAATAATCTATTGTCACTTTTTACATATATGAAGATGAATAATTTGTAATAAAATAAAATAATTAAAATAAAGAATAGACAAAAATTTGTTTACGAGTTCGTTGCACAATCTGACAATTACATTCCTAGGCTCTAGCGAAGCGATCCACTATTTTTAAATGTAGATATTACATTAGAACCTCTTACAGATATACAAAATTAAACACTTAAATATTAAAAAAATTATAATTATATTCAAATTGAATTTCTTCATGTTGATCAACTGTATCCAATATGTCTGCAACAACTATAATGTGATGGTCGCATATTTTGAACATTGATATTCTTTTTATTAACCTTTAGATGATTCAGTATTGAGTCATTATCGATAAAAAATTTTTTTATCATTGTTGTAGTGTCCCACCAAACACTAACACAGATCCCAAGGTCAAATCTTAAGGTATTAAGTGTCACCTCGAAATTTTGACATAGCTCCCTCTGTTTATGTTAGCGTTCCATGGAATTCAAAAACCTGATAAAACAAAATCCAACAAATCCTGTATCTAACATAAGCCAAAGAGTATACAAGATGCGGAAGTTGGTAAAATTACGAACAACATATAGATATATCAGAGTTGTGCGAAATATAACAATATACATGATTACAAAATTTTATCCTCACTCTGACATAAACCTATCACTCGGTCCAAAAACTATATACACTTCCTGGACACGATGACTCTTAATGGAAATAGTTCCAGTGCTCACCAGGTAGTAGACTATGGTCGTCAGTATGACCCACCAGATGATCCTCACTCGATGGCTCTATGATCGCCTCTCCGTCTATAGGCTCTGAAGCTAAAAAAATAGGAAGTAAAGGGTGAGTAACAATGATTACTCAGTAGGTCCACAAACAATTCCCACTAATAACCTCACCTAACGTGATCGAGTAATCATACTGAATCATTTCAAAAACATGCAAGCTTTACAAATTAAACTACGATTAACTAGTACATATAGTAAGGGATGAGTAATTAAACAGTTTAAAATCCCACATAATTGACAACATTGAAATAATTGAAATGCTTTTCAATTTATAATTCAAAATAGAACAACAGATACATATTACATAATGGTGGAGTACTAGAATTAGAGAGTTGGGATTCATGACTAAATCGCTCCCAGTCAGGACATGATGTTACAATAATTCACTGTCTTTTAGTTCCTAATTTTATCGCTGATTGGCGCGTTTACCACATAGGTGACTATTTATCCGACTTAGGTGGGCCGTTTGACGTGATCGTAAGCAATGGATTTCTTTTCGATATGTCAGAACGTTCGACTATAGTTAGATTGTTAGTGATTACTGACCAATCACATTGTTAGTGATTACTGACCAATCACCTTCGTCTATGCCTATCAGGTGTGCATGTAATTCTCAAAGTAAACAGTTCCATTCATATACGACCACCTTTACAATACATATTCATCGGTAAAAATAGAAAGGAATTGACCTGGATTTTAGTTGTGACTCCACTCTTATACGCGTCCCATACCACGTATGAGCTTGGTGGTCCCTACCATACATCCTATGATAATACACCACTCCGAATGATATGACGTACTATCCCTTCAGGCATTCATAGACTCTTTAACAACTCACAAAATAACAACTTATATATTTACTATTTTTCTTTAAAAATAAAGAGAAATTAACATAACAAGGTTGATAATGGATATCCAGTTTCCTATCATACAACTGTGGGCACCCAGCCTAAAATAAATAACAGTACTCGGAGCCTCTGTTCCAACAAAATTTAAATAAACATACAACCATTCATTACATCTGGATATCCTTTTATCAACCTATGCACAACATACAATGTAAAATGCAGATATCACCCCTCAAGTGTAATTATGACATTTTACTGTTTCATCCCCTTTTCCATTCTTTCGACATTTTCACTTTTCATCTTTTCACGCCAAACCTTTTTATTTTCAAGCTTTCAAATTCACTTTGATCTTTTTATAAAAGAGCTGTTAAATTTTTATTAAAACGGGATCCCAATAAGTACGCAAAGGCAAACTGTTAAAACTAAAAAAGTTGATGGAAATTTGACTAAGTGTCAAGAACTCAAATTTTCAATATTCTCAAAATTGAAAATAGGTTTTTGGAAATGAAAGCTTTTAACATGAGATTCGACACCATATAATTTTTATAGTTTAATTCAAAGTAACACGAAAGATATCAACTTTTGAAAATTAGTTGAAAACATCGAAATTTACGTTTTGTTCTTGAAACCAAAATTTGGATTTTGATCTTTTGAGATTTGGATTTTAAGATCATTTCTATTGTTCTGAAATGGGGGGTAAAATCTTAATTTCATTAAAGAACTTAAAGTAAGAGAACATTACTTAAATGCTTTTAATGAAATGAATGGTGGGAAAACATGTATAAGGCATGAGGCAGATAACCCAAAAGTCAAAAAATAGTTTTGACAAGTTTCTGTTAGTCTTCGGTAGATGTCGGTGGTACCGACAGCTCCTACCGACAGTACTGAACCATTACACAAATTTTTAATTTTTCGATCCATTTTTTGGGTTTTTCTTCCGTTCTTCGAACCATTCGACCCACCCATGAATTTTAATATTAAAACATGATAAAAACACATCAAATCTCTATATCTAACATGAATTGCAAATCAAACAAAAATTTCTATGATTTAAAACAAATAACAAGTTTTCTTAAAAACCTAAATGTACATTTCGAAATCTACGGTTATTATTAAGAATCGAGAGTCCCCTACTTGGTTGGTGATTGTCGATGGTGAAGAGCTGGCACAAAAGTCCAAGCGAGACCACAAGGAACTTGAAATTTGACGAACTTGATTGCCAATGGTTAGGCTGATGTCGAAACCCTCGGTGAAGATATTCTTTTTCCTACAATGATGAACAACCCCTCCTCTAAATGGGTAAGAATCTGAGTGGGTAATGTCGAACCCACTCACTATTTTTGGATGAGGGATTAAGAGAAAAAAATGAAGGTTCAATGGGGTGAAAACGCAGAGCTCGACAATGCCGACGACTTTTCCATCTTTGTCGATGATCCACACGGGCTTGATCGCGATGGATTTGGATGAGATTGGGTTGAAACCCTAGGATTGAGAAAAGTGTTGATTTGGGTTCTTTAGAGAATAGATAAAAAGAAAGTTAACTTTCTTTTATAAAAGGCTGAGGGCAATTTTGCCATTTTCTTTTCGTTTATATTTTCGACGGTAACCTGACTATCCGAACTCAGAAAATGGCAAATGAATATTTTTTTCGTTGTAGGCCTAACAGTGACGTAGAATTTTCCTGATTCCCGTTCTAACGAAATTTCACTATTTTGGGTCACTCTCAACATAAAATTCAAGGATTTTATAACTCTTTCATCCGAACTCGAATTCGAACTTGCTTACATGCTAAAGTATATATTTCAACATTTTCTAAATCTAATGGCGAAGTAGATTTTCATTGAAAATGAACATAACAATATTCGAGTACTTTAATCTAAGTTTTCTTTTAGAAATTTCATAATTTCATTATCAAGTTCCTTCGAGATACAAGTTAAAAATTCAGGGTATTACATTCTCCCCCCTTAATAAAAAATTTGTCATTGAAATTAAAATCGTTCCTTAGTCTTGGAATAGTTCTGGATATTTTGCCTGCATCTCTACTTATTTTTCCCAAGTAGCTTCTTCAATGTTGTGGTGCCTCCACAACACTTTGACTAAAGGAATAGATTTGGATCTAAGTTGTTTTACTCTCCTGTCAAGTATCTATATCGCACCTTCCTCGTATGATACGTCTTCATCTACTTCTAACTCCCGTAAGTCAACCACATATGAATGGTCTGACAAATATTTCTTTAGCATGGACACGTGGAACACATTGTGAACCTATTCAAGTTATGGAGGTAGAATCAATCTGTAAATCGGACATATCCATTTAGTTATCTCAAATGGTCCCACAAATTGCGGTTTTAACTTGCCCTTCACGCCAAACCTAGATATTCCTCTTCGGGGTGATACTTTCAAGAATACTTTATCCACAACTTGACATTCCAAAGGTCTGCACCGCTTGTCTGCATAGCCTTTCTATCTACTCTGAGCAATTTGTAGTCTGTCATGTATAATGCATATTGTTTCAGTAGTTTTTTCAACAACTTCGGGTCCCAACACCGTGGCATCTCCTATCTCTATCCAACATATCGATGATCGACGCGGCCTCCTGTATAGAGCCTCAAATGGTGCCATGCCAATACTAGCTTGAAAACTATTGTTATAAGAGAATTCCACCAACAGTAAGTGGCGTTTCCAACCTCTTCCAAATCTAAAACATGCCTGTAGCATATCTTCTAAAATCTGAATAACTCGCTCAGACTGTCCATTAGATTGTGGATGAAAAGCTGTACTGAAATTCAACTGAGTACTCATGGCTTTGTGTAGACTCTCCCAGAATCGAGAAGTAAATCTAGGATCCTTATTTGACATGAAAGAAACTAGCACCCCATGTAGGCAAACTATCTCAGCTATGTATATTTGGCTCAGTCTATTAACACCAAATGAAACCCAGATTGGGATGAAATGTGCTGATTTCGTTAAGCAATCCAGAATCACCCATATGGCATTTGACCCTTCACTGACCTTAGGTAACCCCACTACAAAATCCATGGTCACGTGCTCCCATTTCCATTCTGCTATGGGTAGTGGTTGGAGTAAGCCTTCTAGGTTGCGGTGTTCTGTCTTTAACTTGCTGGCAAATTAGGCATCTACCTACATATTTTGCAATTACCTTCTTCAAATCTGAAAATCAAAATTTTTTTCGCAGATCTTTATACATTTTCGTATCTCCTCGGTGGATAGAATACTGGGAACAGTGTGCCTTACCCAGTATATCGGACCTCAATTGCGAGTCCTAAGGTATCCATATTTTGCTTCAAATTTGAGAACCTTATCTGATCCTTTTGACCAGTCTAGGTTGGCTAGGTCCCTAGCTCTCAGCTCATATTCTCTCGCATTTTCATCTACCTTCTGGGTTTCCTTAATTCGTGCTATCAACTTATTTTCAATCTTCAATGTCCCCAGGTAAATGTGCGGTCAGTACCTTTCTCTCAGAGCCTCGAACACTATTTCTATAACTTGCTCAAGCAACTACCATCATTTCACTATCATATGAACTACAATGTTTCTACTCAACGCGTCGACGACCACATTGGCTTTCCCCGGGTGGTACTCAAGGGTAAAGTCATAATCCTTGAGATACCCTATCAACATAGTTGTCTCTATTTAATTCTCGTTGCGAGAATATGTACTTGAGGCTCTTATAATCGGAGAATACTTCAAACTTCTCTCCGTATAAGTAATGTCTCCAAAGGCGTAGTGCGAACACTATAGTGGCTAGTTCAAGATCATGAACGGGATAATTCTTCTCATGGTTCTTCAACTTCCTAGATGCGTATGCCACTACCATCCTAAACTGCATCAATACGACTCCCAAACCAATCCCTGAAGCATCTGTAAAGATCGTCAGAGCTTCACCCAGAGTTGGTGACACTAAAACTGGAGCGGTTGTCAATCTTTTCTTCAATTGTTGAAATGCAGTCTTGCATTTGTCATCCCACTCAAACCGGATGTTTTTCTGCGTCAATCTCGTCAACGATGCTACAAGAGTGAATAATCCCTTAATAAACCTTCTATAGTAGCCGGCCATCCTAAGAAAACTTCTGATATTTGTCACTGTCTTTGGTTGTTTTCACATTAACAAGACTTCAACCTTGGAAGAGTCTACTGCTATCCCTTCATTAGACACCACGTGTTTTAGGAATTTCACCTTTTGGAGCCAAAACTCACACTTGCTAAACTTGGCATATAACTTATGCTTTCGTAGAATCTGTAGTGTAACTTTAAGGTGTCTTTCATAATCCTCCCTCAACTTAAAGTAAATTAGAATGTCATCTACGAACACAAGAAA
The DNA here is from genome assembly GCF_017979445.1 of Akebia trifoliata. NCBI lineage: Eukaryota > Viridiplantae > Streptophyta > Magnoliopsida > Ranunculales > Lardizabalaceae > Akebia > Akebia trifoliata. The sequence goes on along the minus strand of NC_141381.1, from coordinate 12,217,015 downwards.
AAATTTGTTGAGGTACTCCCAAAATAACCGGTGCATCAGATTCATAAATGCTAATGGTGCATTTGTCAGACCGAAAGGCATCACTAAATACTCGAATTGTCCTAACCCGGTCCTAAATACAGTCTTTGGAACATCCGCCTCCCGAATCCTCAACTAATGGTACCCAGATCGCAAGTCCATCTTAGAGAAATATTGAACACCTTGTAGTTGGTCGAACAAATCATCGACACGCAGAAGGGGGTACTTATTCTTGATGGTCACTTGATTTAGCTTCCGATAATCGATACATAATCGAAGTGACATATCCTTCTTCTTGACAAACAAAATCGGTACTCCCCAGGGTAAGGAACTCGGTTGAATAAATCCCAATTTATTAAGCTCATCAATCTATGATTTCAACTCTTGAATTTCTATTGGGGCCATTTGGTATGGTACAATGGAGATAGGCTCTCTGCTTGGTACCAAATCGATAGAAAACTCTATCTCACGACATAGAGGCAAACCTGGTAAATCATCTGAAAAAACATCCCCAAATTCCCTAACTACCTCTACCATATCCATCGATGTCTCTAGCTTTAATATAGTCAAAGTTTCCAACTGGTTGTCTAAAATACCATTTCTTTTATACCTAGATCATCGAGCCTTGACTTTCGGATATCCTGGTGAAAGCACCCTTGATCCGCGGGTTTACGAATCCGATTTTTTGGGTTTGGGAGTCGCCATCTAGTTATTATGATCTAGGAACCGAACATGACTCAAAATAAAAAAAAGGTACTAGTCTACGAAAAAGAAAGGTCCAGGGATCACGTTACAAGATCGGAAGGTGTTAGACACTGATCCCGCCCGGCAAACACCGGTCTTTACTTTTCCCAAAAATTATTACATTGCTAAAAATGACCTAAAAATCAAAATAAAATATTACTTTTGTTACCTTGGGTGATTGCGGCAATTGATTCTCTTAGAATTGGGGAGAACATCCTTATGTAAGTTTTCCTTTTTTTTCTATCCTTAGATCTATTTCTGATATCCAAGATGAGGTACTTTCCTCATAGATTTGAGTATTTTCTAGATGTTCTGGGTGTTTTGAAGGTTTCTAGGTATATTTTGAGGAATTTTGGATGTTTTTTTATGTAGAAAAGAGGGTTTGGGTGTTAGGTAGGAAGTTGGGACTTCAGATTTAGGATTTTGAGAAGGCCGGGGGGTGTTTCTGACCTCTTTTTCCTAAGATTTTTCTTGACCTACGAGATTCAGTTGTAGAGGCTTCTATTTATAGATTTTTTTGGAAGAATTAGGGTTTGACTAGGTCTCCTTTTAGATAAGATAAGATTGTTTAATTAGGGTTTAATTGGGTTTCTTAGATTAGGATTTTAAATTAGGTTTTTAGGGTTTTGATTCTTACATATAATGCAAGAACATATTTTTTTTAAAGTTTTTTAGAGAATCACCTTAATTCTATCTTTAATTCTTTAGGACCCCAAATGGAGGTCTTTTAATAAATGCCAAATGGGTCGTTACTTAAAAGTTGGCCCGTGGAATTAATTAATTAGTTTTAATTATCCAAAATTTTAATTAAGGTTTCTCTTTACGTTAATTAATATTTTAATTATTAATTTTAAAATTTTAAAATTTTAGGATTGAAAAATTACTGTTTTAGCCCTGAAGGGGATTTTGGCGTTTTGAGGTCGTTTATTGATGTTTTGGGATGTTTTGAAATCAATTTTTTATAAGAAATTCAATGGGAGTATCAGTTTGTGTCATTTATGAATTTTTGGTGTGAAATGATCGTGGACCCTATGAAGGATATTTTTGTAATTTTGTCAAATTTTGTGAAAATTGGCGAAATAATTTTTTTATTTTTGTTTGTTGTTTTATATGTTCGAAAAGGTTTTCCTAAGCGTAATGTAGGCTCTAGAGATGTTTTGATGTTAGGGTAATTTGGTAATTTAGTGATTTTTTTCGTAAAACTTTTTTTGTCTTAAGAATGATGATTTCTATGTTTTGGGTCATATTTTTCTAGTGTAGCGTGGTTTCTAAAGTTTTGCTTATTTGAGATACATTTTTCGAATTTTCAAAATATATCTATTAACAAATAAAAAACATTGGAATATTCATCCATCATTGGAAACCGTCACAATTGGGTTGATGAGTTGATTAATCAGGTGAGTGCAAAAATGGAGTGTCTATAGATACCCCTCTTTGGCAGAGGGTTGAAGCAAACTAGATAGCAAATCTATTTCGGTAGATAGTGCGATATCCGAATGCCAAAGCTAGTGACAGTTTATTTTAAGCCTAATTTAGCAATTCGTCGGGGCATTCAAATCTTTAAAGGTAAAACTCTCCTCGAACTAAAAGTTTGTCAAGTCCTCGAGCGTGAACTCTCACTGACGATGTTAGATCCTTGAATTTTGAAAAATTCTCCTTAACTAATGCAAAAGTGTACGTGTGCAATGGTGTGATGCTTACTGAGTATTCTATCGAATCATTGAGAAACAATCCCGTTAATTCATTCTATGATTAAAAAAAGTTGGAGTCTCATTTCTCTAACTCGAACTTATTTGAGCCACGCTTCTCGAGCTGAGGTTTAATTAAGGACTCGATATTATCGATCTCAAAGATCGGGAGATTGGGCCTTTATTTGCTTATCATGCATCCATATTCATAATTATCATTGGGCTTCGCTAGACTTTTCAACTTTTGAAAGATTTTTCCTTTTTATCATGTGATTAAAAACAAAACTTTATAATCACAATGACTTTTCAAAATGCCCCTAATTTCAAGGTTGGTTTTAACTAGAACTTGACTACAAAACTGAGGGAATGGATTGCATTTGAAAAATATGAACGAGCCAATATGGACTCTGATATATAACAGATAGAAGAACCGACATTCCTTTAAATTTTCAAGACTCTTGTGCAATAAAGAATTTGATAATTTTTCTTTTGAATTTCCTTTGAAAAATGTTTGTGTAATACCCCGAGTTCCTAATTCATATCTCGAGAAAACTTTTTGATATAAGATTAAGATAAAATACTCATATTCTATTTAATTCAATTTTAATGAAATCTAACTTTGCCATTGAACTTAAAAGGGTCGAGAAACATATATTAATCGGTGAGTATGTTCGAATTCGAGTTCGGTCGGAAAAGTCATGAAAATCCTTGAATTTCGTATTAAGTAGGACCCAAAAATAGTGAATTCGTGATGGAGCGAAAATTTGAAGAATCTAAATACACCATTAGGTCCGTGGTGAAAAATTAAAGGGAATGGAGTATTCATTCGTCAAATTCCGAGTTCAAGAAGTCAAGTTATCATCGAATAGAAATAATGTGAAATTACCAACTTGCCCTCAAGGCTAAAATAAAAGAAAATCTGATTTCTTATTCTTCACTTTTCCTACTCTTTAATAACCCCAAGCCCTAACTCTTAGAAAACTAAGGGTTTCCACTCTTCTTCCCTTCTAGATTCTTCGACAGTGAGTGATCGTTGGACCTCGACAACAAAAAAGGAGTTGAAGACGACGTCGAGTACTACAAACTCACGGTCTTAGAACCTAACTTCTTCTTCGTTATCTACATGCCTCACGAAGAATCAACAAGTGGGTTTCAACTCCTCCCACTCAAGGGTTCATTCACTTAGGAGATGATTGTTCTTCATCATAAGAAGAAGATGAGTATTGTCTCTAAGAATAGCGCAACCACCTAAGCATCTCGCATTCAAGCTCACCAACCTTGACTTTCGTGCCACTCTTTGCCTTCAAATCGATCGTGGAAAGCTATACAAGTAGGATGCCTTCCCTTCTACTCTCAAGTTGTATGATATCCTTAATAGAATATAATATTCATAAATTCATGTTAGGAATAGGGATTTATCATGATTTTACCAATTTTGAACCTTAATTTCATGAGTGGGTCGAAGTATTCGAAGAGTGGAAGAGGAACTCGAAAAGTCGAGAATTAGCGAATGGTTCAGTGCTGTTGGTCCCACCGACAGCCATTTTGTCAGTCCCACCAACAGAAACATGTTTCTACCACCATCAACTTGGTTCTGTCGGCAGGAGCTGTCAGTTCAACCAACAGAACTAAATTTCAGCCACCGATAGAAACAGTCCATTAAAACTAACTTCTGTCTTTTGGATTGCCCTCTTCATTGCCTATACATGATTTCTCACCCTTCATTTCATTAAAAACATTTAAGTAAATGGATTCTTTCCATTTACTTTAAGTTCTTTAATGAAATTTAGATTTTAACCCCCATTTCGGAACAATGGGAATGATTTCAAGATCCAAAACTCAAAGGATCAAAATCCAATTTTTGGTTTCAAAACAAAACGTAAATTTCAATGTTTTCATCCGATTTTGAAAATGCGATATCTTAAATTTTACTTCGAATCAAATAATAAAAATTATATGATCTTTCTCATGTTGTCGAGGGCTTTCACGTGCAAAAACCTGTTTTAACTTTCAACAACTTTGAAAAATCACTTTTTTCAGCATTTAGTCAAAATTTGACAACTTTTCCAACCTGCTCATCGTATGATTTTTATCGCGTTTTCTGAACTTTTCTACTCAACCAAAACTATTGAATGGAATTGATTGATGTTTTATGATTTTTCAACAACTTTAGAAACGAAGATATACTGATAGATATGTAGGAAGTTAGACGCTTGATTTACCGATTGATTGATGGATGGATAGAAAGAACGTAGGTTCTCGATTGAATGATTGGACAGTGCCTCCAGTCTTATGCGGTGGTCATGCCACATGAGACACGATAGATAGATGGACTGATAGATTGATGGAAGGACAAATGGATACTACTGGAGGATACTACCGAGCTTGCTTGTATTTTTATGAAAATAAACTAGTATATATAGTATACAAACAAACTATTTTGTTTACTAGAAAAGAGTTGTAGAAAACCTAGAAAGAGTGATACAATGCTATATATCTGGTAGCGACGAGTCAATCTAGGATTAATATTAGATGTCATATGCTCTTTGATAGTATGGGATACCTTAGAGCATATTACAACTTCTACGATCCGGGAATTTTTTCTACTTCTTTCTTGGAAAACGTTGTGTGTAAAGGCGGTCTCTGTATAGTGTAGAAGTAGGCGGGGTTCACATGTATTGCCTCTTGACAGGCTTCGATGCGAGGGGTCTCCTGGACTAGTTAGTGATCACTGTTAGTTTATAGTCGTCAAATGGTCGACCTTACCGTTAATTAAACTCAGTATTGGATTCTTGGTCAACGGTTAGTCTGAGCCAGATAAATGATCATATAACATTGGTATGCTAGACTAACCATAGAATCAGATTTTAACGATGGTATTCCACATCAGATTTGAAGTTTGGAGTATCAATTTTGCCATAGCCGAGGCGGTTATATCGACGTGATCCTCTGTTCTCTTAGCGACTACACCACCGTGTTCGTATTATATATTTTTCTTCCTTTTGTGATGTTGATAGATATTTTTTTTACTTAAAAAATGTATATGTTACTTCAAACGATAGAAATGATAGATTGAAACTATTATGACTGGTTACTAATTATGCTTAGACATTTATCGTATACTACATTATGAAAAATCTGCATGATTTAACTGTTTAGATGATTACTCGTACATGTATGACACGTTGTTAGAACGACGTTCATACTGCTGAGTAACATCCCCTTGTTACTCTCCCTATTCTTCACCCCTTTCAGATTATCCAGCTTATGCGGAGCCTACTTACGAAGAGCCATTCGTGGAGGTCCCCGTAGAAGGTTATGTCGATGACCTGCAACCTTCCTCAATTTGAAGATTATTTAGGGACCCTAACACAATGTGTTACTTTTATATTTGTGGGAGATGATGTATTTATATTTTGGGAAGTTGTATTTTGAGATATGATGGATGTTGAGGATCACCTTGGATAATGATCTTGACTTTTAATTCCGCTACTTTGATTTGTTGTATTTCAGTATAATTTCTACTACGTATACTTTATCTATTAGTATTATTGTTCTTGTTTGATTATCAAGTTGTGTATATGTTCACCTCACACCTCGAGATTCTGACGGATGTATCCTCAGGATTCGTGTTGGGATTTCGGGGCGTGACAGTTTGAGTTGGACTTAAAATCTTGATAACTATCAAAATAGAAGATCTTTCTCTTCAAAGTGGTCGATGGTTTTACACTTCCCTTTGGCAAACACTTAGACAAGTAAACATACACTTAAAGATCTTACAATGTTAAAGCTGACTTTTGAGTTTCTTCAACCTCAACATTGTTTTCGTCGAATGTTGTGGCTTGAATGATTCTGTATTTCTTAGTTTCTACATAAACTTTCTTCTGAATTTTCCTTCTTGATGAGACTTTTCCCCCTATTTGAAGATGTCCTAATTTTTGCCTAAATCGCTTCTTCAGGTTTTCAATCTAACGGACTTTGTTTTCTTTTTTCTGATGATCCTTTGATTTTTTCCTAGGTCACATTTTCAAGTTTTCAACCTAGAAAGCCTTTTTTTATGATTATGCCCTAACTTTTGCCTAGGTCACCCTTTTGGGTTTTTGACTTAGTAAGTTTCTTTTTTTCTCGATGTTCTTGAATAGCCAACTCGACAACTAAATAGGATTTTTCTTTTTTTGTATACCCTAATTTTTGTCTAAGTCGCATTTTCAGGTTTTCAACCTAGCGGGCTTCTTTTTTCAACTTCTTGGTTTTTTGCACCTTAATCGAGTCAATTAGCATTCAGGGGGACTTAATAGGTGGGCTTAAGACATGATTTAGAAAGAAAAGGTATAAAGGCTCAACTTTCCCAAAATGCCCCTAGTTTCATATTCTTTTTTTTTTCTAATGCCCTTAGTTTGGCATTCTTTTTTATAAATTCTTTTAACTCATTTTTTTAATGCCCCTAGTTTGGCATTATTTTCTTTTCTGTCAATTCTTTTTATTCTCTTTTTCTAATGCGTTTAGTTTGGCATTCTTTTCTTTTGAACCTTTTAATAGGAGATTTTCCTTTTGGATGACATTTTTCTTAAGAGAATAATTTTTTTACGTGACCAGGCTTGAAATAACTTCTCAGGTTGCCTACGTACCTCAAATATTTCTTTTCTCTTTTGGGATCAAGTCAAAACGTAGTTCATACAAAGATTCCCTCCTAAGGTTGGTTGGTGTGGTTTAAAAAGAAGAAGCTATTGATTTTTTAGAGGCTGCAAGGGGCTAAAGAAGTTATCTTTTCTTGGTAAGACAGGAAAATGGTTCAACCAAAGAAGGCCTTCTTTAGAGAAATGCTACTTGATTTGGTAAAAGTTTAGGAAACTCGATGTCTTGATTGCTCTGGCGAGTAAAGTCTTCTTCTATGAAATTGAGTATGATTGAGTTCTTTTGTATTTAACTATTCAACTCTTCTAGAACTTCAAGAAAATCTTTTATTCTTTCATGAATGAGAACTCTTCTCTCTTGATTGAAAAACATGATGAATCCATTATTGTGTATCTTATCACCTTTGTCGATGGTTTCAACTACATCATTCTTGATCAATAATCTTTAATTTTGAAGTTCACCCTTAACTTTATGCCTTGATCTATTTTGGTACAATCTATCAATATATCCTCATGAGGCCATGTAGGAATGTTGTTGAATTTCTCAAATAAGTTTATTATTCTCTCACGTTTCCTTGAAGATAATGTAGTACTCATTTGCACTTTTTGAGTGTATTATTTAATTTCAATATTTATCAAGCTTGATTAGTGAGTCTTGAGTCATTCCTCATGTCAAATTTTATGTTCACATCATTATATTGCATGTATGATAATCAAAAGCTTCTATATTTTATTAAAATTAAAAAACATAGACTGACAAACTTGACTAAAACTCAAAAATTAAAGAATGACTAACGTAACTGAATTTAAAGACTAATGAAAACTTGATTGAAATTATAAGAAAACTCAGGGACGCTTATCTACAAAGCGAAGAGGTCCTTGGACATAATATTATGGTACAAGGTTAGATTACATGGACTTGACATTGGTACTTTGGCTAGACGACTTTTTTGATGGATCCAAAGTGGCATAGATAGGGGTTTAAAACGTCTAGTAGCAATTATGAAAGTAAACCAAGAATAACCATTGATTTTGAAGGTTTGACTCTTAACCACATGATTAAAATTTTGATATAAATTAGTCAAGTTCGGTGGAAAATGTTGAATCTAAATGCACTATAAGTCTATAGTAACCAAGAAGCTGATAAAGGTTTGTCACGGGTCTACCCCTGATTAGGATAGAACCTTTGATTAGACAAATTAATTTGATCCTAAGATCGAATCTTTTGGTATAAAATAGTCTGAATCTTTGAAAGTAAAACCAATTGGTCCAACTGGTTTGGTGTTGATTAGTTTGATCTATTTGTTGATTAGGCCAATTGATTTATATTTCACACATTGGGTCAGACCGATATTGTGGGTTTAGTTTGAACGATCTAGACCGGTTCGTCCACTTAACTGTTAATTGGATTGAATAGAACAACCCAGGAACACCCATAGTCGGTTTGGGTCGTGACTCATAAAAATGTTCCTAGACTCTAGGTTTACTACGTGCAATGCAATTTATCTTGCCACCCTTGCCCAAGTGCACCTATATACCTCTCGAGCGTACTCAATCTGACGGTACATGGTAACTTGGTTTGATATACCGTATAGGTGATAATCTAAAATTCCAACTCAAATCTCTAAAGTCAAAAGTAGTCAGTTTAATCCCCATTTGAGAGGTGGCGCACAATGCTGAGAAAGGGCACTCTTAAGTCACCTCTCGTCTGGAATAGACGTAGTATATCCCCCTTGTACTGTAATATATCGGGGTAGGATCTCACTTAGGCATTGGTTTTAACTAAGAAGTGCAGTTGGTGAACCTAGATTAACTTTGATATACCGTATAAGTATGAGTCTAGGGTTGGAAATTGAGACATGTGACTTTGCAGTTTACAATAGGACAAAGGCTTAGGTCACTCCAACATAGGTACATCGATATACCTTTCAGTGTCACCTGATCGAATGGTACTGATGCCCCAGTTTTATATACCCTAAGGTACGTGACTGGAGTTGTGATTTTCATGAATAACGTCGCATCTCCGAAGAGATCGGGCTACTCACTAGTGTCATGTTGGCTATAAGGGACATGCATTCGTGCAATGCAACAAAATAAATGTGCTAGTGGTGTGTGCAAAATAAGGTAGGGTATGCCCGGGTGTCACGGCCCTATCCTTTCAAAGCGGGGTCGTGCGGCGCAAGGGGGTCAAATCCACTTGCAAGCCTATAAAATGATCGTACACCACACACACGTAGCTAGCAAACAAGTAAACGAGGCAACACGAGGTAAAGCCCGGAGGCAACTTTGTTGATATAATATTGAATTACACGGTGCAATGCGTTACAAAAGCAATAGATGCGTTACAAGCAAATGATGATCCTATGACACGCGGGACTTCCATAGAGCTGGGCTTCAACAATGTGGGTGTAGGTCGGGGATTGGGATAGCACTGACACCCTTCCTACAAGGTAGATATCTTTCTCTTTCTAGGTTTCCAGAATGAAACATCAAAAGTGGAGGCCGGTCATACTCCATTATTACTAAAATGCCACTAAGCTAACAAGGATGCCCTGGCACGGGGCTGACATGTACCCTAAGCTAACAGATATGCCCTGGTACGAGGGCTGACATGGCTTCATAACGAGCCTTACATAGTATTACATGGGTGCTCCCAGGTAGTTCCGGGACGAGCTTACACCTAACTCTGGGTGATAGATGATTTGGTCGTTACAGTCTCCCCGACCTATTCTGTAGACGTCCTCGTCGTATTGACCTGGCAAACTCTTTAATCGGCTACTTGAAAGGTTGTAGGTTCTCTGCACTCTCCTGTGTAGCTTCAAATTCTGGCATGTCCTGTGTGACAAAGTACTCCACGTGCTGCTGCTGCTGTTACTAGATGGAACTGCTGCTGAAATGACATCTTCGAGAACTTTGTCGACAACACGCTCTGGCTGAAAAGCTGAATGAGAAGTGGTACGTGTTGGAATTCTGCGCGCAGGATCTCTTGGATCTGCTTGGTACGGCTTGAGACTTCTTGCATGGATGACAGAGTGAATGCTGCGTAACCTGTACGATAACCAGAGTTTAGCAAACATGTACGTCCTTGGACTATGTCTCCTGTAACCTGAAACAATAGTGTGAGAAGTTAAACACTGTTGGCCTGATATAAGTTCAAAAGTACTCGTGTTGGAGAAAGAGTTCTTCTGAGTGGTGGAATTGAATAAATTCGCCCAATTCTCATGATTGGCATTGGCAAGATGCCTAAAATACTCCAACGCAGAACTGAATTTCTCCGTTGGCCAAACTGATTGACGATGTACACTGCTCGAAAAATCAAACTGGAATCTAAGTAGTCTGCACGATCCATTCCATAACTTCCCTGTGACTCTTGAATCTCTGACGCTGACAACACTCTGAGGTACATCCCAATTCTTGCTGACACTCTGACTAAGTGGCTGAGGGGCTTCTTCTGCAACTTGAATCTTATAATAACCTGATCTCTGACCTAACTCTGAAAAACACTTGGCTGTCCCAAGCTTATCAAATAAGTCGGCACTCTACTGGATAGGATACTTGTTCTTGATGGTGATCTTCCTCACTGCTCGATAATCGATACAACATCGCGAAGACCCATACTTATGTTGCTTGCTCAACTCAGCTAGTCTTGGAAGATTCATCCTGTAAGGCCTCTCTATAAGAGGTGTGGCAACAGGTAGCAATTCATTCTGATGATCATTCGACCTACATGGCTGTAGTATCTTCGGAAGCAAATTCGCTATCTCGTCATCAACTTCTACTAAAACCTGTGTAACTTGTATGGGAGTTTAACTATGGTCCTGCTCTTCGGCTTCAACTCTCAAGGAAGTAATGTACGGTTGCTTACCTTTCTTCAACCCTTTCTTCACCTGAATGGCTGAAATCAATTTTCCCTCTTCCTTGCCTGTGGAGACGGGAACAAAGCTTGGACATTCACCTAGCATGCCCAAGGTGTTGGTGAATGGCATCGGTACAACCCTGTTCTGTCACATGAAATCCATCACAATTACCATTCTGAACTCATCGAGCAGAACTGCGAGTAAATCAAGCTTACCCTTCCATGTACCTATCTTGACGGACACTGACTTGGCCGAACCTTGGTTAGGAGTGGCTTGGGAGTTTACAGCTTTCATACGACTTGAACCCTTATTGAGCCTGATATTGAGACGCTTCGCCTCTGCAGGGGTAATGAAGCTGTGTGTTGCTCCTGTATCAACCATTGCTTGGGTGGTCTTCCCACCAAGTTCAATATCGACATACATAAGACCCTTTCGTTTCTGGCTATTTTGAGTCTCAGATGTCTGCTTCATTGCATTCAAAAGATGCAAGGCTCCCATGTGAAGAGAATCTTCATGATCTCGCCCACTCGTACTCTCGTGACTAGGGTCACACTGGGAAGCTAATAGTGCAGTCAGTTTGGCTCGCTGTTGGCACTTAAATGTCTTGTGAGGCCCACCACACAAAACACATCCATGCTTGTGACGACGCTTGACTGGCGAGGTACTTCTGATCTGTGAAAGAGATGAGTTCCGTGAGGATCCCGGACTGGAACTCTTCCTATGTCCTCCATTCTTGCCATTCGAAGACTTCTTTGTGTACTCTGGTTGCTGGTAGTAACCCTTCGATTGAGGATGTACATACTGTTGGCTCCCTCCCACGGGAGTATAATCAGTCAACCGCTCGGCTGCTGCAATTGCAGATGCGAGATCTTCCACACGTTGCCGTTGGAACTCTATTTGAACCCAAGGCTTGAGTCCTTCTTGGAACGAGAACAACTTGTCTTTCTCTAACATGTCATGGATATCAAGCATCACGACGGAAAACTGCTTGACGTACTTGTGAACTGTACCTGTATGTTAGAGTTGCCTCAACTTTCTGCGGGCAATGAACTCCATGTTCTCTGGTAAGAACTGGTGCTTCAATTCTTTCTTGAGGTCCTCCCATGTATCGATGGAACATTGGCCACTTTCCATCTCGGTGTACTTTGTCCGCCACCATAGCTTGGCGTCACCTGCAAGATACATAGAAGCAGTTGTTACTTTTACCTCTTCGGAATTTGGACGAACTGCACAGAAGTACTGCTCCATGTCGAATAGGAAATTCTCGAGCTCTTTCGTATCGCGACGCCATCGAAGGTACGTGGCTCGGGTACTCGCAAGCATGAGGGAGAAACTTCACTATTGATAGGCCGTTCGTTACCGACGGTGCGGACTAGGAGACCTACTTTTGTAGTGAGTTATATAATCTGTTCCTGTAAGACGGCTAGGTTGTCTCGGGTATCATCCTCAAGGGCTATCACTCTAGCTCTGAATGTCTCAGATCTTTCTTCCAGCGTGCTCTAGCGATCATCTATTTGCGCAATACCATCAACAATACCGGATAGCATACCTATCTTTTCCTCCAATACCTCAATGCGTTCCTTGTTTGTACGTGGTGGTGGTGTGTTTGGAGCGGGTTGGTCTACGATACTAGTAGTTCCTCTTGCCATCGTTCGCGTGAACTAAATGAAATCTCAGGGGAAGAGCTAGGGGGGAAACCAATTGTGCTCAAACAACTATAACTCTGATACCAACTGTCACGGCCTTATTCTTTCAAAGCGGGGTCGTGCGGCGTAAGGGGGTCAATTCCACTTGCAAGGCTGTAAAATGATCGTACGCCACACACACGTAGTTAGCAAACAAGTAAACGAGGCAACACGAGGCAAAGCTCAGAGGCAACTTTGTTGATATAATATTGAAGTACACGGTGCAACGCGTTACAAAAGCAATAGATGCGTTACAAGCAAATGATGATCCTATGACACGCGGGACTTCCACAGAGCTGGGCTCGAACAACGTGGGTGTGGGCCGGGGATTGGGATAGCACTGACACCCTTCCTACAAGGTAGATATCTTTCCCTTTCTAGGTTTCCAGAAGTAAACATCAAAAGTGGAGGCCGGTCATACTCCCTTATTACTAAAATGCCACTAAGCTAACAAGGATGCCCTAGCACAGGGCTGACATGTACCCTAAGCTAACAGATATGCCCTGGTACAGGGGCTGTCATGGCTTCATAACGAGCCTTACATAGTATTACATGGGTGCTCCCGGGTAGCTCCGGGGCGAGCTTACACCTAACTTTAGGTGACAGATGATTTGGTCGTTACACCGGGGCATTTTTTATATGAATGGGTCGATGGGCCATATCAAATCATAAAAGCATGGATATCAAATAAATATTGATCAAGAAATACAAAAATATCTATAACATCCAGTTCGAGATCAAAGTATGCACATCACAAAATATATCAATCAGATCATGGCATATTAGATAGACAATCAATCAGGATAGTGCAAAAATAAAATGAAAATGATCAATTAAGATAACACACAAATAATCAACCATTGAGATAGGCACAAAAAACTCTTCTTTTTTTTTTACAAAAATGAACCAAAACAAATTTTTTTTTAATATGGTCCAATCAAAGATCACTTTGGGCAACCCAAAACAAATTGAGATTTCAACAAATATTAAATTAATGATAGAATGATAGATGTGGAGGAGTGGTGACTCTCTTTTTTCTCTTTTTTTTTTTTTTGGCAGTTTTGCATTTTTGAATTTATGACTCAACAAGTTTCTCAATGAGAACTTAGATTATCTCGACTAACCCATTAAGATTTCAAAATTACTAAGGGTAATTAGGCCACGTGGTTCATCATGTCTGCAATCCAATGTCACAACCTCATAGATTCTGATGGAAAATTTTGGATCCAAAAATAAAATTCACATTAATTTTTTTTAGCTTTGATCCAAGGTTTTTGAAAATGAGCTATTACGAAATCTCGAATCTAAGATTAAAATTCAAAATAAAAATTAATTATTTTTCTTAAAAATTTTCTTTTGAAAGTTCTTTAAGTTTTGGTTTCCACAAGCCAATGACATTGGATGGTGATTTTAAGTGGCACACGGTGAACTCAACTACCCTTAGTAAGTAGGAAATCTTACTAGGTTAGAAAGGTTAGCTTTGCTTGAGGCCATCCACATTTGAAGTCAGACCCACATTGAAAAAAATAAGAAATAATGTAAAGAATTGAGGTGCCGAAAAACATAGCTTTTTTTTTTTTGTTAAAGATGTAAGTCCAGTAAAAATGTGGGTCCCTTCCAAAGTTTGTTTGGGTAAAACAACTTTAAAATCATTTTCTATCCAATCTACAGCACAAACCCAACTCAACGCAACCCACTAAAATAGAAACAACATTAAAACAATAACCAAACACCCCTTCTGCTCCCTTTTTCCTCGATCTCATTCCACATACTAATCCCAGCATACAAATTTGATAGCAAGATATAAATTCCTACACTCTGAGGATCTAATTCAATAGCCCTTTGAGTGGCCAATTTACCTAACATGCTGCCAGCAACACACGCACACTCAACACTTTTTTTTTTGTTGAAATTGAATTCGAAACCAAAGATGAATCGAGCAATAAATCATAAAAAACGTGGATCGAACTTGGCTCGAATTTTCTTGCTTTTTAGGAAGGAATACAATAATATCCACATCTTATGATTAGATTTAATAGATTGAAATAAGAGAGATCAAGAAATATCGTTAAAGATCTTCGTAGAGATTCGAAACTCAAACTGAGATTAAACGCCGAACGTAAATCTAATCTAGAAAACTCAAAGAAAAGTTATAGATCGAAAGATAGATCAGAACAAGAAGAACAATATAGAATAAAAATGATGGATCAAAAACTCAAATCTCCTTCACAGATCAAAATGCGAAAAGGTACCTAAAAATTCGCCCCAAAAAAACAAACAAAAACCTAACAGCGAAAAACGAATATGAAAGCTAGGATTTCGATCTCTTCGTTTCTAATCTATAACTCTCAAGAGAGAGAAAAAAAAACAACTTTAAAATAGAGAAAGAGAGAGAGAATCAAAGAAGAGAAAGGCGTCTATTTTTCTTATTTTTGCTGTTTCTTCTTTCTCATATGTGGAGAAGAAGATGAAAATAGTAAAAATCACTTTCTTCGAACGGCACACCACCCCCTCTAAAAAATTTGTTAATGTTGCTAACAACACGTCCTTTATGCAAAGAATTTTTTTTTAAATTGCCAAAAATCAGACGCACGTACCTCCAAAAATAATTAAAGAAATAGTAAATAAATTTTTTTTATATTTTTCTTTTAAAATCTCAAATGTTCAACAACCATCATTCCACCTTCAATAAAACTAACCTCTTAAATTATTTAGGATTATCCCAAGTGACTCTTGATCGAACCATAATATTCCAAAATATCATACTCAAAATCCAATCAAATGATGCCATAAGAACAAAAATAATAAAATTTAAAGAAAAATAAATAAATAAACACATAAACAAAATAAAATAAAAAAATAACACAAAAATTAGGTCTATTTGGCAATGCATTAATATTTGGGACTTTTTTCACGTTTGATTCTCAAAATCCCCAGCGGAGTAGCCACTGAAAGCGCCCTCGATCCGCGGGTTTGCAGATCAGTTTTTTTGGGTTTGGGAGTCACCACCTAGTTATTATGGTCTAGGAATCGAACATGACTCAAAATCGAAAAAATACTAGTCTACGAAAAAAAAGGGTTCGGGGATCATGTTACGATATCGGAAAGTGTTAGGCACCGATCCCGCCTAGCAAACGTTGGTCTCTACTTTTTCTAAAAATTATTACATTGGTAAAAATGACCTAAAAATTAAAATAAAATATTACCTTTTTAGGTCATTTTTATTCCCTCAGTGTTGGCGAAGAGCGTCCTTATGTAAGTTTTTCTTTTTTTTATGTCCCTAGATCTATTTCTAATCTTCAAGATGAGGTCCTTTTCTCCTAGATTTGAGTGTTTTCTAGATGTTCTGGTTGTTTAGAAGGTTTCTGGGTGTTTTTTGAGGAATTTTGGGTTTTTTTTAGTAAAAAAGATGATTTGGTTGTTAGGTAAGAAGTTGGAGCTTCGGATTTAAGGTTTTGGGAAGGCTAGGGGTGTTTCTGACCTCTCTTTCTTAGGATTTCTCTTGACTTGCGAGATTGGGTTATGGAGGCTCCTATTTATAGATTTTTTTTTAAAGAATTAGGATTTGACTAGGTCTCCTTTTAGATAAGATAATGTTGTTTAATTAGGATTTAATTGGATTTCTTAGATTAGGATTTTAAATTAGGTTCTTAGGATTTGATTCTTACGTACAATGAAAGAATATATTTTTTAAGTTTTTTTAGAGAATCCTCTTAATTATATCTTTAATTCTTTAGGATCCCAAATGGAGGGGTCTTTTAATAAATGTCAGGTGGGCACCCATTTAAATAAATGGGCCACTATTTAAAAGTTGGCCCGTGGGTTTAATTAATTGGTTTTAATTGGTCAAAATTTTAATTAAGATTTCTCTTTATGTTAATTAATATTTTAATTATTAATTTTAAAATTTTGAATTTTTAGGGTTGAAAAATTATCGTTTTGCCCCTAAAGGGGACTCTTGCATTTCGAGGTTATTTTTTAATATTTTGGGATTTTTTGAAATCGATTTTTCATAAGGAATTCAATGGGAGTATCAATATGTGTCATTTATAAATTTTTGGTGTGAAATGATCGTGGATCCTATGAAGAGCATTTCTCGTAATTTTGTCAAATTTTGTGAAAATTGACGAAATGATTTATTTGATTTTAGTTTGTTATTCTATATGTTCGAAAGGATTTTTCTAAGCGTAATGTAGGCTCTAGGGATCTTTTAATATTAGGGGTATTTTGGTAATTTGATCATTTTTTAGTGATTTTCTCTTAAAGCTTCTTTTTATCTTAAGAATGATAATTTCTATGTTTTGAGTCATATTATCCTAGCGTAGCGTGATTTCTAAAGTTTTGCTTATTTGAGATACCTCATCCGAATTTTTGAAACATATCTAGTAACAAATAAAAAATATTGGAATATTCATCCATCATGGGGAATCGTCGCAATCGGGTTGATGAGTAGATTAATCAGGCTAATGCAAAAATGGAGTGTCTACACCTGATCGTCTAAAAAATACTGATTTCACGAAATAATCAACGTGGGCATGGTTCTATGCTAGCCAATCCATCCTCAAAATAACATCAAAGTTAGAACAATCTAATGTCATGAGGTCGGTACTCATCTCCTAGTCATCTATCCTAATTACACAGTTTCAACATAATCTCTAAGCTATCTATCAGTTTCTCAACTGTGCAGATAGTTTCATTACCCGGTCCTGTGTCAGAAATCTCTAATTCTAGCAACTGTGCAATCTCAATGAAAATATCTGATCTAAAATAAACAGTATCAAACAGAACTCAAATCTTAATATTGGAAATCAAAATTATACCTTTGAATACCTCATCTAAAACTGGTACCTCCTCCTGAGTCAGATGATAAACTCTGTCCTGGGGTCTAAGAATCACCCCTAACTATGACTGTGATAAAGGACAGTGTCTCTCGATATGTCCCATCTGGCCGCACCAGAAGCATGCCAATGGTCATGTCTATATAGGTCTCTGTGGGGCGAGTAGTCTCGAAATATGTCTAGCTGGTCCCCTTGGCCCAGCTGGCCTCACTAAAGCCCCAATTGGTACATAACTCAGCAGTACTGGAGCTCGATACTATGGATAAGTTGGTCCAGAAGCACTCGATCTTGAAAACATTAGCCCCTTAGCCAGATCTGCCCTAAGAGGAAAAGAAGCCTGAGGTTGACTAGTCTGCCCCTTTGAAGTCTGCAACTCCACCTCCTCTCGCTCAATCCTCTAAGCTCGACTCACCGTGTCTCTATAGTTGGTGGTCTCAATCACTGACATCATGACCTCAAGTAAGATCGCAGTCATCTGAAAAATCTATGGGCCTTCTACAGATCGATCGGAATGAGCTCGGGTGCATATCGTGACAATCTAGTAAATCTCAGCTCGTAATCTGTAATGGATAGATTGCCTTACACCAAACTTGAAAACTCCTAATGCCTAATCTCTCGGGCCATCTCGGATATGAATTGGTCTAGGAACATCCTCTCAAAATCGGACCACTCGAAAGGTCCATCCCCCAAAACATTCTTCTCAGAACCCCACCAATGGCTGGCATCCCCGTCAAACTAGAATGCAGCCACCGACACCCACTGGTGCCTCGGGCATTGCATGGTACTCAAGATCTCTCGGGTCATCAAAACTCACTCCTCGACCTCAACCGAATCGAAAGAACCTCCAAATCTGGGTGGACATAGTCGTTGAAAGTTCTGTAGCAACATCCCCGGATCTGTCTGTGTTTGGGGCAGAGGAGTTCTCGTGGCCCTCAATGGTACAACCTGTGGCCATGGTTTTTGTGGTGGCTCTTGAGGTGGAATAGGGTCGACCTCTTGTGAAAAAGCCTAGCATTCCCTCAACTCAACCACTTCATCGGCTAGTTTAGCTTGTGACTCGAGTATCTTTTCCCTAAATTTGTTCTGGGACTCATCCATCTGTCCCATAAATAACATTAGTTGTGTTATTGGATCGGGGGTTTGATCCAAGTCTTTCCTGTTTCTACTATGTTTCAGCCTCTCTCCTCGGCCTCTACCACTGCCTCGTTCGCTCATCTCATTTTTGTTTATCAGTAACAAGGCATTTATCATCATACGACTAAGGTCGTTCTTATAGAAGAATTAATCAATATCTTAATTAGGAATTTAGTAATGATTACCATTTTCATTACTAACAGAACGAACCTAGGATCCTATCTTAGTCTTACAAGGCTCTATGAACTCTAGACACGGAAGTGTTTGTAATCCCAATACAGAACTATTAATGGGCTCTGATACCATCTATGGTGCCTTGCCAAATGCTAACACAAATCTCAAGGTATTAGGTGGCACCTTAAAATTTTGACATGGCTCCCTCTGTTTATGTTTGCGTTCCATGGAACTCGAAAACCTAATAAATCAAAATCCAACAAATCCTTTATATAACATAAGCCAAGAGTATACAAGACGCGGAAATTGGTAAAATTACGAATGACAAAAAGATAGATCGGAGTTGTGCAAAAGATAACAATATACAGGATTACAAAATTTTATCCTTACTTTAACATAGACCTATCACTCGATCCAAAAATTATATACACCTCTTGGACACATTGACTCTTAATGGAAATAGTTCCAGTGCTCACCAGGTAGTGGACTCTGGTTGTCTGTATCACCTACCAGATGATCCTCGTTCAATAATTCTATAATTGCCTCTCCGGCTGCAAGCTCTGAAGCTAAAAAGATAAGAAGCAAAGGGTGTGTAACAATGGTTGCTCAGTAGATTCACAAATAATTCCCACTAATAACCTCACCTAACGTGATCGAATAATCATATTGAATTATTTCAAAAACATGCAAATTTTACAAATTAAACTACGATTAACTAGTACATATAGCCAGGGATGAGCAATTAAACAGTTTAAAATCCCACATAACATCAGTCATCCATACTCATTATACATTTTCATTCTTATGCAAATATAATTGACAATATTGAAATAGTAGACATGCTTTTCACTTTATAATTCGAAATAGAACAACAGATACATATTACACAATGATGGATTACTAGAATTAGAGAGTTGGGATTCACGACTGGATTGCTCCCTCCCAGTCGAGACATGATGTTACAGTAATTCACTGGCTTTTAGTTCCAGATTTTGTGGCTGGTCGGTGCGCTTACCATACTAGTGACTATTTATCTAACTCAGGTGGGCCGTTTGACGTGACCGCAATGGGTTTCTTTTCAATATGTCAGAACGTTCGACTACTACTAGATTGTTAGTGATCACTAACCAATCATCTTTATCTATGCTTATCAGGCGTGCATGTGATTCCCTAAGTAAACAGCTCCATTCATATATGACCACCTTTACAATACATGTTCACCGTTAAAGATAAAAAGGAATGGATCCGGATTCCAGTTGTGACTCCATTCTCATACGCATTTCATACCACGTATGGGCTTGTTGGTCCCTACCGTACATCCTAGGATAGTACACTACTCCAGATGATATGATGCCTTATAAGCATTCACAGACTCTTTAACAGCTCACAAAATAGCTATTTATATATATTGTTTTTCTTTAAAAATAAAAATAAATTAACATAACAAAGTTGATAATGGATATCTAGTTTCCTACCATGCAACTGTAACCACTCGACGAAAAATAAATAACAGTACTCGGAACCTCTAAGCCAACATAATTTAAATAAACATGCAACCATTCATTACACCTGGATATCTCTTCATCAACCTTCATACAACATACAACGTAAAATGCAAACATTACCCATCGGGTGTGATTCTGACATTTTACCGTTTCATCCCCTTTCCCATTCTTTTGATATTTTCACTTTTCATTTTTTCAAGTCAAACATTTCTCTTTTCAAGCTTTCAAATTCACTTTGATCTTTTAATCAAAAAGCTATCAAATTTTTATTAAAACGGGATCCCAATAAGTACGTGAAAACTGTCAAAATTGAAAAAAATTGATGAAAATTTGACTTAGTGTCAGAAACTTAATTTTTCAAGGTTCTCGAAATAAAAAATGGGTTTTTGAAAATGAAAATCTTTAACACGATATTCGATACTATATAATTTTTATAGTCTAATTCAAAGTAACATGAAAGATATCAACTTTTGAAAATTTGACAAAAACGTCGAAATTTATGTTTTGTTCTTGAAACCAAAATTTGGATTTTGATCTTGAGATTTAGATACTTGAAATCATTCCTATTGTTCCAAAATGGGGGGTAAAAACCTTAATTTCATTAAAGAACTTAAAATATAAAGCATGAGGAAGATAACCTAAAAGTCTGAAAATAATTTTGATAAGTTTCTGTCAGTGGCAGAACCTTGATTTTGTCGGTGGGACCGAAAGAATGGCCTTCAGTAGATGTCGGTGGCACTGATGGCTCCTACCGACAGCACTGAACTATTACACGAATTTTTGATTTTTAAATCTATTTTTCAGGTTTCTCTTCCGTTCTTCAAATCATTTGACCCACCCACGAATTTTAATGTTAAAACATGATAAAAACACATTAAATCTTTATCTCTAACATGAATTGCAAATCAAACAAAGATTTCTACAATTTAAAACAAACAAGCTTTATTAAAAACCTAAATGTACATTTCGAAATCTAAGGTTATTACTATGAATCGAGAGTCCCTTACTTGATTGGTGGTTGTTGATGGTTATGAGCTAGCACAAAGGTCCAAGTGAGACCACCAGGAATTTGAAATTTGACGAAGTTGGTTGTCAATGGTCGAGTGATGTCGAAACCCTCGGTAAAGATGTTCTTCTTCTCCCTACGATGATGAACGACCCCTCCTCTACATAGGTGAGAATCCAATTGGGTAATGTCGAACCCACTCATTATTTTTGAGTGAGGGACCAAGAGAAAAATGAAAATGAAGGTTGAATGGGGTGAGAACGTAGAGCTCAACAATGCCGACGACTTTTCCTTCTTCGTCGACGATCCACACAGACTTGATCGCGATGGATTTGGACGAGATTGGGTTGAAACCCTAAGGTTAAGAAAAGTGTTGATTTGGATTCTTTAGAGAAGAAAGAAAGAAATGAGATTAAAAAAAAGTTAACTTTCTTTTATAAAAGGCTGAGATCCCTTTTGGCATTTTCTTCTCATTTCTATTTTCAACGGTAACCCGACTATCCGAACATGAAAAATGGAAAATGAATATTCTATTTCGAATATTTTTTCGTTACGGATCTAACAGTGGCGTTGAATTTTCCTGATTTTCATTCTAACAAAATTTTACTATTTTGGGTCCTACTCAACACAAAATTCGAAGATTTTATAACTCTTTCATCTGAACTCGAATTTGAAATTGCTTACAGGCTAAAGTATATATTTCGACCTTTTAAATCTAATGGCGAAGTCGATTTTCATTGAAAATGAACATAACAATCTTCAAGTTCTTTAATCTAAGTTTTTTTTTAGATTTTTTCACAATTTCATTATCAAGTTCCCTCGAGATACTGGTTAAAAAATCGGGTTATTGCATTGTAGAGGATTCTATAACTCATATGAAATTGGAATATATTTCAAATAAGTTGTATAATACTATTTATATCTTTTAATAGTGAATTGTTAAGAACAAAATGAATACTTATCGTATCTTTTAATATTGCATGTTTTTATTACATGTTGGCATAAAATTAGTGTTTGGGCCAATTTTTCACATGTACAATATCTACAACCAATTTCAATTACGTGCGTTCTTGATTTTGTGTGATTATAAACCTCAAATCTAATATCATTAATAGTTTAGAGTTCATAACTAATTATTTTTTGTATTATTTTTTGAATTTTATTTTCCTTCTTTATAATTAATTGAGAATTTCAAGTAAGACTCTTTAATTTATGGCTATTATATAATTCAATTATTTTACATCTAATAATCCAATTATTTTAATCTATGTCTATTGGTTTTATACGCAATTTCATTAATCATGAATTAAAACTTTTATTTACATTTGATCTTATTATATTCTAAAATGAGGAATATAAGAATAACTTATTTCCCAATATATTAATGCATGTGTTAGATTTTCCTTTGATATAATCCAATTACATCTTTTAATATTTTCTCTCTTAACTAATATATATGTATATGTTGGTTTTGAAACATTTGAGGAGGTTTGAGCTAATCTACATGGGTTTAAGAATCGCTATTATTCAATTAAAGTGTGAATGAAGACTATATAAATATTTTTAAAATCCATTTTTTGACTTGTAGTAACTCATATATTCAAATGATAAGGGAAAATGGTCTATTTAGAAATCTATGGTAAGGAGGTTTGGTTGAGGAATAAAAAGGTGTTAAGTACATTTTCCCTCCCATCATAAGATAGTTACCAATATATGACCATAGGTGAAGATTAAAAAACTCTTTTTGATTTTTTAAAATAAATAGAATTATAGAGAAAATTAAGAGGTAAAAGAACTATAGTCTAGTTTTAGAAAACTAAGAATTTGAATTAATGAGCAAGCTAAAACAAAAATATTGTTTACTGAAATTTTTTATGATCCTAGGATTTTGATGGGAACCCATATGAATTTCACCTTCTTGGATTTCAAAACTCTTTTAAGAGGTTATGTACTCATTGGGGACCATTTTTTTGTTGGTTTAGCCTTTAGGAGGTATCCATGAGTTAAACACCACCATGAAAAGATTAGGGACCTTATGCATGAGTTGTGTCTTTTGTGGAACTATTTTTTATTAGCTTAGAGAATTAGGTGTAGATATAGGTAGATCCCCACCTTTGACCTATAATCATTTTAGAGAAAATATAGTGATATGTGCGCGTATAATGTATGAATGTAATGGACTTAGAAAAAGAAGATTACCTTTAAAGAGGGATTATTCTTTAGTTCTTGAGTCGTTAAAAAAGAAAATAAGAAAATATTTATTCTAAGAATTTAAATTTGTAAAGAAAGTAAATAAAATAAAAAAATATCTACATTAAGAATTAAAAACTTGCAAAAAAAGTAAATAACAAAAAATAATTATTCTAATGATCTTGAAAGCTTATTGAGGGCTTATAGGAAGAAATTATCTCTAGGAGATTTTTTTTTTTACCTCCATGCATCAAACTAAATCAAACTAAGATCTACATAGCTTACTTCAACATTATTCATATTGTGATACTAAGGATCAAGCCAAACATTGGATTGGATTTTAGTAATGTCTATATCACATGGTTTTCAAAAATTACCACTTATTACCAACCTCTCGTCTTTTAATGATATAAAAGCAATGATTTTAAATTTAATTTTTATGAACAATTTTACAAGATTTTATAATATTTAAAAATTCATTGAGTAATAATATTAATTTTTTGTAGTAGTTGTCATGAACATATGTGGTATCACAATGTGAAAAAATCCAAATTTGACAATTTTGGGTTGTCAAATTTCATAAAATTCGACGGACCAAGAGGTCGAATTGGCGTCAAAATTTTCATTGTCAATTGGTGGGAGAAATTCGACAGCTTTAAGGCGTCAAATCTGGGAACATGAAGAATTTCGACAGTCTTAGACCGTCAAAATTCAGTTTCTAAAATTCATGAGCTTTGGCCTGTTAATTTTTTCTATTGAATTTTCCAGTTATCACGTAGTGAGTTATGATTCTTTTAGGAATATTGTTGAGAAATATATAAAATATTTTTTGAAAGTACTTATCCAAATTGGCAATATCTAATTGCTATTTTTTTAATTAAAAAACTCAGCTCAATTTAATCGAGTTAATTCAAATGACTTATATTTTAAAGTCATTAAAAATTAAAAATTTTAAAATTTTAATATTTAAACTTTAAGTTATGAAATTTGCTTTTATGTACATTTATGGTCGAGTTTCAAACTAGTGTAGTAAATTCCGACAAGTTTGTAGGTGTTTGGTGAATTATTATGGAGACAAATAACATCACCGAATCACCGAAATTATATGACGTTTTGAAATTGGGTCCCACTGTACCATTTGACAGTCAAGGAGATATGATCTTTCAAATAGTAGAGCTGCTATGGTTGAGGAAGTATTTCCTTAAAATCTATAGGGAAAACAATGGGAAATTAATGGAAGTGGTCCATGATAAGACCACATTTTCTCTTATAAATGGGGTGATGCTGATAGACCACCCACTTAACCATTTCATCTATTCAAACACACACATTGATCAAGCAATCCATTAGTTCTTAGAAAAAATCCATCAAAAATAAAAGAAAGAGATCCATTATTGGTAGAATACACTGCCAAATCTCCTCAGATATTATTTTTTCTCTTAAACTTCCTTGGTAATACCTAAGCTAAATTTCTCTAGTCGATTTTCTTCAATGTCATCCCCAACGTTTTGTAATCTTGGTGTCATTGTCGTTATTGAGAATTTTTGTGTAGTCTGACAAATTTTTTTGATATTTAAGGTAAATTTACTTATAAGTTAAAATATGAGCATTGATCAACGGTCTTCTATCTCATGATTCCTTTCTACATTAGTTGACCTTTCTCCCATAAATCCAAATTTAACAATTTTTTATCATTAAAAAATCCCATGATCTCAAGAAGTTACCTTTGGCATCAGTTTACCATAAAGAGTAATGAACCCTCTCAACAAATGATCTAGCTTCCTTGCACAGGATATTATCTAAGATTCATGATCCCACCCCCACCCCCACCCCCACTAACTAACACACACCCCCCCCACATCATAGAACCGTCAATTAGTTGCTTCGGGGTATACAATAAATTTTTTATGATTAGACGTATACCAAGAAAAATATCTACGATTTTTTGATGCTGTAAAGGGTGTGTGTGTGTGTCAGAAGGGGTGTCAAAAAAGCATTACACATAATCTAATTACCCTACACATGATTAATTCATACCCTACTCAATCTGAATCTCACGTGACATATTTTTTATTTTGATTCACTTCATATTTTTGCCCATGTATCCATCCATCCATCGTCTTCAACCTCTCCAAAAAATCGTATATATATGATCTTGTGGTTGAAGGTGAGGGTAAAATATTGATCCTGAATAAGTTGAACGCTGAATACAAAAGCATTTTAATCCCTTATAGGAGAACAAAATCAGGGGGTATGTTATTAGTTTGAAAAGCTGGAGATATCTTTAGTTTTCACCAAACGTGAAGGTTAACTAAAAGTTAGGCTAAAATATTATTAGAGAAATAAAAATGATACAGTAAGATGGTACTTAGCTTACTCGAAGGGATAAAAACGTGTTGTGTCCCAATAAATGAGCCAAGTCAATAGGTATATCACTAGTTTCAAAAGTTGGGGGTTCTTCAATTTCCAATGAATAAAAAAATAATGATTTTCTTTGAAGCTGATGACAACCGAAATAAAACTGGTTTGTCCCATGAGTAACTATTTTCTCTTATATTGATTAAAAATTTCACAATCAGTTGATTTCATGAGGATGATTTCCTTATCATAAAAATCATCTTCACCAAAAATTAGTTCATACCAAAACTTTTAACTCATATAAGACAAAATAATTCGGCTATGATGTGGGTTGTCCTCATTAATTTGTGGGCTGCTTTTATAATTCCTTTTGTCGCATTACGTATGATACGACCTCTCTATTTGAGTGAAAAAAGATACTTTTTTAACGACAATGACCGCGAAGACCTGATTTTTGAAAATATGCATAAAAAAATCCTCTCTAAAAATATATGGACTCTTTAAGACTCATTTTATCAAATATTAATTTAAGTAAGATTTTTTAAATGAAAAATACTGTAATTACCCTTGCAACAAATTTTTATATTTATAGAAATGTGTTTATTTGAAAATATTTATTAAAATTTGTAAATAATTAAAACATAATTTTAAACCTCGCCTTGAATGTCCACCGAATTAATTCAACTCAAAAATCGCAAGTTGACTCAAATGAGTCAAATAAAATTATATTGAATTTATGAATATTTTAAAAATAGTTTTTAATAAAAAAAACATTATTTACCAAATCAATTGGACAGGGGGCATTTCATTTATTTTTTAACATAGGAGTGTTTCAAATATTTATCAAAACATAGAGGGGTCACCTCTCAATCAAACTATGATTCCCTTGAACTTTGTGAAATTGTTAAATGGTATTTCATGTATTTTCCTTAAAAAAAAGTTTTTAAAAAAATTTTCAGTAGACTAATATTTTACTTAGTGGGTCATAAGTTGACCTTATTTTTTTTAATAAGAGACTAATCGGTACATATTTCCATAAAAGAGTCCTTCCTTGTCATTGTCTCTATTTTTTTTTTCTCATTCGATGCCCAAACATAAAATTTGGTTACTTTCCTCAAATAGTATTGAGGATCCGATTTTCAAATCCATCTCAAGATCAAACATGGGCTGATAAATTCTTTTGGAATTTTTCGTATTTACCTCTCTCTAATGGTTATCCTTCATCATGTTACATCTATGTTTCTTCTGACGATCACCACGAGGATGATCTTTAGAAGTATTATTACTATTCTTCTATTACAAGGATAATCCTTGAGATTTGCACATATCTATGCTAATTAGACAATTATCCATAGGTGTGAATTTATTTTTATAAAATACCCTTACATTTAACTTTTAACAAATTTCATTTGTTTCTTGAATACTATTAAAAAAATATTTATATGAACATGTGAAGGGATAAAATCGTCTCTCATTCGGATTGTTAATCTACATCATCAACACGCATTCTAAGATAGACACGTGACATTATTTGAAAATGATTCTATCTTATTAAGGAAGATTCTCAATTTAAAAGAATTCTTTCCTTTTTATGTAATTATTAGTTTAGGTAATAACTAATATAATCATTTATAACTTAATTAAGATTATTACTCTTTTTGGGATTTTTCTATTTAAAGGCCTTGAAGTCATTGTAAAAAAAAAGGGAGAGGGAGAGAAGGTAGAGAAAGAAATATAGAGGGGAGGTGAGGAGACCATGTAACCATGAGATTTATAGTAAAATGACTTTTCAAACTTGTGAATATAAGCATGTTTGTCGAATCATGTAAAAAATTCATGTCTTTTTTATTTTTTCATATATATATTTTAATTATTTTATGGATTGAATGATGAAATCATGATCAAGATCAATTTATCATAAAATCAATCTTCATAATTGGTATTGTTCGTAGGGGCAGAACAAAGGATATGACATACACATGATCAACAATGCAAGGGATAAGTAACAAAGAAAAATAAAAAAATTAAAAAAAAAAGGTCTAGGAAGAGTGGGAGTCAGTGACTCGTGGATTGAAACGAGTGTGAGGATGATTAGGTAAACAAAAGAATAAAAAAAAAGAGGGGAGAAGGCTATTTGGGATTTAAATAAAAAAAAAAATGAAAGGAAGAAAAAGAAGAAGAGAGGAGGATTTGCCGTATTTATGCAGGAGAGGGGGAGGGGAAGGGGGAGAGAGAGAGAGAACAGAAAAGGCGAAAAGCAAACCAAGGTTTGATGTAGTGCTGCACGTACTATCAGTGTATTGTACTTCTGTTTGGTCAGATCATTTCAGATCACGTATTTTTGACGTGTTATTAGGATTGCTAATGTCGGTGCCTTTATGTCTGTCTTATATTCTAGGGCCTACAAGGACCATAACGTAGATAGGGTGTAGAATGGGCTATAAAGGAAAACATCGATGCATTCTTAAACATCATCATTGGTGTGATGTTGCTCTTTTAGAAGAAGACGAAAGGGTAACAGTGTAAATAGGTAAAACCCATCAGATCTTGTGAACTTGTAAGCAATAAAATGGCAAAGTCATCAACATGAAGTTAAAGGACTGAGCGATAAGTTGCAAAGGTATTGATATCGCCGGACCCAACATGATATTGGCAGACTTATTTAATGGGTTCATGACCTATATGAAGTCATGGGTTATCACCAACAACTAAAATGCTTGCTCGAAAAGATGGGAGGGGGGCGTACCTTTTAAGGAAGACACTGTTTTCATTAGGTATTATTTATTATTTATATTAAAAAAATAAATATAAAAAATTTAACTTCATTGTATGACTTGTCCAATGAAATAAATAATAATAATAGAAATGACACATATCAATAATTGATATATATTAAAATTATATTATTATATAAGAAAATATAAGGTATAGACATAAGTTCAATTTAATTCATTGGGATTCCAATTCCTATCGAATTGCATTGAATAATTTTGTTACTCCTAGACTCGGGTCAAACACATAATTGAGGTCCTACATGACCTAGGAATAGTAGATATGTACCTTTAGTATATAAATTGTAATTCTCCATAAAATTATGTATCTCGAGGTAATGGTATATCTCTAATCTTTATGTATCTCGAGGTAATCGTATATCTATAATCGTACAGATCTACATACAGTTCTCGAAGTCATCGTCACGTCAAGAGAGTCGACTGAGTCTGCCACGACTATCATGAATCATTGTGAAAGGACATGTTGGAGGATAAAAAGAGTTTGTTTATAAGAAAACGAAAAAAGCCGTGATTTTTGACTGCCCCATTGGCAAATCCCTTGGTGTACCCCGCTCACCGACTATAAATTGGACAAAGACCACCCAATGATATGCATCTCCCAAGTCTCTCTCTCTCTCTCTCAAAATTCTTCTCTCTATATTTTTCTTCTTTTATAATAATTGTAAAGTAGAAGAAGATGAAGCTGTCTGTATTAGTAATAATTTTTGGGTTAGTATTGTTTCTTAGAGAAGCGCCTATATCCATGGCGGTTACTTGCAGCGTCACCGAGTTGTCCCCTTGCGCTGCCGCGATCACCTCCGGGGGTCCACCATCTACCATTTGTTGCACCAAGTTAAGGGAGCAAAGGCCATGCTTTTGCCAGTATCTGAAGAACCCCAACCTCAAGAACTATGTCAACAGTCCAAACGCTAAGAAGGTGGCAAAGACATGTGGTGTGGCCGTCCCCAGTTGCTAATCCAACTTCTCACTATATATATCTATCGAGTTAGTGAGTGAGTGAGTGAGTTGTAATAAAACTCTCGTTCCTCCTTTTACTTTATGATTGTGAAGGTTGGAGTTGTGGGAGTAGTGGAAGTGGAATAGAATGCATGTTTTACTTATTACTGTATATTATTATTATTATATAATAACCGAGTTGTGGGAGTAGTGTATATTTTAAATACCCCTTAATATTTATGATGAAACGTCACATTTTATATTTTTAATTTAACTTAATTTTATGTAGAATTTTTTTTCTATTTGCTAAAAAAAAATATAATTTAAATATTAAATCAATTTTTTTTCATTTTCAACTTAAGTAAAGTGGAAATTTTAAAATAAAATAAAAAAATCTATTTCAATAAGTATTTATTAAAAAAAAATTACCAAGTTTTTGAAAATTAAAATATATATATATATATATATATATGAAAAAAAGAAAAACCTAATTCGCAACTTGAAGTGGCGAAATTTCAAAATTGAAAAAAACTCCACTTTAAGTGGCTAAAGGTGTATTTTTTTTATTTAAAAAAAAAAAAAATTAATCAAATTTAAACTGTGCGAAAAATGTGAGAATTTTTTCTTTTATTTTTTTATTTTTAATTTTGCCACTTCAATTGGCGAAAATCCTCACCTAACACATCAACATAACCTTTCCTTCTTCCTTCCATTCGAATGGTACACGCTTCTAACCCTCTCCTTCCACTTTTTCATTGATTAAGATCTTGATTAGATGTTGATGTCGATCTTGATTAGATCTTGATCTTCATCTTTCTCTACATTAGATCAAGTTCTTGATCTTGATCTCGATGCAAGTTGATCTAGATCTTAGATCAAGATGAAGATCTTGATCTCGATGATGTTGATGATGATAGACGATCATGACCTCCATGATCTAGGTCTTAGATCAAGATCTTGATCAACTTGTCTCTAGATCTAGATGATGATAGCCAAATAGATACTCAAATGACGGATGATAGCCATCGAGATTAAGATGTCAAGTTGGTTAAGACCTTGATCTCTACATTCTAGATCTTAGATCCAGTTGATCAAGATCTTGATCTCGATGATCTAAATCAAGACCTTGATCAAATTTCTCTCCACACTCCAATAGCAATAGCATGAAGTGATTTGGGTATACCAACCGAACCGCTATATTTGTACTTGCGCCAAACCAACCCTGCAAACGGAGGTTGAAAAGCATACGTGCAAAACAGATATGAAATACTTAGACTAAAAGATAGGGAAAGCAAGCTCACCACTAAAGAAATAGGGAATATGGATTGCACTCTGCTCTTTTGAGCATTCTGTTACAGTTTGCATAATCTCAAATGTTATTAGTTCCGATATGTAAACCAAATGATCCAATGCAAGCAAAAGTTCTTAGATTTATGGAGATATAGAACAATATATAAGTTTCATGCTTGCATATCCATCATTTGAGTTTCCAACAATTATTCTAATAATTACATATTCGATTTAACCTATACCAAGATTTAGATGATGATAGCCAAATAGATGCTCAGATGGACGATAGCTATCGAGATCTTGATCTTGATCTTAATGATGATAGCCAATCATGATCTCGATGATCTGAATCTTAGGTCCAGACCTATCATGATCTTGATCTAAGATATAATGATTGGGGTATAATAAATAATTCATTATATAAAATAAAAGTTTAAATGTTTGAATAATGTGTTTATATAATTATTTTTGTTGTATCAAATGGTAGTCAATGATGAACGTATTATTAGAGATCAGATTACAGTTGATATTATAAATTATCGTTAGGGTTACATATTGAGTGATATTTTGACAGACAATTGATACTATATTTAAAGTAATAAAGATTTAATAAAAATTAATAATGTATATTGATTAGAATTTTATAATTTTTTAAAAGTCAATTTTATTAATAATGTAGATTGATTAATCATAACCTTTATGAGTACGATTTCAATCACAATCTTTTAGAGATTAGAACATTAGTGGTCCGTTAGAGGCCTTTGGTGCTAACTATTGGTTTTGGGTACTACCAACGCATCAGATAGCAATATCACAACACATGTCCGTGTTATGCCTTTGTTGAGAGATTTTAATCATAGACGTTTACGTTCCACCTTCTATTTGGAGAGATGTCGGTCACTTTAGAAAATATTATTCGTTATTTAAGACTTAGGATCAACGAGTACCTTATTATTGTACTACATATAACGAAAGAGGATTGTCCCAATTTGATCCTTGAGTGTCTTGGAGTTCTACCTCCAATTGAGAAATATTCTCACGTCAATACTATTAGCCTTATTTGCTACGTGATACATTTGGGATGTTATCGGATAAATAGATGTCCATGGATGGGCTATGATAAGAATGCAAAATGTCATATTTTTCTCCTTTAATATTTAGTCCTTTATATATATTTAGTGCCTAAATGTACTCATTATTCTTTTATTTTGATTTAGGATGCAAATGGAGGTGTTAAGTGCAAAACGAAATTAATTGGACGATTTTGGACAGTTTCGACATCGCTTCGTAATCTGGGCATAACTCTCTCATCCGAACTCCAATTGAGATGATTCCAAATGCTATTTAACACTGAGAAAAAGATCTACAACTTTCGTGTTTTGAGTTTTGAGAGATAATGACTATATGAAGGTCAAAATTGGGTTTGAAGTTGCTGCACGTACACTGTTGACGCGAATTTAATAAAAATTTGACGAGGTTTATTTTCGAAAGTCTCCAAATCTAGTGCACGAAAATTCCAACTAAAACACCACTTTCCTAATTATATTAGGACTTTATTTTATTTTAATTAGTCGAATTTATATATTGTTATTGGAGGATAAGATTTAGAATATTTTTTTTAGGAGATTTTGTTGGCTTCTAAGAAGGAAGAGAAGAACGGGTAAAAAAAAAGGAAAAAAGAAGATCTCTCTGGCTCTCTCTCTTGCTCTCTTTCTATTAAGTTTTTTTTTTTTTAATCTTTTCTTTAGGAAAGAAGTGGCTGAAACTTGGGGAACTAGGGGCCAACGAGTTGCTGTCAAGAAGAAGGAGAAGTTGCTGAAATTTTTCAGCAACATTATTACCAAGAAGTTTACAACGTTGCTGCTTGTATTCGTTTTCAACCATCAACATCATCGCCGTGAGGAACATCACCACCAACACATCTCAAACTTCTTTGGTTGTGTTAAAAAGTGTAACCCTTATGACTTTTATTTATTTTTATTATTGCAACCCTGGTTACTTTTGGATTAAAGAACATCATGTTGGATTCTTAAGTTGGAAATTTTTAATTCAATGAGTTAGTGACTTTCAGATTCATTAATTGATGTTTTCGGATTGATGATATGTAGACACATGAATCAGTGAATTTTAATTATGTATGCTGAATTTTCAGTTTGGTCATATTGAAAACTTTGATATTAACGGTCATTGAAGCCATAATTGTATCTTTAATCATCTAATTGATTTGGAATATGATTTAAAAGTGGTAAAAACTATGAACAATAGTTGTAATCTGAAAATTGCATATTGTTTAGCCATGGACTTTTCCATAGGTTTGAAGAGTAGGTTATTGAATCATAATTCCTTTCGATCTTAATGATTTGTTTAAGAAGTTGTAAGGATACACTAAGTATTAACTTGATTGCTTAATCAAAATAACTAGGTGATGGACTTTTCCAAAACCCTAGGGATTATCTAAGAAGGAATTTATAAGATGCATGATCTCTTTAGGCTTGTACTTTGATTCAATTCGGATATGTAATTAAGGCATAAAATTCGTTATCTATGTTGAAGCAATTTGATTAGTCATTTAATGAATTTGTTTTTCTGAATTGTGAGAGAAGATGATCAATTGTAAATATTTATTTCTTTAATTTTTATTTTTATTTTTATTTTTATTATTTCTTTCTTTTTATTATTATTATTTTTTTTAAATCTGAATCGCCAAAATTGAAACCCCTACAAATTTGTGTAATATGTTTGTTTTCAATTTGTTAATTAAACTAACTAAAATTTATTATGACTCTTTAGAATAGGAGTACCCGCAATCCCCGGCCAATAACGATACCCTACAAATCACTTTACTACAATCTTCTATACGGTTTATTGATGACTAAAAATATGGTCAATCAAGCTAAATTTTAATTAATTATTATTATTATATTATTTGTATTATATATATTAATATTTTAACCTTATATTAATTATTTATCTTAGAATTCTACCTTATATTGGCACTGTGTGGAGTAAAATTATTTCTAGATGCATCGAATAGTACTGTTGATACCATTTTGCTTCATTTCCTTGGCTAGTCATAGTTCGTTTACAAAATAAAATCGATACTATCATAAATTATCAAATCATCGTTAGCAAAAAACACCTCATAATTTTTATATTGAAGTTCTCATCAAATAATCCATTATCATTTTTTATATACATGAAGATGAATAATTTTTAATAAAATAAAATAGTTAAAATAAAGAATAGATAAAAATTTGTTTATGAGTTTGTTGCACAATCTAACAGCTACGTATCCAGGCTCTAGTGAAGCAATCCACTATTTTTAAACGTAGATATTACATGGCAACCCTTTATAGATATACAAAATTAAACACCTAAATATTAAAAAAATTATAATTATTTTCAAATTAAATTTCTACATGTTGATCAATTGTATCCAATATGTTTGCAACGGATTCAATGTGATGGTCACACATCTTGAACATCGATATTCATTTTATTAACCTTTAGACGATTAGCTCGGCATCGAGTCATTATCGATAAACTTTTTTTTCTCGTTGTAGAAGATTTTCTAACTCATATGAAATTAAAATATCTTTCATAGAAGTCATATAACACTATTTATATATTTCAATGGTGAATTCGTAAGAATAAAATTGATACTTATCTTATTTTTTAATATTGCCTATTTTTATTGCATATTGGCATAAAATAAGTGTTTGGGCCCATTTTTCACACGTACAATATCTACAATCCATTTCAATTACATGCGTTCTTGATTTTGTGTGATCATAAATTTTAAATTTCATATCATTAGTAGTTAAGAGTTCACAACTAATTGTCTTTTATATTATTATTTTTCATCATTAAAATTAATTGAGAATCCCAAGTAAGAATCTTTAATCTATGTCTATTGGTTTCATATGCAATTTCATTATCCATGAATTAAAAATTTTAATTTGCATTTGATTTTATTATTTTAAAATAAGGAATGAGAGAATGACTTACTACCTAATATACTAATGCATGTGTTAGATTTTCCTCTAATATAATCCAATTACATCTTTCGATATTTTCTTTCTTAATTAGTGTAGATATGTGGGCTTCTATGACGTCTCGAAACACTAATACAAAATCCCATGTCAGATCTCGGTGCAATAGGTAGCGCCTCAAAATTTTGACATGGTTTCCTCTATTTATGTTAGTATTCCAAGGCACTCAAATTCCTATTTCACTTGATAAACAATATCGATAATACCTTGTATATATAAGGAGCCGTTCAACAACCTGCTTAAATACCAGACGTTTTACCAAACAAAATAAGGTCGTTGGATAAGACAAAGATTGAAAGTTAGTGAACTTACGTTTAAGTTACATTCTTTTCTGTTATTTACAACGCTATCCTTTACGATTTACATATTTAGTACTACCTCCCCTCAACTTAAAACCCAAATAACATAACAGAGAGTTCTGTTCGACAAAAAACTCTCTCATTTTCTTTCTCATTCTTTCTTGCTCTTGTTCTGTTTGCCCTTCTTTTCAGTCTTTCACTGCAAAAAAAACCCTAACATTCTCTTTGGAAATCCTTCCCTCTCTTTCTCTCTTGCTGCAACTTCCTCCCTCTCTCTCACTGTAACTTTCTCTTTCTCTCGCTGCAACTCCATCTCTCTCGCTTTTTCTTGCCGCAACACTCTCTCTCGCTGTAACTCTATCTGTAGTTGATGAATTAACACTCTCTCTTGCTCAACAAAGACGAGTAATCTCTTTCTCTCTCCTCCCATCACTCTCTTTATATTAATTTTAGGATACTTGAAGTAAAATAGGACTTTAATAATTATTGGTATCTACTTTTCTTATATGGAATGGCTTTTTTTTTTTTTTTTTTTTTTCTGATTTGGTTTCCATTTTACAGATTATAAAATATAGAGTGCCTCGAAGCAAAATAGGGTTTTAATAATTTTGAAATAATTTCGGGCTTTAATATTTACAATTGCAAGCACACTTCGATTTTTTTGGTCGCCATAGACTATTTTACAAAATGGGTAGAAGCAGCATCTTAGGCAAAATTGGCATAACCATAAAAAAGAAAGCCTGTTAGGTTGAAAACCTGAAAAGACGACCTAGGTAAAAATCAAGGCATCATCAGAAAAAAGAAAAAACAAAGCCCGCTAGATTGAAAATCTAAAGAAGCGATCTAGGCAAAAATTAGGGCATCATCAAATGGGAGAAAATGTCTCATCTAGAAGAAAAATTCAAAAGGAAGCTTGTGTAGAAACTAGAAAATGCAGAACCATTTAAGCTATAATATTCATTTTTCAACCAAGAGCTCACATCCGACGAAGACAATGTTGAAGTCGAAAAAATCAGAAGTCATCTTGAATATTGTAGGATCTTCAAAAGTATGTTTACTTGTTAAAGTGTTCGCTAATGAAAGATGTAGAATCATCAACCACTTTAAAGAGGAAGATCTTCTATTCTAATATTTATCAATATTTTTTAAGTCCAACTCAAGAATTTTTCAAAAGAAATTCAAAAGAAAATGATCAATCCCTTATTGCACATATGGTAATCTTAAGAGTATTAAATTTAAAAAAATGTCAGTTCTTCTATCTGTCATACATGAGAGTCCATCCATTCCATTAGTCTCGTAGTCAGGTTCCAGTTAAAGCCAACCTTGAAACTAGGGACATTTTTAAAAGTCATTTAATTCTAAAGTTTTGTTCTTAATCATATGATAAAAATGAAAATCTTACTTAAAAATCTGATGAAGTCCAATGACAATTATGAATCCAGATGCATGATAAGCCAATAAAGGCCTGATCTTTCAGACTTTGAACTCGATTTTGAATCATAGAATGAATTAATAGGATTGTTTAAGTTCTTATAAATCTAAACCTAAGAAACGTGGCTTAGTAAGTTCGAGTCCGAGAAACGAGACTCAAATTTTTTGAATCATAGAGTAAGTGGGCTTTTTGAAGTGCCTATAAACCTAAGTTCAAGTCCAAGAAACGAGACTCCAACTTTTTGAATCATAGAATGAGTAGGCTTTTTGAAGTGCCTACAAACCAAAGTTCGAATCCAAGAAACGAGACTCCAACTTTTTGAATCATAGAATGAGTAGGCTTTTTGAAGTGCCTATAAACCTAAGTTTAAGTCCGAGAAACGAGACTCCAACTTTTTGAATCATAGAATGAGTAGACTTTTTGAAGTGCCTACAAACCTAAGTTCGAGTTCGAGAAACGAGACTTAAACTTTTTGAATCATAGAATGAGTAGGCTTTTTGAAGTGCCTATAAACATAAGTTCGAGTTCGAGAAACGAGACTCCAACTTTTTGAATCATATAATGAGTAGACTTTTTAAAGTGCCTACAAACCTAAGTTTGAGTCCGAGAAACGAGACTCCAACTTTTTGAATCATAGAATGAGTAGGCTTTTTGAAGTGCTTACAAACCTAAGTGTGAGTCCGAGAAACGAGACTCTAACTTTTTGAACCATAGAATGAGTAGGCTTTTTGAAGTGCCTATAAACCTAAGTACGAGTCTGAGAAACGAGACTCCAACTTTTTGAATCATAGAATGAGTAGGCTTTTTGAAGTGCCTACAAACCCAAGTTCGAGTCTGAGAAACGAGACTCAAAATTTTTGAATCATAGATTGAGTAGGCTTTTTGAAGTGCCTACATACCTAGGTTTTAGTCCGAGAAGCGAGACTCCAACTTTTTGAATCATAGAATGAATAGATTTTTTGAAGTGCCCATAAACCTTAGTTCGAGTTCGAGAAATGAGACTCCAATTTTAATAGGATTGTTTAAGTTCCTGTAAAACTTAGCCAGAGTTAGAGAAACGAGACTCCAACTTTGCTTGAATCATATTGAATTAACAGGATTGTTTAAGTTCTTTAGTCCAAGAAGCGTGGCTACAATAGGGTCGAGTCCGATAAATGAAACTCATACTTTTTCGAACTCTAAAAAAGAATTTCAAATAGGATTTAACGAACTTCTTACAATGTCATGACTCCAATTACCTCATTGTTCAACCTAACTATGATTGCTTTCGTTGCATATGCACATCTCAATTTTGAATCATTATTGTCAGCGAGAGAAGAACTCTACGACCTGATATATTTTTACTCAGTAAGCATCACACCATTGCACACACGTGCACTTTTGTATTAGTCAGGGAGAATTTTCTAAAATTCAGGATCTGGTGCCGTCAGTGAGAGCTTGCGCTCAGGGACTTGACAACTTTTTTTGTTCGAGGAGAGTTTAACCCTCAAGGATCCGAACATCCCGAGGAATTGCTAAATCAGATTGCAAAATGAACTGTCACTAGCTTTGACATTCGGATATCATACTATCTACCAAAATAGATTTGCTATCTAGTTTGCTTCAACCCTCTGCCAAAGAGGGGCATCTGTAAACACCCCATTTTTGCACTCGCCTAATTAATTAACTCGTCAACCCGATTGCAACGGTTCCCAATGATGGATGATTATTCCAATGCTTTATTTTGTTATTAGATATGTTTCAAAAATCTGGATGAGGTATCTCGAACTGATAAAACTGTAGAAATCACGCTACGCTAGGAAAATATTACCCCAAAAGCTTAGAAATCATCACTTTTTCAGACAAAAAGAAGCTTCACGATAAAAATCACTAAAAAATGACCAAATTACCAAAATACCCATAATCTTAAAATATCCCTAGAGCCTATGTTACGCTTAGAAAAATCCATTCAAACACATAAAACAACAAATCGAAACCAAATAAATCATTTCGCCAATTTTCATAGAATTTGCTAAAATTATTAAAATACCCCTCATAAGTTCACAACCATTCCACACAAAAAATTTCATAAATGATAAAAATCAAAATTTCCATTAAATTCCTTACGAAAAATCGATTCCAGAACATCCTGGAACATTGAAAAATGACTTAAAATGCAAAAAGTCATCTTCGAAGGCAAAACGACAATTTTACAATTTTTATAATTAAAATTTTCGAAATTAATAAATAAAATATTAAATAATTAAAGTGAAACATTAATAAAATTAATTTAAAATTTTAAATCAAAAAAATCAATCAATCAGGCTCTCAGGAAAAATTGTTGAGGGTTGCCAATATATTTATTCAAGGACCCCTCCATTTGGGGTTCCAAAGAATTGAAGATATAATAGAAGGGGGTCCTCCAAAAAATAAAGTCATTCAAGCAAGACTAAAGTCAAGGTATTAAAGTCAATCAAGTAAGACTAAAGTCAAAATTAAAGTCAATTAAGTAATACTAAAGTCAAGATATTAAAAGTCAATCAAGTAAGACTAAAGTCAAAATCTTAAAGTCAATCAAATAAGACCAAAAGTCAAAACCCTAATAGAGTTCTAATTAAATAATAACTCTATTTAATAGAATCATAACTAAAATATAACTCTATCTAAAATAATTCTAATTAAAATACAACTCTACCTAAAACAATTCTAATTAAAATATAACTCTAACTAAAAGAATTCTAATTAAATACTAATTCTATCTAAACAAACCCTTAAAAAAATCTATAAATAGGGGTCCTCACACCCTATTTTCCTATGAAATAATAAACCCTAAGACAAGTAAGTCAAAAAGCTTTCCTAGCCTCTCATAAACCTTAATTTTGAAGCCCCAACTCCTTACCTAATACCCATACTTCGATTTTAGCTCGGAAAACACCTAGAAACCCTTCAAAAACATCTAGAAATGCATAAACAAATCCGAAGAAAACTCATAGATCAAAGAAGAAAATACCTCAACTTGGAAATCCGAAATCAGATCCGACAACAGAATGAAGTGAGGAATACTGTACAAGAAGTTATTCTACCAGATCTGAGGCAATAAGACCGTTGTCTTCAAAAAGGTATATATATTTTTTATTTATTACTTAGGTCTTTTAGCAGTGTAGTTTATTTGGGAATTAGTAGAGACCGGCGTTGCCGGGCGGGGTTGGTGCCTAACACCTTCCAATTCCTCTAATTTGATCCCCGAACTCAGTTATTTTTAGTAGATTAGTTATTTTTATCCGTTTAGAGTCGATATTCGGTTCCTAGACCGTAATAACTAGGTGGCGACTCCCAAACCTCAAAGGTCAAAAGCGGATCCGCACACCCCGTGGATCGAAGGCGCTTTCACTTATCAACGGAGAATAGCACGTGCTTATAACAAGAAGGATTGACCTCGAAAGTTCATACCTGGAGACTTAGTTCCTAAGAAGATTCTACCAATACAAGAATATGCGAGAGGGAAGTTTCGCCCAAATTATGAGGGGCCATTCGTAGTCCAAAAGATACTGTCTAGGGGAACATTGATTCTCACAAAGATGGACGAAATTTTTTTTCCGCAATCGATCAATGTTGACACCGTAAAAAAATATTACCTTGAAATCGTTCCTTGAAATGAAGAGAGGCCATCTTTCTACTACCTAAACAATTATCTACGCTTAGTTAACCCTTTTTAAGTCATCACTTTCATTTCTTAACCCAAGACCGGGGCAAATCACCATTATAAAAAAATAATAATAATAAATAAAGTCAAAAGAAAATACCAAAGTATACTCATGGCCTGCATGAGGATAAACTGTGAACAGTTGAAAGTACAAGATCGACCCAAATCTCCTACCTAAACAAGTTTGTGAGACGCTAGGATGAGACATAGATCGTATTTCTAAAATAAAAATAGACAAACTCTGCATCCATTCTATCCTTCAGTAAATCTAGATTCAATCTTTCGCAATCATAACATAAGCCTACGTTTCAACCTATTTAAAGTCCTCTCAGATCAGGGAATAATTCAAGGTAGCTCAATCACGATGGAAACATGTCATAAAAACATCGTCAGAGTATAGTTGATTTTACTACTTAACTCGGATTTCAAGCCACCAAAGTCATTAGAAGACTCGAGATGGGAGATCGGTCAAATATTTGAAAAAAATATTGTGACTCGAAGTGTAGAGTCATTGATCTCGAAGCTCAACTTGAGTCACCGTACCATGAAAATCGTTGGAAGAACTCGAGAGGAGAGTCCAGATTTGTAACTTAAGAAAAAACACCACTAGAAGAGTAAAGTGTTCGATCTCGTAGCTTAACTTGAGTCACCAAGCCACAACGGGAACAAAGAAACCAAGAAGGTATTCAAAGTGAAAATCTATAAAGAAAGCATATACTGAAAAGGCATGGTGAAAACCCGCAAGGGCGTTGTGAGTAAAAAACTTAGTTTATGGCAATATCAAAACCACCGATATGATGAAAATCCGTAAAGGGCCTCGATGCACAAAAATTTGGAGATCGGGTCTGGTGATCAGAGACAAACAATGAAAACAAAATGAAAAAAGCAACTCCTGGCCCGCAAGAGTATAAACTATAAACGACAAAAATCTCAAAGTTCTCAATGTTCCAACAGATACAACGAAAATAACTCAATCAAAATCCTCAATCTTGGGGATGACTCTAAAGATGCTAAGGATTAGCTAATACTTGTATCCTCGGCATTTGGCAGAGGCACCATGATCATTGACGTTTAGAGTCGTCAAATACTAGTCTATCACAGATCATTCGACAAATGCAATCTTTTAAAACCTAAAACAAAAAAATACATCATCAAAATTACTATTTTTGGCCTATGATGAAGAATCTAGGATTTTTCTTAAAATCAAGAGTTTTCGAAAGCAGTAGATATATCTGAGGCCACTACGTAAAAAACTTATTTTATTCATTTCAAATAGTACTAGATCATTCTCTTTAAAAGTAGGGTATAAGAAGGAATAACGGGAAAAGAACTATTCAAGCATTTTCCTAGGAAGCGTAGTAGGCATCAAGTTTATCATCTAGGGCTTTGATCTGAACAACTTGGTCAATGATAATTATCTCCACATCCAAGGCATGACGACACACCAAATACTCAA
This sequence comes from Akebia trifoliata, assembly GCF_017979445.1. NCBI lineage: Eukaryota > Viridiplantae > Streptophyta > Magnoliopsida > Ranunculales > Lardizabalaceae > Akebia > Akebia trifoliata. The sequence goes on along the minus strand of NC_141381.1, from coordinate 12,175,245 downwards.
ATATCATACCATCATGCAAGTCTCGTTCAAGGATGGTCACGTTACGCTAAATTCTCTCAAGACGATCCCGTAACTTCCATGAAGGGGAAAACTAAGTTCGAAATTCAAAATCAATAAGGGAATAAGACTAAAAAATATATTGCATTACATGATTTAAAATGTCAATCATTTTCAAAAATCATCAAAGTTTTATCCAACATTTTAAATGAGCTCTATGCCACGAAGTCAAAGATTTTAAAAAGGTTAACCCTGTCAGACCCCGTGCTTGGGTAGCCATATTCAACAAAAAAAATCTTCAATCCATTCGACGTTTTTAATCATCTTACGATGAATCATTTCTGATTCACACAAATAAGGGTCTAGTCTATTCTTTGCAGTTCTTTGGAAGCAACTCCTATAAATAAGGGCAGTTGTAGGCACCTCAATTTGCATGAACTTATTAGAAAAATCCAAATTTTCTTGAATTGATTTCGATTTAGAACTCAAGCTTTTCAACGGACCTGTATTGCTACTTAGTATCATTTTCATGCATACATGCATTATGTCACATAATTTTGCATGCTCAACCTTGTCCCTAACCCAATCCAATTGCATACTATCTCTATGATCCAATCCGAATCCATATCCATTTTCCATTAATCGATCCATCACCCACACCTTAACCCAAGATCCATAATACCATTATCCATAAACCAAGTCAATTTCCAAACCTATTATCCATAAATCAAGTCCGTCTCCAAATCCATTATCCATAAACTAAGTCCATAGCCATAATACCCATAATCCATAGCCCAAGTCCATCCCTTAAGCCCAATATCAAGTCCATTCTAACCCCATTCTCTCACACCCCCTCAAAAGATAACACATGTTGATCTCTCATAAGTCCCAATACCCAATGCATTATCTAATTGGAGAGTCAACTCCCTATTGTGAAAATCCAAGAATGCCCTATTAAAAAAGATTGGTCAAATCAAAAGGTTATTTGATCATTGGTAATAATTCATAAAGTTGAGAGAACTTCCAATTATACCCTCAAAAGATGAGAATATTCAAGTATACACATGGAGCTCTCCCATTAGTCTATTTCAAAAATATACTTCCATCCTTACTTTATGAATTATTTACAAATGAATCAAAGTCTACTTTTCACCTACCACTTCACTTTTACACATGTCACTCTCCTACTCACCCTCCCAAAAGTACTTTTGTTCTCCAATTGGTTCATTTCAAAAATATACTTCTACCCCTTACTTTATAAATTATTTACAAATGAATCAAAGTTTACTTTCACCTACCACTCCACCTTTACACATGTCACTCCTATATTTATCCTTCCAAAAGTATTTTTTCTTTTCTCACCTCTATTTATAAAAAAATCAAAGATCAAAGAATGTTTTTAGGATTTTTTCACAAATGTCATAGTTACCCTTATATAAATGAAAAATCAAAAAAGAAATAACTTAAACCTTATGCCCATTCTCTTTATTTTTAGGGTTGGACCACTTTATCCCCAAAAGTTTTTCAAAAACTCTATAAATACCCTCATTTTCTATTAACAATTCATGCTTTCAAGTCCCCATCTCTCAACTTAAAACTCTACCAAAATCCATACTCAATCTCTCATCTTCTAATTTCAACTCCTCAACTCCCAACTACTTCACTCAATTTTCAAGTTCACTTCTCAATGATCAAGTTCATTTAAGACCACCAAGGGATAAGGTGGGATTTTAAGATGTAATTTATTTATTTCAAAGTTTGCATTCTCTTTTTTCAATCCTCTCATTTTTTTTATTTTTAGAAATCCCTAAGATTTAATACACACCCTCTCCCATCTCCAGTAGATTGGACTAAGGTTCGATCGAAAGGATAGGGATTGAAGTCCTTTTTACCTCAATCTTATGTATCATATTGTACACAATGCACACACTCACATGTGCATGGCAATGATGAAGAAATGTGTCACCCTCTTGATGGGGTGAAACACTAAGTTTCTAGCCATGCATACAGGCATTAAGGTTGTAGTCACAAGGGAACTCCATCATAGAGTCTCTCTAATAACTTAAAACCAACATTCATATCCATAACAATAATGTGGCTACATGGGTCATACTTCTCCCTAAGATGTTCCTAAATTTACATTGAAATCAAAATCCTTCTTTAAGGGGATATTTTCACTCAATGCACACACCAGCATGCATCTTTATACATTTTCTATCTATGTTCTTAAGCTTTTTTTTGTAAAATGGCCAACCAAAGTAAGCACCTTTGGTGGAGAAGATGGGGTGCCTAACACCTTCCCCATCCTCTAATCAGATCTCCTTACCTAAATCTTAGGTAAACCTTGCCTTTTCCAACACATAAGAGTCACTACAATACCATGAAAAAAATAATTTTAAAAAAATCAATTCAGGTACACATTCACACCTATTTCCAAAAAAGAATGGTGGCAACTTCAAACAATGTAGCATTGAGGTTCATAGTGAACAATTCATGATACAGGTATACAAAGGACTCGATGCAAGCTTAATCATTAAAATAAAATTGTTAATTTATACTTGGAGGCTTGGTCTAAGTATAATTAAGGATTTGGACTCGGGATTACATAAAAGATATATTTTTAAGGGTGGTATTATTAATTATTTTTCCTTAAAGTTTTCAATAAGGTAGGAAAATGTATTTGATTTTCTTCCAATTTTATTCAAACAAAAATTATTTTATGAATCTGTGTTATTAAAAGGATTATATTATATGAATTTTGTGATCTTTATTTCTTCAAGTTTTTCAGGTCAATTTAACAAATTTTTATAAGGCAAGAAAGTCATTTCCTCTTGGAATCAAATGTCACGCCCCGAAATCTAACACAAAATCCTATGATTCATCAGTCAGAATCTCAAGGTGTGAGGTAACCAGTCATACAACCTGATAGAATATTTACAAGCAATAATACTTATAAAAAGAAAATATACACAGCGGAATAAACATTTGACTAACATCTATACAAGAGTCTAGAGTAAGTGGAATAATTGTCAAACACTGATATCATAAAAATCCTCAATCTCATAATACATTAGATTACAAAAATTTCTAAACTAGCATGTTTCTTATTTACAAGCAAAAAATTGCTAGGATCTTCTACTAATCCTAAAAAATATAGAGGTGGCAAGATATCAATTTGATCCTCCTCAATGACCTCCTAAAAAAACTCCTCAAAAAATGGCTCCTCAATAGTTGAATAATCTGAAAAAGAAATGATAAGGTGAGTAACAGGGGAGTGTTAATCAACAAGATGAATGTCATTCTAAGAACAAGTCATACATGTACAAGGAATCATCAGAACAATTAAATAATGCAAGTTTTTCATAATGTAACATACGATGAATGTTTAATCATTCTTAGTAAATAGTTATAATAATTTTCAATTTATCATTTCTATCATTTAAAGTAACGTGTGCATCTTTCAAATGAAATATCTATCAACATTAAAAAAATAAGGGAAAAGGTACATAATAAGAACACGACGGTGTAATCGATAAGAGACCAGAGGAACAAGTCGATATAACCGTTTCGGATATGATAATTCGTTATTCTAGACTTCCAATTCGACGTGGAATCTCATCGTTATAATCTAATTAAATGGTTGATCTAGTATACCACGGTTGGATGACCATTTATTCGGTTCAGACTGATCGTTGACCATGTAATACCCTAGATTTTCAACTCATATCTCAAGAAAATTAAATGGTGAGATTTGGAGAAAAATATCAAAGGAAAGACTTAGAGTAAAATACTCGAATATTGTTATGATTAATTTTAAGAAAAATCGACTTCGCCATTAGGTTCAAAATGATCAAAATATATACGTTAGCTTATAAGTAAATTCGAATTCGAGTTCGGATGAAAAAAATTATAGAATCCTTGAATTTCGTGTTAAGTGGGACCTAAATAGTGAAATTTTTTTTAGAAGGAGAATCAAGAAAATTCGATTTCACTATTAGATCCGTAGCGAAAAATTATTCGAAATGGAATACTATTTCGTCATTTTTCGAGTCCGAATGGCCGAGTTGTCGCCAAAACTAGGAACCAAACGACAATCACTTTTCAACCCAAGGGTTTCGACCCATTTCCATCAAGTTCTAGCGCGATCGAGGTCGAGTTGAACCTCGACGAAGAAGGCAAAGTTGTCGGCCACGACGAGGGCTACAACTTCACCATCTTTGATCATCTATTCTCGTTCGTTTTTCCTACCCGCCATCAATAACCAGCCGTATAGTGCGAAGGAAACTCTACACCTTCCATCCAAAGGCTCCATCAAGTTGGAGTTAGAGTTATCCTTTATTTATAGAAGCGAAAAAGAGCATCGTCGTCAAATGCTTTGCAAACCCTCGCCTATTTTGCATCCAAGTCAGTCCAACCTCAACTCTCGAGCCATCCAACCTTGATTTGTAGTGCTAGCTTATATCCTTGGCATCCACAATGGTAAGGGACTTTCAATTCTTGTTAATAACTTTAGATTTTCGAAATGTGCATTTAGGTTTTGAAACAAACCTTATTGTTTGTATTTAAATCGTATAAATTGGTGTTTGACTTCAAATTCATGGTAGAAGTAGAGTTTTGATTACGTTTTATCAAGTTTTAATTATAAACTTGTGGGTGGGTTGAATGATTCAAAGAACGGATGAAATACCCGAAAAATGGATTGAAAAAACCTAAAAATCATAAAGTTTCAGTTCTGTTGGCAGATGCCATCGGTCCCACCGACACCTGTCGATGAACATTCTGTCGGTTCCACCGATAAGCATTTTTTCGGTTCCACCGACATAATCAACCTTTTGCTATCGACGAAATTCTTTTGTCAACAAGAACCGTCGATTCCACCAACAGAACAAGCTTCTACTGTCGACAACATTCTTCTAGTCAGAAAAAGACTCTGACTCTTGTCCTGACTTCCCCATTGCCTATACTTGATTTTCCACCATTTGTTTCATTAAAAACATTATTTTTACTTTTCATTTACTTTAAGTTCTTTAATGAAATTAAGGTTTTACCCCCATTTCGGAATAATGGGAATGGTTTCGAGATCCGAATCTCAAAGGATCAAAATTCGAATTTTAGTTTCAAGAACAAAACGTAAATTTTAACGTTTTCGGTAAAATTTTAAAATGTAATAACTTTCACGGTACTTTGAATTAGGCTATAAAATTTATATGATGTCAAATCTTGTGATTGAGACTTTAATTTTTAAAAATCTGTTTTCAATTTCGAGAACTTTGAAAAATTGAGTATCTATCACTTGCCAAATTTTCACCAACTTTCCTTGTCTTTTAACAACTTTGGTCCCGTGCATCACCAGGACCTCGTTTTGAATAAAATTTGATGCTTTTCGATGAAAAGACCCAAAAATGACTTTGAAATATTGGAAATGAATGATTTGATTTGAAAAGACAAAAAATGAAAATGTCGAAAGAATGGAAAATGGATGAATCAATGAAATGTCAGAATCACATCCGAGGGGTGATGTCTACATTTTACATTGTATGTTGTATGTAGGTTGGTGAAAGGATATCTAGGTTATTAATGAAAGGGTTGCATGTTTATTTAAGATTATGTTAGCGTGTGTGCTGAGTACTGTTATTTATTTTAGGCCGGGTGGCCACAGTTGCATGGTAGGAACTGGATATCCATTCTCAACCCTGTTCTATTAATTTCTCTTTTGTTTTAAGTGAAAAATATGATATATATATATATATATAACTATTTTGTGAGCTGTTAAAGGGTTTGTGAATGCTTGAAGGGATAGTGCGTCACATTATCCGGAGGGGTGTACTATCTTGGGATGTACGGTAGGAACCACCAAGCTCATACGTGGTATGGGACGCGTATGAGAGTGGAGTCACAACTGGAATCCGGGTCAATTCCTTTCTTATCTTTACCAGTGAACGTGTATTGTAAAGGTGGTCGTATACGAGTGAAGTGTCATTTGGGAATCACATGCACGCTTGATGGACATAGACGAAGATGATTAGTCAGTGATCACTAACAATCTAGTAGTAGTCAAACGTTCTGACACATCGAAAAGAGACACATTGCTTACGGTCACGTCAAACGGCCAGCCTGAGCCGGATAAATGGTCCCGCAAGCGTGGTAAACAGCGACCAACCACAAAATCAAGAACTACAATATTATTGAGAAATATCATGTCCTAACAGGGAGCGATCCAGTCGTGAATCCCAACTCTTTAATTCCAATACTCTACCACTTGTATTATGTATCTGTTATTCTATTTCGAATTATAAACTGAAAGGCATGTCTATTATTTCAATGTTGTCAACGTTATTTGCATAAAATGGAAAATGTATAATGAGTATAGATGATTGATGCTATGTGTAACTTTTAAACTGTTTAGCTGCTCATCCCTGGCTATATGTACTAGTTGATCGTATTTTATTCTGTAAAACCTTGCATGTATTAAAATGTTCAGTATGCTTTATTCGATCATGTTTAGGAAGGGTTATTAGTAGGAATTGGTTGCGGACTTAGTGGGTAACTCTCGTTACTCACCCTTTCCTTATTATTTTTTTAGTTTCAACAATTGCAGTTACCGAGGCAAGCGTAGAATCAGTAATTGAGGAGTATCTGATTGGTCAGATCGATGATTAGAGTTTATTGCCTGGTGAGCACTAGGACTAGATCCCTTAGTGTTGTCAGTTTCATCCAAGATGTATGTAGATTTTTGGATTGAGAGTTTAGGCCTATATTAGAGTAAGAGTATTTTGGTAAGCCTATATATTGTTAAATCTTTCGTACTCTGATCTACATAGATGTAATTAATCTTCCACTGTTAATTTCCTATATTTGCCTCTGTATATACAGGTTTGGTTATATATTGGACTATCAGGTGTTGTGTTCCATTGAACGCTAACATATTTAGAGGAGGCCATGCCGAAATTTCGAGGTGCCACCTAGTACCTTGAGATTTGGCATTGGGATTTGTGTTAGCGTTTGGTGGGACGCCACAGACCAAGAACCCAATACTGAGTTCAATTAACGGTGAGGCCGACTGTTTAATGACTATAGACTAACAGTGATCACTAACTAACTTATGAGACCTCTCACGTCGAAGCCTATTAAGAGGCAATGCATGTGAACTCCGCCTACCTTTACACTATATAGAGACCACTTTTACATACAACGTTCCTCAAAAAATAAGTAGGAAACATTCATGGATCTCATAAGTTGTAATATGCTCTATGTAATCTCATATCACCGAAAAGCATATGATATCTAACGTTATCCTAGATTGATTCGTCGTTTCTGGATACACAACAACACGTCACTCTTTATGGATTTTCTACGAACCTTTTCTGATAAAAAAAGTAGTCTGTTTTATATATAGTATATCATTTTTTTTATTGAAAATACAAATAAGGTTTGGTAGTGTCTTCTAGTGACATCCATTTGTCATTTTCATCCATTAATCATTCCATCCATCTATCTATCTATCACGTTTTATGTGGCATGAACACTACGTAAAAATGAAAGCACTGTTCCATCAATTAGTCGAGAACATTCGTTTTATCTATCTATCCATTAACCAATCGATCAATCAATTGTTTAACTTTCTATATATCTATTAAAGTATCTTTACTTTTAAAGTTGCTTGAAATTCAGAGTATCAACCAATTCTATTCAATGGTTTTGATTGAGTAGAAAGGTTTGGAAAACGTGATAAAACTATAAAACGTAAAAGTTGAAAATCTGTGAAAATTTGACTAAGTGTTGGAAAAAGTGATTTTTCATATTTGTCGAAATTGAAAACAAGTTTTTATACGTGAAAGCCCTCGACAACATGTGAAACACCATATAATTTTTATTACTTAATTCTAAGGAATGCTTAAGATACCGCGTTTTGAAAATCGGCCGAAAACGTCAAATTTTATGTTTTGTTTTTGAAATCAAAAATCACATTTTGATATGATAAGATTGGGATCTTAAAACCATTCCCAACATTTCAAAAATGGGGTAAAACCTTAATTTCATTAAAGAACTTAAAGTAACTTAAATATTTTTAATGAAATGAAAGGCTGAAAATAGTGTGTCAGTAAGCATAAAGGCTAAATTTTTATTATTTTTCTTTCGAAATGTTTTTGTTGAAAACTATCCGAAATTGATACCAAAGTTATAGATTTACTAATGAAACCTTATACAACTTATAATATGCTTAAAACATATCCAATAGGATGAAATCTATCGAAAATAATCAAGCAACCATGAGTTCATCTATTCAAACATGCGTAGGTTTAATGAAATAATCGATATTTGGAAGAACAATCATAAAAAATTCTATAGATTTGATTATAAAACATTGTACAACTTATAAAATAATTTGAATGACATCTAATGAGTCAAAATCAATTGAAAATAACTACACAAACATGATCAAACTCATTCATACATGTACAATTTAATGAATAACTCGAAATTTGGAAAAATAGCCAAGATCTAAACAAATAAATGCAATTTTTCTATGAAACTACGTATAATTTGAGGGTAGAAGGGAAGTCATCCTATCTCGAGCTATTCTCTTTGGTTTAACGGAGTCTAAGGATCACCTCCAACCGATCACAAAGGTTTTTTTCCGATGAAAATCGAAGTTTCTAGCGTTCACCCGTAATCCTCGACGAGATGAACAACTTTTCTTCTTGCGGCAAAGCTTGGACCGTTCTTGCTTAACATAGATTTGAGTTTCAAATCTTTAGAAAAAGTTAGGACTGATATTTTGATTGAAGAGAAGAGTAAGAAAAATTAGATTTTTCTTTAGAATTCAGATATTTATAACTTAAGTGGGACGTAAGCGTCATTTCGGGAGTTATTTCCCTGAATGCCGATTCGAACATTCTTATAATCCATTTCGAGTGATTTTTCGACACGAACCTAATGGTATGATTGTTATAAAGTGTCGTTTTCCTATTGGGCAAATAACTAATGCGAAACTCGAGGACTTCATAACTTTTCCGAATGACTTTTGATTAAATTGTACTTACATGCTAAAATGTATTACTCGACCCTTCTGAATCTATTGGTGAGATTAATTTTTCTCAAATATTGAAAACTAAGAATCCATACTTTTAAATCAACATAAAAATTTAAAATATTTTCTCGAGATACATATTAAGAATTTTCAGGTCATTACACCAAGTATCACTCTATGAGGTGAGTAATGCAAAACCCAAGAAGGTCGATTCCTCTTGGAATCAAGCATCAAGGTAAGTGATGCAAAATCTAGTAAGGCAAGAAGGTCGATTCCTCTTGGATTCAAGCATCACTCTATGAGGTGAATGATGTAAAACTCAAATAAGGCAAGAATATCGATTCTATATGAACCTAGTTTCACTCTAAGGGGAGTGAGGCAAATTTTTATAAAGCAAGGGCTGCTATGGTTCTTCTATTATATATCTAAATCTTGGATTTTTTTGAGATCCAAGTTTGATCTGGGACTTCGGTCGATTATTCTATTATTTATCAAAGTCTCTGATCGTTTTGGGATGTAAGCTTAATCTGGGACTTCGATCGGTTGTTCTATTATTTGTCAAAGTTTTGTCTCATAAAGGAAACCAAGCGTAGTTTGTGATCAATTCTATTATTAAAACATCTACTTATTATGAGAGTGCGGCCAAATACAATATAAAATTTGAAAAAAAGGAAGAAAATAAGTTCGAAGGATCAAGAATATACCAATTCAAAAATCAAAGATGTGCTTACATAGGTCAGAAGTATTTATCGAAGGCGAATCTTAATACATTGATCTTCACATTTAAGAGGGAGATAGGTGGAGGTATAAAATTATCTCTCATTTGAATCGTTCATCTGCACCATCAATATACATCCTGAGGCAGACACGTGGCATCATTTGAAGATGACTCCATCTTATTAAGGAATAATCTCAACTTAAAAAGATTCTTCCCCTTTTTTGTAATTATTAATTTGGATAAGGATAATATGGTCGATTGTAACTTAATTAGGGCTATGATTCTTTTTAGGATTTTTTAATTTAAAGGCTTTGAGGCCATTATAAAAAGGGGAGGGGGAAGAAGGTAGAGGAAGAGGGAAAAAAAGGGAAAAAGACGGAAGGGAGGTGAGGAGGTCATCTAACCATGAGATTTATAGTGGAATGACTCCCCTAACCTGTGGATGTAGGTGTGTTTGCCGAACTACATAAAAATCCTTGTCTTCTCTATTTTTTCATGTTCTTTTTATTATTTTGGGGATTGAATGATGAAATCGTGATCGATGTCGATTAATCAAAAAATCGACCTCCACAGAACACATCTTTCAAAGAAAAAGGAACCGAACAACATAATATATCCATTTTTGCATATAATTTATTTGCACTTTACAATATTTTATCACGTACAAAGCAGCTAGTGTTAATTTTAAATTTATATAGCCCTCCATGTTTTGATGAATATTTTACTATGAATTTTTTTATTGGTTGAAATCCCCAAACCCCCCCCAGAAAAATTTTTTTTTTTGAAAATGCCTTTGTCTTCTTCTCCAAAACTGCCCTCATCTTTAACATCATGGATAAAAAAACATTTGAATCTTATTCTTCAATCAGGTTCTATCTAATATAATATTTCTTAAAAAGTTTTAAAATGGTATTCATGAAAATAGGTAGAATAATGATTTTTTTTTTTTTTTTGAAAACACAATTTCAAGATGTTTTATCCCATGTTTTCCCAATAATAAATGTTCCATCTTGGGCCAATTTTCCACCGTAGGTGGGAAATTTGGTTCTCATGATCCCATGGAACTACCCTCTCCCCACTACATCCAATCCCAAAACAAAAATCATAGTTTTTAAACTCGACTCAACTCGGCTATTCATTGAGTCAAGTCAACAACTTGCTAGTCAAGTTAAGCAAGTCAAATAAATTTATAAATGTTTCGAAACAATATTTTAACATTCTACAATACGTAAACTATTCAATTTTGTTCTCCAAAAGAACTAGTTGAATAACTCGATCAACTTTCTTGGTTGACTCGATCGAGTTTAAGTAGACTTTAATCAAGTTGACTCTACTAGTTGTTCCATCAAATTTTTCACCGAATCATTTCAAAATCCTATTGAGTTAACTCAGCCTTGTTTCGTTTCAAATCTCTATAAGATACTACCTTAGGTGCAATCAAACAGTGGTATCCAATTTCCCATGGAACTCATACATTGGATAGGGATGTAATTTTGGGACAACTTCTAGGGGAGTTGAGAGGATGGAGAATAGGAACGATGGTAATAATATAACTAGTCTCCTGACGCAATAAGGCCAGGAATCGTAGATCTGAACGTCTAGGATATAAAATTGCACTTCTTCATAAAAATATGTATCTCGAGAGAATTATGTATTTCAAAATGTACAGATCTTATCACGTTGAGAGAGTCGATTGAGTCTGCCACGTGAGGATAATCAGACTATCACGACTCATTGGGGGTAGGGCATGTTGGAGGATAAAAAGAGACGTGCTGGGGTGCACAGGATTTACTGTGATTCTCACAATTCCGACGTGGAGATGCATACATAACCACAGATGGTTTTTACTCAAATTGCGAGGAAATACAACTATGGATATGTGCACATCTCACGTCAGACTTGTGAGAATCGCAGTAAATACCATATCATTCCAGCATTTTCTGGATATAATCTAATTTTGGACTCGATCACATACGGCACTCCACCACCTCCCATTTGTTGCTCTAAGTTAAAGGAGCAAAAGCCATGCTTTTGCCAGTATCTGAAGGACCCCAGCCTCAAGGGCTATGTCAACAGTCCAAATACTAGGAAGGTGCTAAAAGCATGTGGTGTGCCCTTCCCCACTTGCTAATCCAACATCTGGAATTCTCCCTACTTATTACTATATATATGGGTAGCGTTCAATGGCTAACTTTTTGGCAAAACATTTTTCAAAACATGAGTTAGAAGTTTTGGAATGGGCTGATTTTTTGTGAGGATTATCTCCCTCGCCAAAAATCAGCCCATTCCAAAACTTCTAACCCATGTTTACAAGTTGAAAAATCGTGGACCGTCCATTTTTTGTAAACTATTTTTGATGGGGTTAGAAGTTTTGGAATGGGCTGATTTTTGGTGATGATGATCTGCTCACCGTAGAGATCATCCTCACCAAAAATCAACCCATTCCAAAACTTCCAACTCATGTTTTGAAAATGTTTTGCCAAAAAGTAAGCCATATATATATATATAGGGTCCGTTCAACACCCTATGCTTTACCCTACACTTTACCCTACGTGTTTACATGGTTTAGAAGTTTTGGAATAGGCTGATTTTTGGTGAGGATGAACTCTATGATAAGGAGATCATCCTCACCAAAAATTAACTCATTCCAAAACTTCTATCCCCATAAAAAATGGTTTACAAAAAATGGACGGTCCACTATTTTTCCAACTTATAAACATAGGGTTAGAAATTTCGGAATTGGCTGATTTTTGATGAGGAGGATCTTCTAAATGTAGATCATCCTCACCAAAAATCAGCCCATTCCAAAACTTCTAATCCATGTAAGACAAAACACGTTTGGTAAAGTCTAGGGTGTTGAACATTTCCCATATATATATATATATATATATGGAGTGAGTTGTAATAAACTCTTGGGAAATGTTCAGCACCAAACATTTTGGCAAAACATTTTTCAAAACATGGGTTAGAAGTTTTGGAATGGGCTGATTTTTGGTGAGGATGATCTCTACAGTGAGGAGATCATCATCACCAAAAATCAGCACATTCCAAAACTTCTAACCCCATCAAAAATTATTTACAAAAAATGGACGGTCCACGATTTTTCAACTTGTAAACATGGGGCTAGAAGTTTTGGAATTGGCTGATTTTTGGTGAGGATGATCTCCTCACTATAAAGATTATCTTCACCAAAAATCAGCCCATTCCAAAAATTCTAAATGTTGGACAAAAATGGTTGGCTAAAATGTTGGCAAAATGTTTGGTGCTGAAAGGGACCCTAAACTCTCTTTCATCCTTTACTTGATGATTTGTATAGGTTGGAGTTGTGGGAGTAGTGGAATAGAATGCATGTTTAGTTATTACTATATATTATTATTATTATTGTTACATAATAAAAGAGGAAGAATCTTTCTCCAATGTTTTTATTTCTTAACTTCAATGATGACTGATGAGAATGGGTTGGATTCCTTTACATTCAAGTTACGATTGATCGCAGAGTAAATATTTCGAGAGATTTATAAAAATCATAGGCTCAATTGCAAACGTACCATTTAAGGATAAAATTTTGTTTTAATTTTGAAAATAGTAAACGATTGATCTTGGAATTAATTTTTTTTACGAATAAGAACATAATATTTAAAATAGCCCTTAATATTTATGATGAAATGTCACATTTTCTGAGAAGGGTATATTTTTAATTTAACTTAATTTTATGTAGAATTTTTTATAATTTAATTATTAAATCAAAATTTTTCATTTTCAACTAAAATATAGGGGAAATCATAAGATAAAATAAAAAATATATTTCAATAAATATTTATCATAAAAAGTAGTAAGTTTTGAAATTTTACCAAAAAAAAAAAAAAAACTTAATTCGCCACTTGAAGTGGCGAAATTTCAAACTATGAAAAAAGAAAACTCCACTTCAAGTGGCTAAATTTCATTTTTATTTTTTGCTTTTCGCCACTACTAAAGGTGTATTTTTAAAAAAAAATCAAATTTAACCACTTCAAGCGACGCAAAAAAGTGAGAATGTTTTTTAAATTTCACCACTTCATTTGGAGAAAATCCTCACCTAACACACCAACAAAGAGAAATTAACATAACAAAGTTGAAAATAGATATTTGATTTCCTACCATGCAACTGTGCCCACCCAACCTAAAATAAATAACAGTACTCGGAGCCTCTATGCCAACATAATTTAAATAAACATGCAACCATTTATTATACCTGGATATCCCTTCATCAACCTACACACAACAGACATCACCCATTAGGTGTAATTTTGACATTTTACCATTTCATCATCTTTTCCATTCTTTCGACATTTCACTTTTCATCTTTTCAAGTCAAATCTTTCTCTTTTCAAGCTTTCAAATTCACTTTGATCTGTCAATTGAAAAATTGTCAAATTTTTATTACAACGGGCTCCCAATAAGTACGCGAAGGCAAATTGCCAAAATTAAAAAAGTTGGTGGAAATTTTAACTAAGTATCAGAAACTTAATTTTTCAAGGTTCTCAAAATTGAAAATGGATTTTTAGAAACGAAAGCCTTTAACATGAGATTCGACACCATATAATTTTTATAGTTTAATTCAAAGTAACGCGAAAGATATTAACTTTTGAAAATTTATCAAAAACATCGAGATTTACGTTTTCTTCTTGAAACAAAAATTCAGATTTTGATCATTTGAGATTTGGATCTTGGAACCATTCTCATTGTTCCGAAATGGGGGATAAAACCTTAATTTCATTAAAAAAGTTGAAGTAAAGGGAAAGTAAAAGTTAAAGAAGACATTTACTTAAATGATTTTAATGAAGTGAAGCGTGAGAAAACATGTATAAGGCATGAGGAAGATAACCCAAAAGTCATAAAACAGTTTTGGTAATGATTTTAATGAAATGAAGGGTAAAAAAAATGTATAAGGCATGAGGAAGATAACCTAAAAGTCATAAAACAGTTTTGATAAGTTACTGTCGGTCTTCAGCAGATGTCGGTGGCACCAACGGCTCTTGTTGACAGCTTTGAACCATTACACGAATTTTTGATTTTTCGATCTATTTTTCGGGTTTCTCTTCTGTTCTTCGAACCCTTCAACCCACCTACGAATTTTAATGTTAAAACATGATAAAAACATATCAAATCTCTATCTCTAATATGAATTGCAAATCAAACAAAGATTTCTACGATTTAAGACAAACAACAAGTTTTATTAAAAACCTAAATGCACATTTCAAAATCTACAATTATTACTAAGAATTGAGAGTCTCCTACTTGGTTGGTGGTTATCGATGGTGATGAGCTTGCACAAAGGTCCAAACGAGACCACAATGAACTTGAAAATTGATGAATTTGGTTGTCAATGGTCGGGTTGTTGTCAAAACCCTCTGTGAAGATGTTATTCTTCCACGACGATGAACAACCCCTCCTCTAAATGGGTGAAAATCCAAGTGGGTAATTTCGAACCCACTTATTGTTTTTGGGTGAGGGATCAAGAGAAAGAAAGGAAAATGAAGATTGAATGAGGTAAAAGCGTAGAGCTCGACAATGCCAACAACTTTTTCTTCTTCATCGACGATTCACACGGGCTTGATCGCGATGGATTTGGATAAGATTGGGTTGAAACCCTAGGCTTGAGAAAAGTATTGATTTGGGTTCTTTAGAGAAGAGAAAAAGAAATGAGATAAAAAGAAAGTTAATTTTTTTATAAAAGGCAGAGGGCAATTTGGCAATTTTAGAAGAACAATCGTAACAAATTCTATAGATTTGATTCTAAGACATTGTATGACTTATAAAACAATTTGAATGACATCTAATGAGTCAAAATCAATTGAAAATAACTATGCAAATATGATCAAACTCATTCACACAAGTACAATTTAATGAATAACTCGATATTTGGAAGAATAGCCAAGATCTAAACAAATAAATGCAATTTTTTTATGAAACTACGTATAATTTGAGGGTAAAAGGGAAGTCATCCAACCTCAGGCTATTCTCTATAGTTCAACGAAGTCTAAGGATCACCTTCGACCGATCACAAAGGTTTTTTTTTTATGAAAATCGAAGTTTCTAGTGTTTACCAGTAATCCTTGACGAGATGAACAACTTTTCTTCTTGCGACAAAGCTTGGATCGTTCTCGCTTAATATAGATCTGAGTTTCAAATCTTGAGAAAAAGTTAGGACTGATATTTTAGTTGAAGATAAGAATAAGAAAAATTAGATTTTTCTTTAGAATTCAGATATTTATAACTTAAGTGGGACGTAAGCATCATTTCGGGAGTTATTTTCCTGAATGCCGATTCGAACATTCTTATAATCCATTTCAGATGATTTTTTTGACAAGAACCTAATGGTATGACTGAATTCCTCAAATTATATTTCTAAAGTGTTATTTTCCTATTGGACAAATAACTAATGTGAAATTCGAGGATTTTATAACTTTTTCGATCGAGTTCTAATTAAATCGTACTTATAGGCTAAAATATATTATTCGACCCTTCTGAATCTATTGGTGAGGTTAATTTTCCTCAAATATTAAAAACTAAGAATCCATACTTTTAAATCAACATAAAAGTTTAAAATATTTCATCGAGATACATATTAAGAATTTTCAGGTCATTACACCAAGTATCACTCTATGAGGTGAGTAATGTAAAACCCAAGAAGGTCGATTCCTCTTGGAATCAAACATCACTCTATACGGTGAGTGATGCAAAATCTAATAAGGCAATAAGGTCGATTCCTCTTGAAATCAAGTATCACTCTATGAGGTGAATAATGTAAAACTCAAACAAGGCAAGAATGTCGATTTTATATGAATCCAATTTCACTCTGAGGGGTGAGGCAAATTTTTATAAAGTAAGGGCGGCTATGGTTCTTCTATTATATATGTCTAAATCTTCGATTATTTTGAGATCCAAGTCCAATCTGGGACTTTGGTCAATTCTTCTATTATTTATCAAAGTTTTTGATCGTTTTGGAATCCAAGCCTGATCTGGGACTTCGGTCGATTCTTCTATTATTTATCAAAGTCTCTAATCGTTTTGGGATGTAAGCTTGATCTGGGACTTCGATCGGTTATTCTATTATTTGTCAAAGTTTTGGCTCATAAAGGAAACCAAACCTAGTTTGTGATCAATTCTATTATTAAAACATCTACTTATTATGAGAGTGCGGCCAAGTTGAATATCAAATTTGAAAAAAAATGAAGAAAATAGGTTCAAGGGATCAAGAATCATACAAATTCAAAAATCAAAGATGGTGCTCACGTAGGTCAGAAGTATTTATCGAAGGTGGATCTCAATACATTGCTTTTCACATTCGAGAGGGGGATATGTGGAGGGATAAAATTATCTCTCATTTGAATTGTTCATCTGCACCATCAACATACATCCCGAGATAGACATGTGGGATCATTTGAAGATGACTCTATCTTATTAAGGAATAATCTCAACTTAAAAGGATTGTTCCCCTTTTATGTAATTATTAATTTGGATAAGGGTAATATGGTCAATTGTAACTTAATTAGGGCTATGACTCTTTTTAGGGTTTTTCTATTTAAAGGCTTTGAGGCCATTATAAAAGGGGGAGGGGGAGGAGAAGGGGAAAGAAGGTAGAAGAAGAGGAAAAAAAAAGGAAAAAAAAGAAAGGAAGGTGAGGAGGTCATCTAACCGTAAGATTTATAGTGAAACGACTCCCCTAACCCATGGATGTAGGTGTGTTTGCCGAACCACATAAAAATCCTTGTCTTCTCTATTTTTCATGTTCGTTTTATTATTTTGTGGATTGAATGATGAAATCGTGATTGATGTCGATTAATCACAAAATCAACCTCTACATAACACATCTTCCAAAGAAAAAGGACCCGAACAACATAATATATCCATTTTTGCATATAATTTATTTGCACTTTACAATATTTTATCACGTACCAAGCAGCTAGTGTTAATTTTAAATTTATATAGCCCTCCACGTTTTGATGAATATTTTACTATGTATTTTTTTATTGGTTGAAATCCACCCCCCCCCCCCAAAAAAAAAAAAAAAATTGAAAATGCCAATTTTCCTGGATACAAAAACATTTAAATATTTTTCTTCAATCAGATTCTATCTAATATAATATTTCTTAAAAAATTTTAAAATGTTATTCATGAAAATAGGTAGAATAATGATTTATTTTATTTTTTTGAAAACACAATTTTAAGACATTTTATCCCATGTTTTCCCTATAAGAAATGTTCCATCTTGGGCCAATTTTCCACCTTAGGTGGGAAATTTGGTTCTCATGATCCCATGGAACTGTTTGGAAATTTTCCAAAATCCTAATGTTACCCTCTCCCAACTACATCCAATCCCAAAATAAAAATCATAGTTTTTAAACTCGACTCAACTCGGCTATTCATTGAGTTAAGTCAACAACTTGCTAGTCAACTTGAGCGAGTCAAATAAATTTATAAATGTTTCAAAGCAATATTTTAACATTCTACAATACGTAAACTATTCAATTTTGTTCTCCAAAAGAACTAGTTGAATAACTCGATCAACTTTCTTGGTTGACTCTCTCTTTCTATTTATATATATTTTTCTTCTTTTTCCTCAATAATTATAAAGTAGAAGAAGATGAAGTTGTCTGTATTGGTAATAGTTTTTGGGTTAGTATTGTTTGTGTTATTTCTGAATACTGATTTCTTATGGCAAAGAGAGAAGAAGTTAGAACAAATCTTAATTTCGAAATTGAATGTAAAAGAAAAATATTACCTAAAAAGAAATGGTTGAGTCGTGCACAAAGCATTGTCCTAAAATGAAATTCGCCCTGCTACGGTACCACAGTCTGTAGGCGTTCATTTTGTAGGATTCAACAACCCACGTATCCAAAAGGGTACTCTAAATTGGAATGTAACTTCGAACTCGATGATATTGTGTGCTCTCACAACGAATAATAAATTACTGATAATTCGAAAATATAAAATAGCAGAGAAAATCAAGTAGTTTAAATCGATTAAACAATTGATATAAATAAAAGAGAAAGTGACTGTTTAGAATAGTCACAAACTGGTTCCGAACAGACACATTGTACTGGTTCAGAATAAACACACGTCTATAATTTTTAAATAAAAACGGGCCTTTGTGCGCACCCACGTGAGGTGTAAATCTGAGAATTTGCACCCCCCCTGCGCGCACGTCGTATGTGCACACACGCATTAAGGTTTTCGGACCGGTGGATCCAAATTCCAATTAGAACCATGGGTTTCCCTCTTGGACCCCCGTGTGCGCGTGTGAGCCCGCCCATTACTTCTATCCACTTTAAAGCTATTAGAAGCACAACTACTTAAGAATTGCAAATCAATTCTTCTTCTAGTCGATGTGGGACTAAAATTACTCATGGTAAAATCAAAACATTCAACTAAACATAAAGCAATAAAGTAAAAAACATAAAGCAAACATAGGAATTAAATACCCTATGGTTAATAGATTGATTTACCATATGGTTGCAATTAAATGAATATTAAAGGATTTTCTAATTCAACCCTCTAAATTCCAACAATCCCCCACATGAATGCAGAAAACTCAAAATAAAAATATATAAAATATATAAAGAGAGAGCACTTTGAACAACCATGTTTCAGTATAGGTGTCTTTTGGACTTGAACCTTACCTAGTATAAGTCTATCAGATTTACAAGTCGATCAGTGGACTTTAAGCCTTGAACTATCAACCTTTAGTGTAAACCTAAACAATAGACTATACACACAGGTTACTTAATCAACTATCAAGTTCTATCGATGGTGTTCATTTTGGCCCTGAACATATCCTGGTATTATGAGTGCTTTAGAGAGCTTAGCCTTAACTCTCATAGAATTGGCCCAATTCTACACTCATTTAGGTGTGCCTATGAGAAGTACCCTGATATACTCCACTTTTACAAGTATAGGCAACATTAAGAATTATAATTCAACATTTCTGTTTTACAGGCAACACTAAACACTTCATAGGAATGGACTTGGAACACTCTGTTCCATTAGTGTTTTCTTTTTAAATTACATTCAACTGGTTTTCCCATTGAACCTATTTTTTGGGATCTCCAATCAATTAGGTTGGGTTTCCATTGAAATAATTTTTAATCAGTAGGCTTTAGGCTCATTCCCCTCGAAGTCGTTGCAACTAACTCTCTAGATAATCCTTTTGTTAGAGGATCCGCTAAATTTTCCTTAGACTTTACAAAGTCAATGGAAATAATTCCATTAGAGAGTAGTTGTTTTACAGAGTTGTGTCTCCGTTGAATATGCCTTGACTTGCCATTATATACATTATTTTTTGCTCTTGCAATGGCAGCTTGGTTGTCACAATGAATAGATATTGCAGATATTGGTTTAGGCCAAATAGGAATGTTAACAAGAAAATTCCTTAGCCACTCAGCTTCTTCACCAGTCTTGTCCATGGAAATAAACTCAGATTCCATGGTGGAACGAGCTATACACGTTTGCTTGATGGATTTTCATGAGATTACTACATCTCCAAGTGTAAAGATATAGCCACTGGTAGATTTCGACTCTTCCGAGTCTGATATCCAATTGGCATCACTGTATCCTTCTAATACGACAGGATACCTATTGTAATGCAGCCTGTAACTCATGGTATACTTTAAGTATTTCATAATCCTCACCAAAGCTTCCCAATGATCATGTCGTGGGTTGTTAGTGTATCTACTTAATCTATTTATTGAATATGCAATATCAGGTCTAGTACAGTTCATAATATATATTAAACAACCAATAACTTGAGAATATTCTAATTGAGAAACACCTTTACCAATATTTTTCATTAACTTACAATTTGAATCAAAAGGTATTTTTGCAGGAATACAATCAAACTGATTATAACGTTTTATAACTTTTCAATATAGTGAGATTGTGATAAACCAAATCCATTATTATTTCTAAAACTTTTTATTCCAAAAATTACATCAGCAGGACCTAAGTCTTTCATGTCAACATTTCTAGACAATAATTTCTTAGTTTGATTTATAACATTTATATTAAATCTAAAAATTAGCATGTCATCTACATATAAGTAAATAATCACATAAGAATCAAAGATAGTTTTATAATAAACACACTTATCAGCTTCATTGATTCTAAATCCATTTGATATCATTATAGTATCAAATTTTTCATGCCACTGTTTTGGAGTTTGTTTTAAACCATATAAGGATTTAATTAATCTACAAACTTTATTTTCATGTCCTTTAATTACAAATCCTTCTGATTGATCCATATATATTTCTTCATCAAGTTCTCCATTTAAAAATGCAGTTTTTACATCCATTTGATGAATTTCTAATTTATAAATAGAAGCTATAACAATAAGAATTCTAATAGAAGTGATCCTAGTAACAGGAGAATAAGTGTCAAAAAAGTCAATGCCTTCTTTTTGCTTATACCCTTTAGCCATTAATCTGGTTTTATACTTATCTATAGTTCTATCAGATTTTAATTTTATTTTAAAAATTCATTTATAACCAATTGTTTTATTACCAGGAGGTAGATTAACTAATTCCCAAGTGTTATTACTCATAATTGAATTTATTTCACTATTTATAGTTTCTTTCCAAAATGGAGCCTCAGGTGTTGAAATTGCATCTTTAAAAGTGTGAGGATCTCCTTCTAAAAGAAAACTAATAAAATCAAGTCCAAATGATGTTGCTATTCTAGCTCTTTTACTTCTCCTAGGTTCTATATCAGATTCTTGTTCTCTAAATTCATTATTAGATAATTCAATGTGAGATCTTCTTAATGATTTTTCAATTTTATCCTTACAAGGATACACATCCTCAAAAAATTCAACATCCCTGGATTCAATTATAGTGTTAGGATTAATATCATTTATATCAGATTTATATACAAGAAATCTATACACACTACTATTAATAGCATATCCAATAAAAATACAATCTATATTTTTAGGACCTAATTTTATTCTTTTAGGTAAAGGGACAGCCACTTTGGTTAAATACCCCCACACTTTTATGTATTTAAAAGTAGGCATTCTACCTTTCCAAAGTTCATAAGGTGATTTTTCAGAATTCTTTAATGGAATTTTATTTAAAATATAACAAGATGTTAAAAGAGTTTCTGCCCATAAATTTAAAGGTACGCCTGAACTAACAAATAAAGAGTTTACCATGTCTTTTAAATTTCTATTTTTCCTCTCTGCTATACCATTTTGTTGGGGAGAATAAGGAGCAGTAGTTTGATGTATTTTCCATTTTCTTGACAAAATATAGTTAGAGGATTAGATTCATATTCTCCTCCTCGATCAGATCTTAAAATTTTAATTTTATTTTCAAGTTGATTTTCAACTTCTAATTTATAAATTTTAAACATTTCCAATACTTCATCTTTACTACTTAAAAGATATATCATACAAAATCTAGTGCAATCGTCAATAAAAGTTATGAAATATTTTTTACCGCCTCTAGATTGAATGTATTTGAGATCACATAAATCAGAATGTATTAATTCTAAAGGTTTTGTACATCTTTCAATATTTTTAAAAGGTTTTTTAGTAAATTTTGATTCAACACAAATTTCACATTTTTTATATACATCAATATGCATTTTAGGAATCATACCACTATTCATTAATTTGATAACTGATTTATTATTAACATGGCCTAATCTAGCATGCCAAATATTAGAATACTCAGAAACATAAGCAAACAAATTAATATTATTAATAGAATCAGAAATTACATTGAGTTTAAATAACCCATCACATAGATAGCCCTTGCCACAAACATTCCATTATTTGTAATTATACATTTATCAGACTCAAACACCATTTTGAAGCCTCTCTTACTTAAAAGAGAACCTGAAACCAGATTTCTTCGAATGTCTGGAACATGAAGCACGTCATTCAGAGTCAGAACTTTGCCAGATGTGAAATTCACATTCACTTGTCCTTTTTCAATCACAGCAGATGTTGAAGCATTTCCCATGAATAATTTTTCATCTCCAACATTGTTGTAAGAGGAAAATATGCCTCTTTCAGAGCATATGTGTTTGGTGGCTCCCGTATCCAACCACCAATCATTGGTATTTCCTACCAGATTCACTTCTGAAATAACCGCTGATAGGTTCTGAGTTTCAGTCACATTGGTTTGTTCATGTTTCTGATGGTGTTGCTGATTTTTCCTTTTGCGACAGTCCTTAGCCCGGTGTCTAGGTTTATTGCAAAAATAGCAATTTCCCTTTATCTTCTGGATATTGACTTTTGGACCATGCAAGTTTTTCTTTACATATTTTTTCTGGAATCCAGGTTTGAACTTTCTAGTGAATTTGGAAGGTTCTTTTTCCACTACATTCGCTTTAGAAATCATAGAGTTTGTTTTACTCTTCTTCTCATTCTTTCGGTTATCCTCTTCAATTATAAGTCTTATCACTAGATCCTCGAGTCCCATTTCCTTTCTTTTATGCTTCAAATTATTTTTGAAGTCTTTCCAAGATGGTGGTAATTTTTCAATTATCGATCCAACTTGGAATCCTTCACTTATACTCATGCTCATGCCTCACATGAATCTCATGAATAAGGATTTGGAGCTCTTCGGATTGTGATACAACTGACTTAGAGTCTACCATCTTAAAATCTAGAAAACACCCAATAAAAAATTTCTTTGTGTCGGCATCTTCTAAAGTATATTTCTTTTCAAGAATTTTCCACAATGTTTTGGTAGACTCAATAGAGGAATACACCTTATAAAGAACAGTACTTAATCCATTTAGGATATAATTCCGGCACATGAAATTGGAATGTTCCCATTTCCGATATTCGGTTCTTTTGATTTGGTCCTCCTCATCATCATCTAAAGAAACTGGTTCTTGAGTGATGATATGAGTCAAATGTAATGTTGTTAAATAAAACAACATTTTCTGTTGTCAGAATTTAAAATTCTTTCCATCGAATTTATCGGGTTTTTCACTGTGCATGGAATTAGAGACTGTCTCCATAGAAATCAGTAAAAAATAAATTTCGTTTTAGATTGTTATTTCTGAATACTGATTTCTTATGGCAAAAAGAGAAGAAGTTAGAACAAATCTTAATTTCGAAATTGAATATAAAAGAAAAATATTACCTAAAAAGAAATGGTTGAGGCGTGCATAAAGCACTGTCCTAAAACGAAATTCGCCCCTGCTACGGTACCACAGTCTGTAGGCGTTCATTCTGCAGGATTCAACAACCCACGTATCCAAAAGGGTACTCTAAATTGGAACATAACTTTGAACTCGACGATGTTGTGTGCTCTCACAACGAATAATAAATTACTGATAATTCAAAAATATAAAATAGCAGAGAAAATCAAGTAGTTTAAATTGATTAAACAATTGATATAAAATAAAAGAGAAAGTGACTGTTTAGTCACAAACTAGTTCCGAACAAACACATTGTGCTGGTTCAGAATAAACACACGCGCACCCACGTGAGGTGTAAATCCGAGAATTTGCACCCCCCTACGCG
The DNA here is from genome assembly GCF_017979445.1 of Akebia trifoliata. Classification (NCBI taxonomy): domain Eukaryota; kingdom Viridiplantae; phylum Streptophyta; class Magnoliopsida; order Ranunculales; family Lardizabalaceae; genus Akebia; species Akebia trifoliata. The sequence goes on along the minus strand of NC_141381.1, from coordinate 12,150,978 downwards.
TACGTCGTATGTGCGCACACACATTAAGGTTTTTAGACCGGTGGATCCAAATTCCAATTAGAACCATGAGTTTCCCTCTTAGACCCCCGTGTGCGCGCGTGAGCCTGCCCATTACTTCTATCCACTTTAAAGCTATTAGAAGCACAACTACTTAAGAATTGCAAATCAATTCTTCTCCTAGTCGATGTGGGACTAAAATTACTCAAGGCAAAATCAAAACATTCAACTAAACATAAAGCAATAAAGTAAAAAAGCAAACATGGGATTTAAATACCCTATGGTTAATAGATTGATTTACCATATGGTTGCAATTAAATGAATATTAAAGGGTTTTCTAATTCAACCCTCTAAATTCCAACAGTTTCTTAGAGAAGCGCCTATGTCCATGGCGGTTACTTGTAATGCCAGCCAGTTGTCCCCTTACGCTGGGTCGATCACAACCAGGGCTCCACCACCTCCTACTTGTTGCTCTAAGTTAAAAGAGGAAAAGCCATGCTTTTGCCAATATCTGAAGGATCCCAGCCTCAAGGGCTATGTCGACAGTCCAAACACTAGGAAGGTGCTAAAAGCTTGTGGTGTGCCCTTCCCCACTTGGTAATCCAACATCTGGAATTGCCCCTACTTATTACTATATATATCTATCGAGTGAGTTGTAATAAACTCCCTTTCCTCCTTTACTTGATGATTGTCAAGGTTGGAGTTGTGGGAGCAGTGGAATAGAATGCATGTTTACTTATTACTATATATTATTATATAATAAAAGAGGAAGAATCTTTCTCCAATGTTTTTATTTCTTTAATTCAATGATGACTGATGAGAATGGGTTGGATTCCTTTACATTCAAGTTACGATTGATTGCAGAGTAAATATTTCGAGAGACTTATGAAAATCATGGGCTAAATTGCAAACATACCATTCAAGGATAAAATTTTGTTTTAATTTCGAAAATAGTAAACGATTTATCTTGGAATTAATTTTTTTTACGATATAAGAACATAATATTTAAAATAGCCCTTAACATTTATATGATTAAACGTCACATTTTCTGAGAAGGGTATATTTTTAATTTAACTTAATTTTATGTAGAATTTTTTATAATTTAATTATTAAATCAAATTTTTTTCATTTTCAACTAAAATAAAGGGGAAATTATAAAATAAAATATAAATATATTTCAATAAATATTTATAATATAAAAAAAAAGTACTAAGTTTTGAAATTTTATCCCAGAAAAAAACAAAAAAAACAAAAAAAAAAAACTTAATTTTCCACTAGAAGTGGCAAAATTTCAAAATTGAAAAAAAAAAAAAATCCACTTCAAGTGGCTAAATTTCATTTTTATTTTTAGCTTTTCATCACTACTAAAGGTGTATTTAAAAAAAAAAAAAATCAAATTTAACCACTTCGAGCGACGCAAAAAAGTGAGAATTGTTTTAAAATTTCACCACTTCATTCGGCGAAAATCCTCCCCTAACACATCAATAGAACTTTCCTTCCCTCCTTCCTCCTCCTACCTCTCCCTTCCATTGACGATAGGAACACACTTCTAACCCTCTCCTTCCTCTTTTTCATTGATCAAGATCTTGATATTGATCTTGATTAGATCTTCATCTTTCTCTACATTAAATCAAGTTTTTGATCTTGATCTCGATGCAAGTTTATCTAGATCTTAGATCAAGATGATGTTGATGATGATAAACGATCATGACCTCGATGATCTATATCTTAGATCAAGATCTTGATCTCAATGATCTAGGTCTTAGATAAAGATCTTGACCAACTTGTATCAAGATCTAGATGATGATAGCCAAATAGATGCTCAAATCAATATCAAGTTGGTTAAGATCTTGATCTCTATGTTCTAGATCTTGATCTCGATGACCTAAACTAAGATATTGATCAAATTTCTCTCCCCATTCTAATAGCAATAGCATGAAGTGATTCCGGTACACCAACTCAACCGCTATTCTTGTACTTGCGCCAAACCAACCTAGCAAACGGAGGTGATGTTCTAGTAACAAGATTTAATAAAAATTAATAATGTATATTGATTATAATTATATAATTTTTTAATAGTCAATTTTATTAATAATGCAAATTGATTAATCATTTCTTTTATGAGTATAATTTCAATTACAATCTTTTAGAGATTGAAACATTAGTGGTCTACGAGAGGCCTTTAGTACTACTGTTGGTTTTGAGTACTACTAATGCATCAGATGGCAATATCACAACACATGCTTGTGTTATGCCTCTGTTGAGAGATTTTGACTACAGACGTGCACGTTTCACCTTCTATTTGGAAAGATGTCGATCACTTTAGATAATACTATTCATTATTTAGGATTTAAAATCAACGGGTACCCTATTGTTGTGCTACATATTGTGGCGCCCCGCCGAACGCTAACACAAATCCCCATGTCAGATCTCGAGGTACTAAGTGACACCTCGAAATTTCGGCATGGTCTCCTCTGTTTATGTTAGCATTCCAAGGCGTTTAATCAGCATCTGATAAACGACATACAATCCTGCATACAGATACAAAATATAATACTAGCGGAAGCCTATATAAGTCTAATAACGTACGAAAGATCAGAGTGCGGAAGAATAACCACGATACAGGATTATACAAAATTTCTCACTCTAACAGAAATCCTAACACTCAGAACAACATGTATAATACTCTCGGAGAAATCGACACCACTAGAGGTAATAACCCCAATACTCACCAAGTGACGAACTCTGGCTGTCTATCTGACCCACCAGATGATTCTCACTCGTGCTCTATATCTGCCTTGCCAAACTTCGGATCTGAAACTAAAAAAATGGAGAAAGAAAGGGTGAGTAACAATGGTTACCCAGTAGGGAAACAAACAATTTCTGCCAATAACCCCTCCTAACATGAACGAATAAGCATACTAAATCATTTTAAAATCTGTAAAATTTTATAAAAGAACTACGATTAACTGGTACATATAGCCAGGAATGAGCAACTAAACATTTTAAAACTCACATTACATCGATCATCATTACTCACTATAACATTCTCTTTTTATACAAATCTAATTGATCAAATGAAAACATTAAACATGGATTTCATTTTATATATCAAAATAAGCAACAGATACATAATACACAATGGTGGAGTATTGGAATTAGAGTGCTGGGATTCACGACTGGATCGCTCCCAGTCGGGACATGATGTTACAATTTCTCTCTGGCTTTTAGTTCCTGATTTTGTGGCCGGTCGCTGCACTTACCACGCTTGGTTGACCATTTATCCGGCTTAGGCTGGTCGTTTGACGTGACCGTAAGCAATGGGTCTCTTTTCAATGTGTCAGAACGTTTGACTACTATAGATTGTTAGTGATCACTGACCAATCATATTCGTCTATGCCTATCAGGCGTACATGTGATTCCCAAATATGCAAACCATTCGTATACGACCACCTTTACATTACAAGTTCACTGGTAAAGATAGAGAGGAACAAACCCGGATTCTAGTTGTGACTCCACTCTCATACGCGTCCCATACCACGTATAGCTTGGTGGTCCCTACCGTACATCCCAGGATAGTACACCACTCCGGATGATATGACCCACTATCCCTTCAGGCATTCACAAACTCTTTAACAGCTCACAAAATAACTACATATGTATATTATTTTCATTTGAAAATAAAAGAGAAATTAACAATACAAGGTTGAGAATAGATATCCAGTTTCCTACTATGCAAGTGTGGCCACCCGGCCTAAAATAAATAACATAACGGAGCGCCTCGCGCTAACAGAAATTTAAATAAACATGCAACCACTACAACAAATATGGCAATTAGGAACGGTTTATTACCGTTCCTAAGCCACTATGAAACGGCTTGCAGACCGTCTTTAATCGAGGCGTCGTTAATGAGGTTAAACGGCTAAAAGCCGTTCTATGTTTCATGATTTGGAACGGTTAAAAACCGTTCCAGATCTCGGAATTTGGAACGGCTTAAAACCCTTCCTAATCTGCGTCCTTATATACTAGAGCACAATAGCCCAAAAAGATTTAAGACATCGGATTTTATAGAACTGATGTCCTACGTCTGAGACTTTAGAAATGGGTTATAAACCGATATCTAAAATTGTTATAAATTGATATCTAAAATAAATTTTTTTTTTTTTTTGCTACTTGCCTATTACCCACGGTTAGAATAGATCGAAATAGAGAACATCGAGGTTCTCTATCACATTAATTTATACACAAAAAGAGTTGTAATGAGTCATAATTTACAAATCCAAACCAATTATGCTTAAACCATCATCCCATTCGACAACAAGGAAAATGCAGTCCCCAACCACAAGAAGCAACAAAGTAGTAGTTCAGAAAAAAGGGTCCCTCTTACTCTTCCTCTTCGAGACAATAATAAAGAAAAAAGGTTTCAAGATGGGAAATCTACATCTATTAATAAAAACAGGATCTTGAAGCCATCTTCACTTCATCTATGTATTCAAGTTAACGAACCAGATTCAACTTTGGGTTTGAAGCTTTGGGATCCTTTAGACCCTGAGAAAAATGTGTGGGATTACTCTGATTCTCCTTCATTCACCTATGAAACATAAGAGACACAACTCAACTAATACTCACACATATCCCCAAGATGAAATCTATTACTGATATAGGCATACAGCAAATAAAGAACAAAAACAATCCATCTAAGAAAATTACATATGAGTACAAAAACAACACAAGAATGCTAAAAAACATGAGAGACACAACTCAACTATATAGATTAGAGACGCAAACAAAGCACTGATTTAAAAACAAAACCAAAAACAATATAGATTACAACACCAAAAACAAAAACAAAACTGCAAAAAATAGAGGGGAAATGTTGTTCATAGTCTGAAAGAAACTTGATAGACAACAATATGACCAAGTCATACTCAACAACCTGTCCTTCTGAGTGGAGTGTTGTTCTACATATTCCAAGCTGAAATGCACTACCGATTCAACGGTACTTCATCACTCGGAGATATAATTTGAATAATGAGATCATCTCAGCCAACAATATGACCAAGAAAACTCGAACCTAATTGTTTTTATCTCACTCAAATACACGGTATCTTAACATTTGGGCCACACCCAAATCGTCAAAATGGCAAGTTAAGGTACATGATTGCAAGTAATTGATCAGCTATACATCACTAATAACTAATCCTATAAGACCAACTTAGAATTTCTTATAACCTGATTATATACATAGTATTAATTCATTTATCATACATATACATCCCACCAATACAATTTTCATAAAGCATAACCATCATCATAAAAAAGAGAAGAAATAAACAACAAGAAAACAAATAAATCCATATCTAAATATATAATCATAAACAATCTGCATGTAGTGACTGTGCTGACGAGGAGGTGTGCACAGAAACATCGATGCTTTTCCTAATGATATGAGAGAAAAATCTTTGGTTCTATGCACACCTCCACGTGAGCATAAAGTCTAACTCAGTGTCCCGCACAGTCACCCAGAGAATAAACAAATGAAACAGTCCATGAAACACTAAATTAAGGCATTACATAGCCTACTATATCTGCTTGAGAGTCGCCTTCCAATAGAAAATGAACATTATGGTTGTGAAGTAAATTTAAGCAAAGATTTATAGCAATTGGTAAATGCCTCGACTTACTGTGCTGATTGCGATTGACCAATATTAGACAAAAGTGATTGCTGTAAGGCCAAAACTTGCTGCAGAAAATTATAAAATAAAAGTCAAAATAAAAATAAAAAACAATGGAGAACAAGCATGTACCAACTAGCTATAGTAATCTAAATCACGAAAAATAATCGAGGAATACGATGTCCCTCTTCAACACTGGCAATCTTAAAAAGTCAATTTCAATAGTAACCACCTCCTGTTTCACTATTGACATCCCACATGCTCATTATTCTCAATAAGCATGTTAAAGTTGCATTGATTTCCTGTTAAGGGGTGAAGATGGATCAAGAACTCAAGAGTTCAAGTATTGACTAATGTTTATGATCCCAAAAGGCCAAATATGTAGAACAAGGATAGATATTTTGCCTCTAAGGCTAAAACATCGAACTCATATTCATAAGTTAATTCCATGTAATAGGCATTGAATTTGATATAAGGAAAGCTTGATTCTGTGTGACTGCATTATTTTGCGGCAAGAGCATTTTTTCCCCAACAAAATAGTAATGAACATGGACTAAGAAACTTACCTTCTTTTCTTGCTGTGGCTATTCAGGGCCCAAATGTTCTCATCGATATCAAAAAGTGTTAAACCACTCATACTGTTTTTATTTTTTATTTTTTTATTATAAGAAACTCTCATTACTAACCTCACTATTAATACTTCTGTATGTGAGAATGAGAAAAAAGAGGAAGAAAACCAATACCTGTTAGCACTTTAATACTCTTTGGATCATCCTTTTCCCTCCTCCTTTATCCGGGCTTGGGACCGGCAGTGTAAAATATTAATTTTACAATGGCGGAATTAAAAAGGGATTAGTTGACACAAAAACATAGTCAGTTATTAGTTAAACAATATAACTAAAAAAGTAAAAGTACTTTGTTGATAAAGAACCTTGTAGTGAGAAGAAACATTACTAGTAGTAGTAAAACTTTAGAGGGGTTATCCAAATACAACTAGTAGTACCACTTAGTATCTAGACATATGCCAAAAGAAGGATAACCAGTTCACATTGCAAGTAGTACATAAAACCCACACAAACAAAACTATTGCGAGATAACCCTAATAAAACTTTTCGGCCACACGGTAAATCCACCTATTCCAACTTCTCCTAGAGTCCCTGCAAAACTGGTTTGTTGGGTAAGAGGGGTGTTTGCTATATGAATGATGTCAATAAGAACCTTAACGTCGTCTTCACCCAGAGGATGCCCATGTACAGTAGAAGGGGTAGTATCCATAATCGTTTTTCCAACTGCAACAACATTTCTTCCCCAATCCAATAGTTCGTATGACATTTCTTTTGTAGAAAATCGTGGTTGTGCAATTGAATACGAATCAACTGTGTGTGTGTGTGTGTGTGTGTGTGTATGTGCATCCATCTCAGTATTGCCAAGGACCCAGACATGATTCAAGAACTGCTTACTTGTCCCCATGTATGCATCCATATCTGAGCACCTCTTTTTGCTATTGTCTTTTATTTTTCGAAAATCATTTCATTCCAGCATTGTAATACAAGTGACCAACAATTACGATCAAATTTAGGGCAATGCAGATCTGAAGACTTGGTATGTTTCAAGAGTGGATAGAACGGCCAACAACGATGATGATCCCAAGATGTGTATGTTCAGGGTATAGAGTAAATTCTATTTACCACATATTATGCACAGAGAGCATGAAATAAATGGTAAAAATTAGTGGTTCCATGCTACCTAGAGCAAGAACTAAACAGAGTAAAATAGATTAGACCCTGATTTCAGTTCAAACTACAAGAAATTTGAAACACTAAATAATACACTTTTATTTTTATTTTTTTTCTAAAATGATCACTTAAATAGTAGAAAGTAATTAAAATTATAAGACAGAGAAGGATAAGAAAAATGAAACCAGGTGATGTGATGACTATGGAAGGCAGGGTCGAATTAGAAACCGTTGAAGACGATGTTCCTAAGATCGCTCGCTCTCTCTTTGAGACATATCTCCCTGGTATCAAAGATTCTGTTTTCTGATTTGAAGAGCAATAGTTGGGACGAATTCGTGGTGAAGGATTGCCTGTTGAGAAGGAGAATGATTTTCCAACTTGAATCGCTTCATTGGAGCTTGTCTTACAAGCTTCTTCTCATCTTCATCTTCATTAGAAGCAGTTGAGTAAGCATTGTATAGAAGATCCATAGCCAAAAAGTGGGGAAGTCTCTAAAAAGGAAGAAAATTCCTTTAAATTAAAGGTTATTAAGTTGCATTTAACTTATGTCTGAAAAGACAAAATCACCCATAAACTAGTGATTTGGTCATTGCTCAGCACAAGCATTCAACAATGAATTGACTTAGATTTTAAATAGAATTAAAATTTTTGTTTATCATTTAATTTGTACATGTGAAATGAAATCACTCCTCAACTAGTGAATTGGTTTTGTCTCAGCAATGAAATAATTTAAAGTGTTGAAATCGATTATCATAATGTGCTTGTCTCATTGAATAAATTAGTTTCCGGGCTAGTTAAAAATATAAACAAAAGAAGAAGAAGAAAAAATCCCAAAAAATCATCTAAACTAAATTGATATACAACTAAAACTTGAATATGTTGCCAAAGGACCAGGAGTAAGTAATGGTGATTGGCAATTGATAGGTCACCCTCAATCTTCCCACCTAAAAGTTACTTGAAACTTAAATGACATCTTACCTTCTATTGCCACCATAGTCTCCACCTCCTATTGTTTTATAAGTTTGCCCATAGTCGGATTCAATTGATACACCAAGAAACCTTCTTCCTGTAAAATGGGAATAAAAATACATCTTATTTTGTTCGCATAGTAACATAGTTCGGATTCGGTAAATATTATCAAATTAGATCCTTATTGGAACCCAAATATTGATCTAGATTCGAAATTATCGAATCAAAACTGATCCGATTTCAGGTCTGATCTGATCCATTAACAGCCTTAAGAGTTGAGACACAAATTGCATAAAACATGGATATGGTTTGATGTGCTTACCAAGGTTGAGTTGCAGATTTGCAGTAGCCATACCACAAGACAAGAGCAACATCACTACCACAAAAATGGTGACCAACATAATATTGAAATGAAACAGGATCAGGTAAGATGTCACGTTTACTATAAAATTAAATTCCAAAGGATCAGGAGTAAGTAATGGTGATTGGCAATTGATAGGTCACCCTCAATCTTCCCACCTAAAAGTTACTTGAAACTTAAATAATTGAATCGATGCTACCATATTAGACATCCAAACAGACACTAAACAAATAACATTTGACAAAAACAAAATTTGGATCAAATAAATAAAAATTAAAGATGGGAATGAGATACAGGAACATTTGCCTCAGGATACACAAGAAAAAGATTATGATTCTACGCATCCTATGGTAAATGATCTAAGTTTTCTACTTCCTACTTTAGATGAGGTCCTCAACAGATGATGTAACATACACTTTGATTAAAAAAAGCTTTTAGATCTTCACTCCTAGTACATTAAACCATATACTATACCAATAAAATCACATAATTTGTTCAATAAATTGAAATATTTACATAATAATAATATATTTATTTCAAAAAAATCCAAAATTGGATGGTTGGGTCTAAAAATATCCAAAATATTTACATACTATATCAAAGAAAGCATCAAATGACATAAAGGTAGAAAAACATCAGTGAAACAATATAATTTGGTTGGGTCTCTAAGGACTAAGAAGCTTGTTTCTCCTTAACAATATAGTGCAGATGATGAAAATGCTTTATAATTATTATTTTGGCAAGATTCCACAAGGTTGAAATTTATAAAACCAGAATTAAACTTCAAATCAACGTTACATAGCTTATAACCTATATTGATTTGGAGATATGAAGATAGTTCCTCCAAATCAATATAGATTATCAATGTAATAGTATTTCCAGTTAACCATATTTACTTGAAAAAATTCATGAAATTATATACATAGCAAGGCGAAAAATCCAAGATTTCACAAACAAGAGAAACATCATCGACGTAAAATGAAATCAAATCACATCAAACCAACAAATATAAAAGAAAAAAATAATTATTATAAAACCTTAGTAAAGATTCCAACACCACAATCCATGGAAACTTTAGCCAAGAACAGATCATCAGCCAACAATCGCTCCTTAAATCCCCCAAACTAAAGCTACCATGGAAACACTGCAGACTTCTCCAATTCGAAGTAACGATACACAATTGATCCAGGAATCCTGTCAGATTCAATCGTTGAAGCAAGATCTGACTGTAAACTATCCAAAGATCTCCCTATTTCAAGAAAAGAGGGATTAGAGAGAGTACCTAGTCCGAGAGATCGATTGAGTGAGCGATTGAGCAAGAGAGAGATGAGATCGAGTGAGAGCAACTGAGATCAAGCGAGCGACTGAGCGAGAGAGAGATGAGATCAAGGGAGAGCGACTGAGAGAGAGAGAGAGAGACGATCGAGAGAGTGACTGAACGAGAGAGAGATGAGATCGAGGGAGAGCGACTGAGATCTAGAGAGAGCGACAATCGAGAGATCGACTTAGATCGAGTGAGAGAGACGAGAGAACTACTGACACCGAGAGAGAGAGAGAGAGAGGACTTTCGTTCCATCTAAAGAGACGGATATCGGGTCGGATAAAACGGTTTTTAAAAATAAAACGGTTTAATACCGTTTTTTAATAAAAACGGCTTAATTCCGTTTTACCCTTGTGTCCTAATTTTACATTTTTTTGTAGTGAACCAACAATATTATCCCTGGATATCTGTTCACCAACCTGCACACAACACAACAACGTAAAATGCAGACATCACCCATCGGGTGTGACTCTGACATTTTACCGTTTCATACCCTTTTTCCCTTTTTTCGATTTTTACAATTTTCAATCTCTTCAATAAAATATCCATTTTCTGATATTCATCAACTCAAAATGAGTTCATTGAATATTAAATCACATTTTCCAACTATAGAATTTATTTCTATCAATAATATTGAAAAAGAATAGAATTTTTATATCAAAACGGGATCCGAAGAGTGCACAAGACCCAATTTATGGAAATAACCCGTTATAATACTCTACCCACGTATAATTTGTTAAAAATACAATTAAACATATCAAACATACAATTTCTGGCGTGAATTTTGAAATAAACAAAGAATTCTATATTTCGGAAATACATCCAAATTTTTCCAATAAAATCCTAAATGCAATTTTCACAATCTATGATTACTAATAGAAATTGAGATTTCCTTACAATCACTAGGCGAGATGATTGAAGCGTGTGCGCGAAAATCGAGACGATTGGCGCGGAAATCGAGATGGACCGAACTTCGAAGTGGCTAATTTTCGAAACTGGCCTGGTGATTTCGAAGATCTCGATGTGCTCGTCTCTTCTCCCTTCTACGGCGAAAGACGGTTTGACCCCGAAATCGATGAAAACCGAGGTCAAAGATACAAAATCTCTGTATAAAAATACGGCTGATTTTTTACTATACGGGGTGAAAAAGACGAGAAAATGGAAGGAATTTGGTTGGGTTATATAGAGAATGAGGTTGCGGACATTTCTCCCTTCTGCGTCGGAAGACGGTTTGACCTCGAAACGGACGAAATCCGAGGTCAAAATTTCAAAGTTTCCGTATCCAAATACGGCTGATTTTTGACGATATTGGATGAAATAGAAAGTGAAATGAAGAAAGGTTGGGTGGGTTTTTTAGAGAACGCAGCTGCAGATCTTTTTCCCTTCTGCGGCGATTGTCGACGGCGAACCGTTTGCGAAGGATCTGAGGTAGAACATCGGTGGAAAAAAAAAAACAAATTTTTTTTTTCGCACAACTGTATTGACGAGTTGGGGAAGATGACATAAAAAAAATTTAAATATTATTTATATTAAATTTGGGACGAATTCGGTATTTTATCAATTGTTTTGATCGACGATAACTTGATCATCCGGACTCCAAAACTGACGAATGAATACTCTATTTCGCCTAATTTTTCGTTCCGGATCTAATGGTGTAGTCAATTTCTAAAAATTTTATCTCTAACAAAAATTTACATTTTTGGCCTGAGGTGACCCCTAAACTTGATGTCGTTTTCGTTTTTGGTGATAATTTGACTTCCTGATCTCCAAAAATGACAAATAAATAGTATATGTTGAATAATTTTTCGTTATGAACCCAATGGTATGATCGAATTTTAAAAATTATTCCTCTAACAAAAAGTCACTGTTTTAGCCTGGTCCGACCCGGTAATCGAGGATTTTGCAACTTTTATATTCGAACTCGCATTTAAGCATTCTTATAGGCTAAAGTATATTTTTCGATCATTTTAAATCCAATGATAGGGTCAAATTCCGTTAAAAATGATCAGAACAAGGTCCTACAGTTTTACCCTAAGTCCCACTTTCAAGATTTTCTTAAAATTCCACTATTTATTTTTTTCTCGAGATACGAATTAAAAATTCGGGGTTTTACACATATAATGAGAGAGGATTGTTCCAATTTGATCCTTGAGTGTCTTGGAAGTCTACATCCTATTGAGGGATACTTTCATGTCAATACTATTAGCTTTATTTGCTACGTAATACATATGGATATTACCATATAGACAGATGTCCATGGATGAGTTAAATTTTAATTATTTTTTATTATTAAATTATTTGTATTATATATAAGGACGGGTTATTACGACCCCTTTGCGACACACCATTTTGTCTTATATGGGCAAAACTGTTTGGAATGGGCTGATTTTTTGTGAGGATGATGTCTATGGTGAGGAGATCATCCTTGCCAAAAATCAGCTCATTATGAAACTTCTAGCCCCATGTTTACAAGTTGAAACATTTTAGACTGTCCAATTTTTGTAAATCAATTTTGATGGGGTTAGAAGTTTTGGAATGGGATGATTTTTTGCCAGGATGATCCCCTCATCACAGAGATCATCCCCACAAACAATCAGCCCATTCCAAACATTTTTTCCCATATAAGACAAAATGGTGTGTCGTGTCGCAAAAGGGGTCGTAATAACGCCATCCATATATATATATATATTTGATTTATCTTAGAGTTCTACTTTCTATTAGCATTGTGTAGAACAACATTATTTCTAGATGCATCAGATAGTACTATTGATATCATTTTATTTCATTTTCTTAGCTAGTCATTATTCGTTTGCAAAATAAAATTGATATTATTATAAATTATCAAATCATCGTTTGCAAAAAACACCTAATCATTTTTATATTGAAGTTCTCATCAAATAACCTATTGTCATTTTTTACATATATGAAGATCAATAATTTGTAATAAAATAAAAAATAGACAAAAATTTGTTTACGAGTTTGTTGCACAATTTGAGAATTACGCTCCCAAGATCTAGCGAAGCGATCCATTATTTTTAAACGTAGATATTACATGAGAACCTCTTACAGATATACAAAATTAAACACCTAAATATTAAAAAATTATAATTATATTTAAATTGAATTTCTACATATTGATCAATTATATCCAATATATCTGCAACGACTATAATGTGATGGTCGCACATCTTAAACATTGATATTCTTTTTATTAACCTTTAGATGATTAAGTCGGCGTGGAGTCATTATCAATAAACTTTTTTTTTTATCATTGTAGAGGATTTTGTAACTCATATGAAATTGGAGTATCTTTCATATAAGTTGTGTGGACACACGATTTATTCAATTTTGATTATATCATCCACTTTGAGGGATTTTGGAATCACCACCATTCATATTTGAAATGGGTGTGAATGGTCACCCGGATTACATTTTTTTGAAAAATATGTTAATTTTGGCATTTTGGTGACACTCACACGGATATGGTTCATTTGGTCTAACTTTTGATTTTAGGTAAGGGGGCTCATTTTATGGAGTAGGAAAGGTGTTAGGCATCCTACTCCATCCACCATGGTGGTAACCTCGGATTCGGACTATTTTTTAAAATAAAAAAAATGAAAGAAAATCAAAAAATCTGATATCTGTTATCAAGTATGAGGGACTTTGATATTGATTCAAACCATTGAGGACACTCTTATTTAAAAAAGGGTCATTTTGATGGATCAAGTCATTGGTGGTGTATGTGTAGGTGTAGAGAGAGGGAGAAGTAGAAGAGGGAAGTGGGGAAGAGAGAAGGGGGTGATTCTTATCCAAAGCCCACCTTGTTCTTATTGACCTTCTTTGACTTTCTTGACTTGCTTGAAAGAGTTGAGAGTTGAGAGAAAATTAAGAGTTGAGTATTGAGGGTTGAGAGTTAAGGTGAGTTTAGAGTTGATGTAAGTTGAGAGGAGATAATTTTTTTAGATGAAACTTTTTTCAAATTTTCATTAGGTAGTGAGAATTGAGAATGAGGGGAGTTTTATAGAGTTTGGGAGTTATTTTTAGAAGTAAAATAAGGTGAAATATTGGGAGAGTAGAGAATGGCATGAGTTTTGAGGGTGGGGGAGGGTATAAAATTAGGAGTTGGGAGAGGTGTAGTTATGTAATAGAGGTAAATAGGTTGTGTTTTGATCCAAATGATTTGGATTTTACCCACAAACCATTTGGGTGGACTGTTTGGTGAGGTGAGATGATGGGTGTTTAAGATGGTGAAATTAATTGAGTGGTATTTTGTTTAAGAGAATGGAGGGTGTAAGAGGGTGAGGGAGATGGTGACATGTGGCAAGATGTGTGGAGATTAGAGGTTTAAATTTAATTGATGGGAGATAATGAGTATTTGATTTGAGAAGATGAGTGTAGGTTTATGTTGTATAGATGAGTTTGCAAGTAATGATAAGAGTAGATTAGAGGAAGGTGATGGTTGGTTAGTAGGGAGTGATGATAGTAGGTTAGGGGGTGTGGGTTGATGTGATTATTTTAGAGAAAAAGTAATGGGATAGTTAATTTTTTAGAGAAGAAGATGGGAGTTGGTGGTTTGATGAGGGAGGTGAGATGAGGTGATGACATGTGTCATTTTTTATGAAAAAGTGACGATTGATTTGATGTGGGTAGTGGTTTGTGGGTTAGGGTTAATGGGTTGGATATGGATAAGGGCCTAGGAGTATTGGGCTTGGATTTGAAGAAGGGTTTTGGATTTTAGGAATTGGTACGAGTCATTTTGGATTACGTTTTCATGGGTGGGTATGTTTTAGGTGATATAGGATCAAATTTAGATTAGGGGTTAAGGTTAGAAACACATTTTGTGTGTATTGAGGGTTCGTGGGCTTTAGATGGCCTTATGGTATTTTTGGTTTTGGAGATGGAGCGGTGAAGGTTGTGGAAAGTAGTGAGTATCCCAAGTCTCTTTTTAATTTTATTCATTTTTTTGAGGTTTTTTTTTTAAATTATTTGATTGATCAAAATGTCACGTGTTGGCAAATCGAGTTTTTTAGGCTCGTTGGTGAATTTTATTGAAAATCAGGTATTTTTTGTTTTGAGAGCGGAGTGGTGAAGGAGGGGGTGCGCCAATTCTTTCGATCAAAATGTCATATTTAAGTGATTCGGGCTTTTGAGGCCCGTTGGCCAATTTTATTGAAAGTTTGTTATTTTTGAGTCCTTTCAAGTGGGGGTCTGTTCAAATTGGGGTGTCTACAAATTGTATAACACTATATATATATATATTTCAATAGTGAATTCTCAAGAATTAAATTGATACTTATCGTATCTTTTAATATTACATGTTTTTATTGCATGTTGGCATAAAATAAATGTTTAGGCCCATTTTTCACATGTACAATATCTACAACTAATTTCAATTACGTGCGTTCTTAATTTTGTGTGATTATAAACCTCAAATCTCATATCATTAATAGTTAAGAGTTCACAACTAATTATTTTTTGAATTTTATTTTTCATCTTAGCACTAATTGAGAATCTCAAGTAAGACTCTCTAATTTATGTCTATTATATAATTCAATTATTTTACATCTAATTTCTTCTAATAATCCAACTATTTTAATCTTTATCTATTAAGACTCTTTAATTTATGTCTATTATATAATGCAATTATTTTACATCTAATTTCTTCTAATAATCCAATTATTTTAATATTTATCTATTGGTTTCATACGCAATTTCATTAATCATGAATTAAAACTTTTATTTACATTTCATGTCATTATATTCTAAAATGAGGAATAGAAGAATAACTTACTTCCCAATATATTAATGCATGTGTTAAATTTTCCTCTGATATAATCCAATTACATCATTCGATATTTTCTCTATTAATTAATGTAGATATGTTGGTTTTGAAACCTTTTAGAAGGCTTGAGCTAATCTATATGAGTTTAAGAGTTGTCATTATTCAATTAAAGTGTGAATGAAGACTATAAACATATTTTAAAATCTATTTTTTGACTTATAGTGACTCATATATCCAAATGATAAGGGGAAATGGTCTACTTAGAAATCTAAGGTAAGGGGGTTTGGTTGAGGAATAAAGAAGGTGTTAGGTACCTTGTCGCTCCCATCATAAGATGATTACCAGTATATGACCATAGGTGAAGATTAAAATTTTTTTTTTAATTTTTGAAAATAAATAGAATTATAGAAAAAATTAAGAGGTAAAACAACTATAGTCTAGTTTTAGAAAACTAATATTTGAGTTAATGAGCAAGCTAAAATAAAAATGTTGCTTACTGGAATTTTTTGTAAGCCTAGGATTTTGATGGAAACCCATAAGAATTTCACTTTCTTAGATCTCAAAGCTTTTTTAAGAGGTTATGTACTCATTTGGATCCATCTTTTTGTTGGTTTAGCCTTTAGGAGGTATCCATGAATTGAACACCACCATGAAAAAATTAAGGACTTTATGCATGAGTTGTGTATTTTGTGGGACTGTTTTTTATTATCTTAGATAGGTGTAGATATAGGTAAATCCCCACCTTTGACCTATAACCATTTTAGAGATAATATAGTGATGTATGTACATGGAGTGTATGCATGTAATGGACTTAGAAAAAGAAGATTACTTTTAAAGAAGGATTACTCTTTAGCTCTTGAGTCATTAAGAAAGAAAATAAGAAAGTGCTTATTCTAGGAATTTAAATTTGCAAAGAAAGTAAATAAAATAAAGAATATCTACATTAAGAATTAAAAACTTATAAGAAAAGTAAATAACAAAAAATAATTATTCTAATGATCTTGAGAGCTTCTTGAGGGCTTATAGGAGGAGATTACTTCTAAGAGATTTTCCTTTTTACCTCTATGCATCAAACTAAGATCTATATTGCTAAAACAAAGAAGGCTTAAAAGCAAATTCATTGCTAAAACAATAAATTTAAAAATTCATTTTTATAGTATTCATTTACACCTTGACTCTTTGAATGATGGTGGCTCCTAAACCCACATAGATGAGATCAAAATCATTTGAATATCGCCTATCTACATAGCTTACTTCAACATTATTCATATTGTAATACTAGGGATCAAGCCAAACATTGGATTGGATTTTAATAATGTCTATATCACATGGTTTTCAAAAATTACCACCTATTACCAACCTCTCGTCTTTTAATGATATAAAAGTAATGATTTTAAATTTAATTTTTATGAACAATTTTACAAGATTTTATAATATTTAAAAATTCATTGAGTAATAATATTAATTTCTGTAGTAGTTGTCATAAACATATGTGGTAATCACAATGTGAAAAATCCCAAATTTGACAATTTTGGACAGTCAAATATCATAAAGTTCAACGGACCAAGAGATCGAATTGGCGTCAAATTTTTTCATTGTCAATTGATGGGAGAAATTCGACAGTTCTAAGTCGTCAAATATGAGAACATGAAGAATTTAAACCGTCAAAATTCAGTTTCTAAAATTCATGAGCCTTGGCTCATCAATTTTTTCTATTTTATTTTTCAATTTTCACGTAGTGAGTTATGATTCTTTTAGGAATATCGTTAAGAAATATATAAAATATTTTTTGCAAGTACTAATCCAAATTGGCAATATCTGATTGCTATTTTTTTTAATTAAAAAACTCAGCTCAATTTAATTGAGTTAATTCAAATGACTTAAATTTTAAAATCATTAAAAATTAAAATTTTTAATATTTAAACTCTAAGTTATGAAATGTGCTTTTATGTACATTTATGGTCGAGTTTCAAACTTGTGGAGTAAATTCCGACAAGTTTGTAGGTGTTTGGTGAATTATTATGAAGACAAATAACATCACCGAAATTATATGATGTGTTGAAACTGGGTCCCACTGTACCATTTGACAGTCAAGGAGATATAATCTTTCAAATAGTAGAGCTGCTATGGTTTGAAGAAGTATTTCCTTAAAATCTATAGGGAAAACAATGGGAAATTAATGGAAGTGGTTCATGATAAGACCCCATTTTCTCTTGTAAATGAGGTGATGTTGATAGACCACTTACCATTTCATCTATTCAAAGACATTCATCAATCAATCCATTTATTCTTAGAAAAAATACATCAATAATAAAAGAAAGAGATCCGTTATTGGTAGAATACCCTGTCATTGTCTCTATTTTTAATTTTTTTTACTCATTGGATGCCCAAACATAAAATTTGGTCACTTTCCTCAAATAGTATTGAGGATCCAATTTTCAAATCCATCTCAAGATCAAACATGGGTTGATGAATTCTTTTGAAATTTTTTGTATTTGCCTCTCTCTAATGGTTATCCTACATCATGTGTACGTCTGTGTTTCTTCTGATGATCACCACGAGGATGATTCTTAGAAGTATTATTATTATTTTTCTATTACGAGGATAATCCTTGAGATTTGCACATAATTAGACAATTATCCATAGATGTGAATTTATTTTTATAAAATACCTTTACATTTAACTTTTAATAAATTTCATTTATTTCTTGAATACTACTAAAAAAATATTTATATAAACATGTGAAAAGATAAAATTGTCTCTCATCCGTATCATTAACACGCATCTCAAGATAAACACGTGACATCATTTGAAAATGACTTTATCTTATTAAGGAAGAATCTCAATTTAAGATAATTCATTCCCTTTTTATGTAATTTTTAGTTTAAGTAATTACTAATATACTCAATTATAATTTAAAGACCTTGAAATCATTGTAAAAAAGGAGGGAGAGAGAGGGGGGGGAGAAGGGAGAGGGAGAGGGAGAAATATGGAGGAGAGGTGAGGAGGTGATGTAACCGTGAGATTTATGATGAAACAACTTTCCAAACCCGTGGATTTAGGCACATTTGTCGAATCACGTAAAAAATTCTTGTCTTTTCTATTTTTTCATGTTCTTTTTATTATTTTATTGATTGAATGATAAACTCGTGATCAAGGTTAATTTATAATAAAATCAACCTTCACAATTGAGATCATTCGTAGGAGTAAAACAAGGGATACGACATACACATGATCAACAATGGAAGAACTGAGGGATAAGCAGTAAAGAAAAATAAGGTTTAGAAAGAGTGGGAGTTTGGTGACTTGTGGATTGAAGGCGAGTGTGAGTATGATTAGGTAAACAAGAAAAAAAAAAGGGGGGACAAGACTCTTTGGGGTTTAAATTAAAAAAAAATAAAAGGAAAGAGAAACAGGGAAGAGGATTTGCCGTATTTATGCAGGCGGGAGAAGAGACTAAGTTGTTGTTTGTTAAATTGAAAAAAATAAGTGTTGAATAGCATTAAGCGCTGAAACTTATAAGCGCTAAATTTAAGTGCTGAAAAAGTTGTTTGTTTAGATGCTGAATCATATTTATTACACATCCCTGAAGCTGGTAAATTGTCTTTGTTTCCCTTACAATCATATTATACATTGTTTGCATGTTTCAAATGCCTATTTATTATCAAACACAATAAAATATATTATTTCTTATAAAATTAAAATACAATTCATTTTTAAATAATAAATAATACTCAAGTCTTCAATTTATAAATAATAATTTCTACTTATAAAAGCCCACAAATTTTAAATTAAAAATAATAATGTCATACAAGTCACCAAAATTTGAAATCAACATTAAAATAACTTAATTTTCGATGAATAATTTTTGATGAAAATGAAGATGTGTAATTAAAAAAGTACCCTATGAATTAATAAAGACAACTCACACCATAGCCACTTTTTTTATAGGGGTTAAAGTTTTTGGAATTAGCAAATTTTTAGTGAGGATAGTCTATATGGTCTAGAGATCAGCCTCACAAAAAATCAGTCCATTTTGAAACTTCTAATTGGTCAAAAATAGATTTTTAAAAAAGAGGACGATTTACAGTTCTTGAACTTGTTTTGATAGGGTTGGAAGTTTCAAGATGTGCTGATTTTTGGTGAGAATGATCTCTTCATTGTAGAAATCATCCTCATCAAAAATCAACTTATTCCATAACTTTTAACCCTTATAAAACAAAATAATTTAGCCATGGTGTGGGTTTATTAATTTGTGGGGTGCTTATATACTAATGAGGAGATCATCATCACCAAAAATCAACTCATTCCAAAACTTTTAACCCATATAAGACATAATAATTTAGTCATGGTGTGGGTTTATTTAGGGCTGTCAACAGATACCTATCCGATCGGATAGTGCTATATCCAAATTCGAATCCGAAAAAAAATATTAATATCCGAATTCGAATCCGATTGGATATCTTTAACCAATATTCGAATTCGAATTCGAAAAATATATCGGATATCCGATAATATTCGATTCGATAAATTCCTAATTCGATGTAGAAAAAATCGATTTTCCTAATTTTTTCAACTTCAGAAGTTTTAATCTTCATATTTCAGTCTTAAAATAAAATAACCTTCGATTTTTGAAAAAATATTTATGAAAAATTCAAATAAAACAAAGGGTTTTACTGAGAGAGAAAGAAATGAAGAAACTACCTGATGCTCGCCGACCGGAGACGATGGCGGTTATGGAGCTTGTACGATTGAAAAAAAATGGGTTTTAAATTTACTTTGAGAAAGAGAGAGAGAGAGAGATGGGAGAAGAGGGTGGCTGTGGAAGCTTGCATAGTAGAAACCTACGATTGCTGGTTCTGAGTATTTGGTTGACAGATTAGAGAAGATAAACATTTCGAGTTACATTTCGTTGTGAAACTTGAATACACGAGATCATATATATATAAATTATGGCGTCCCGCCAAACACTAACACAATTCCCCATGTTAGATCTCGAGGTACTAGGTGGCACATCAAAATTTTGGCATGGTCTCCTCTATTTATATTAGCATTCCAAGGCGATTCTACCTACACCTAATAAATGACATATATATATATATATATATATATATATATATATATATACAAAATATAACGATAAGGGAAGCCTACATACATCTAATAATGAACAATAGATCAGAGTACGGAAGGATAACAAAATACAGAATTATACAAACATCCTCACTCTAACAGAAGTCCTAATACTCAAGACAAAATTCACAATAGTCTTGGACAAATTGACAACACTAGGGGCTATAAACCCAATACTCACCAAGTGATGAACTCTGGTTGTCTATCTGACCTACCAGATGATTCTCACTAGTGCTTTGTACCTGCATGCCAAGCTTCGGATCTGAAATAAAAAAATAGATAAGGAAATGGTGAGTAACAATGTTACCCAATAGGAAAGCTAGTAATTTCTGTCCATAACCTCTCATAACATGAACGAATAAACATACTGAATCATTTTAAAATATACAAAATTTTATAGAAGAAATTATGATGCACTGGTACATATAGTTAAAGATGAGCAACTAAACATTTTAAAACTGATATTACATCAATCAACAGTACTCAGTATAGCATTTTCTTTTTATACAAATCAAATGGGAACATTAAACTTGCATTTCATTTTATATATTAAAATAAGGCAACATATACATAATATGCATGGTGGAGTAGTGGAATTAGAGAGTTGGGATTCACGACTGGATAGCTTCCAGTCAGGACATGATGTTACAATTCTTTACTGACTTTTAGTTCCTGATTTTGTAGCCAGTCGCTGCATTTACCATGTTTGGTTGACTATTTATCCGACTCAGGCTGGTCATTTGATGTGATCGTAAACAATGGGTCTCTTTACGATGTGTCAGAACGTTCGACTACTATAGATTGTAAGTGATCACTGACTAATCATCTTCGACTATGCCTATCAGGCGTGCATGTGATTCCCAATTATACAAACCATTCATATACGACCACATTTACATTACAAGTTCATTGGTAAAGATAGAGAGGAATAACTTGGATTCCAGTTGTGACTCCATTTTCATACGAGTCCCATATCACGTATGAGCTTGGTGGTTCCTACCATACATTCCAGGATAGTACACCACTCCGGATGATATGACGTATTATCCCTTCAGGCATTCACAGATTCTTTAACAGCTCACAAAATAGCTACATATATAGATTATTTTCATTTGAAAATAAAAGAGAAATTAACAATACAAAGTTGAGAATAAATATCTAGTTTCCTACCATGCAAGTATGACCAATCGGCCTAAAATAAATAACAGAACGGAAAAGTAAACAGTGCCTCGCGTTAACAGAAAGTAAATAAACATGCAACCAGTAACCCTTGTAGCTACGTGGTTTTCGTCGTTAGGACGGTCACAACTACTAAATATTGGAGTCGCCACCATTCAAGTTGGAAGTGGGTGTGAATGGTCACCCGAGGTAAATTTTTCAAAAAATAGTATTTTTGGCATTTTAGTGACTCACAATGGATAGAGGTGGTCAAACAGTGAGATTCGGGTAAGCGGCTCGGTTGGAGAAAAGGGAAGGGTTAGGCACCCCTTTCTCCCTGCCACGTGGCGGTAACCTCACAGAACTCGATCATTTTTGTTTTAAAAATAAAAATAAAAAAAGAATGCCACATGGGTGCATTTGTACCCTAGATAGGAGTTGTTTTCAGCTTGATCATAGGATCATCTCATTGAAAGAGATGATCCTAATGGATCATGTGCCTTAGGGTCCAACCATCCTAAACTTTAAAATAAAATGAATG